>NW_022103918.1:10153284-10161851 GCF_000313985.2 Echinops telfairi
CCTTATACCTGATCCCTTCGACACCTCGTGGTTGCATAGGCTGGTGTGCTTCTTCCATGTGGGCTTTGTTGCTTCTGAGCTTCATGGCCGCTTGATCATCTTCAAGCCTTTAAGACCCCAGACGCTAAGTTTACTTTATCTAATCCTGATTTCCCTCTTCGGAATTCAGAGATATACACTTGGATTCAATGCTCTTCATATCACCTTTGAGACCTGCAATCCTATGATTTTATGTCCTGCTGAACTGTATTTCTTAAAATCAAACAGACACTTTGATGACTATCGGACTCCCTGGGTGGGGGTACAACTGGCTAAGTGTTAAAGTACTAGTTGAAAGGTGGGTGGTTTGAACCCATCCTGAAGCCCTTGGGGAGGCAGGCATGGCACGCTCTTTCTGAAAGGTCACAGCCAACAAAACCCACTGGCGGAGTTCCACGCTGCACACGTGGCGTTGCCTGCAGTCAGACCAAACTCATCGGCAACTAAGAACCCAACACTACGCGTTTTCTTATCTCTACCCATAAATGAAAAAATGATCATGCTGTTCATGTCGAGTTTTAATCCTTAAGCCACTTAGTTTACAATTAGGAATTCTGTGATCCTTTCCATAAATTCAAAGATGATTGTTCACATTACGAGAAAACAGAAAACAGCACTACTGGGCTACATGCTGTTGTAGCCCAGCATGTTCACGTGCTCACATGTTCACTATATTCTCGTCCTGTTAAAGACAGAGTTATCTGAAGCCATCCTTTCTATTGACGCCTGGCGAGCATGTCGGGCAGAGTAGAGATGCTCATAGGGTTTAGAAGAGTGTCAACATTTGGAGAAGCAGATGGCTGGTGGGTTCCAACCACCGACCTTCAGGTTAGCAGTTGAGTGCTTAGCCACTGAGCAACCAGTGATTCTGGAGACACAGGTGTCCAGAATTAACATTGCTCATCTAGTCCCTAAAAGAGGAAACACCAGTGTGGCTAATGTGACATCATTTGGCCTGAAGTCTCTCAGTGGAAATATGTAGAAAACAAATAATGCATGAGAATTACTGCTGTGGTAAAATATTGTCTCTGTGATTTCTTATGGTGAAGCTTATGGTGTACATATGTAGAAGGGAAAAACCAGGGGATGTAAAAATAAGATTTAGCATTTCACGTGCCTCTATATGTGGTCAGGATTCAACCTAAATAGGAAAAGCCCTTTGTTGTTGTTATTATTTGAAACCAGGGCACGCACACACCTTGACAGTGTGCTAATATGAGAATACCAGAGGCCAAACAAGAAAACAAAATAATGGAATTCACAAGTGACAAAGGATGTCCAATAGGTAGGGGTACTGAACAGACGTAAACACAAGGCTAACACGCGTCTGATGATGACTGTTGCATAAACAATGGGTTGCTCATTTACTGAGTATCAGAGAGGTAGAGCAGTTTTCTAGATAGTATTTCCTTTAAAGGAAAACAACAGTGAGACAGTTGTTAGCCTTCTTACAAATGTAGCTTCAGGAGCCAGTCATTGCTGTAGTTAAATAAATGTAGTTAGGCCATTTTTAAAAGTCATCACTTAGTTCAGGAATGCTAAGATGGACAAGTCGAATCCGGCACATCAGGGTTATAATTTGCTTTTCGATTATCCATGGCAGTTTTAAAGGGAGGGAGAAAATTGAAATAAACATTTAAAACCTCATTTTAAGGTACAGTTAAAGCCTCGTCGCTTTTTAAAAATTGCCATTTGCTACAAGAAGCAAAATTGTTACAAGTGACCATATTCTTTCCTCCCTTAGCATATCGCCTAGTTGCGGCGCTGGTGAGTGACAACAGAAGGAGGAGCTAGGAGGGAGCAGGAGGAAGAGGAGGCAGAAAGGACGAGCCGCACGTTAGGGAGACAGTATTTGGGATTTATATTGTGACAAAGTCTCAGTCATGTACCAAATGGTCCGACTGAACAAGGCTGAAGCAAAGGCCAATCTGATAAACCATAAATTTCTGTGAAAAGGGGAGCAAGCTTCAAGGCAAAAAGACCAAGTTTAAAAAACTGATCTATTCCTTGAACAAATCCCTTCATCCTGTCGAATCTCAATGTTGTCATAGTTGTTGTTTTAATGGAGAGAAAAAATACCCCTGTACTTATTTCCCAGTGTGACACTTAACGATAGTCTGATAACATATTCAACAATTGTAAAGCTCAAAGTAAATACCCACTACCACCCCTAGTCTTGTCAGGAGCTCTGGAAGGCCAGCGGTTTGAAGACACCAGCGGCCCGGCAGAAGAAAGAGGAGCTGTCTGCTCTGGTCAAAAGTGGGTAGCCTTGGAGGCCCACAGGGAGCGGGCTTTGAGGTGGAGGAAAAGAGTAAGGGAGAAAGGAAGAAAACCCATTCATAGTACATGTTTTGCTTGAAAGTAACTTTTTATTTATTTATTTTTGGGTCCAGCTACAACGGTGATCCTTACTATCCTTATAGAACACTCAGGGATACAGAAAGGAAGATATACAGCTGTAAAATGACAATCTTTTCATTTTAACACAACTTTTGGTTACACTTTGCTGTATATCCTTCTAGTTTTTTTTCTCCTTTGGGAATACTTTGGGAATAGACTTTTAACATATCCAGATCACTCTCTGTATAGTGTTTTGGAACTTTATCCACGAATACAGTATTGTAAGCCTATCTTCAGATCCTCACATAGATGACGCCAGTCACCAGAGAGACCTGTGGGTGTCTAAGTAAGAGCCTCCTTTGGCATGCCCTCCCTGTCGCTCTTATTGGACCCTCCTGCGCTAACCTCTTTACCAGAACGATGCAAAGAACACAGGAGTCTCTGTTTGAAAACATGCACAGCTTTTCCAGGCTTGAAAATTAAACCATAAAAAGTTTACTGGGGAAAAAAGCACACAACAAAAAACCTTTAAACAGCTCCTTAAAAACTCACACCATAATTGCTCCCCACCAAGCGTGGGCACTTGCTAGCTGCAAGTAGTGGCACTATGACAAATGTAGCAAAACTGAAAGCGGGCTATACGAAGAGAAAGAAAAAGCCTTCCACTGGCCATCTGTGAAAATAAGGCATGTGGCCATTAAATGCAGAGGCTGTAAATATACACAAACTCCATGAAGCAAATGGCAAAAAAGGACTAAACTTCAAGCTCAAACAAATCAAAATGTTTAATGCATCGTTCCCACTGCTGGACGAAAACAGCTCTGATCTTTGCAGTCTGCAAACTCGGCATGTATTTCAATTAAATACCCCAACAAGAGGAGAGAGAAAAGGACAGAGTGAAAAGAGAGAAGAAAACCGCCTGGAACAAAAGGCTATCGACAGACAGCCTAGCCTCGATGCTGAGAAGCACACAGCCCCTGTCACTTGCACCAGCCTGTCGAGAATGTCCATGGGAATGAGCGAAAGCCTGGCATAGAGTGATGGACGGGTGATGACATAATGCCTATTTGCCTCTGTCGTGGTCTTTGAAAACGGGCTGCGCGGTGCTGATAATATTCACGATGGGGGTTTCCTCTCCCCTCCTGTCCCATAAGAAGAGTTCCCTAGCTACGACACTCAGCATCAAGAAGGTTTTGTGAATGAAAAACAAAAGAAAAGAAGACCTCAGGTTCAAATGCCAACTTTCGCATAAGAAAAAAAGCCGGTTGAAATTTTCTAATAATCATTTGCCTAGAAAGCAGTTCTCTACCCATTTTACATACATTTTCAGAGTAGACAAACTCCAATAATAATAATAATTGATAATAATTTGAAAAGCAAGCATTGTACTTCAGATTCTGTATATCTTTTAAGCAAAGTCACCAAGCAGTCATATGTAAAGGAATATAATTAAAATAATAAAGATTCAGTTTTATAAAAAAGGAAGCTATTAATCATTTGTGTTGTGTTAATTACTTCCAAGGCAAATTCTAATCAAACTTCGAAAAGCCAAACCCACGGCCTTAGAATCAATTCCAACTCCTATTGGCCCTGTAGCACACTCAGAGTACCTCACAGGGTTTCCATTGTCGTCCACCGTTAAGGAAGCAGACTGCCACTTCATTCTCCGTAGAACGGCACGTGGGTTCGAACTACTGACCTTTTGGCTGACAACCAAGTGTTTTAGCAAGGTCTTTTATAATACTGAAGACAGTTCTCAAAGAAAACACATAGACACAGACACACACACACATTAAAAGCTCCAACTTTTGCCACACTATTGCAATGAACTTTTTTCCTCTTCACCAATTAACCTAAAAATACACCTACCCTCCTTGTGAAGTTTTTCCCCTAACCACGGAAATCTCTCTTCTAACTTGACTTCCCTGAGTCACTGGAACTAAAGGCGACGTGACAAAAGCCAAACATAAACCATTGATTGCAGTATCTCCCACCAAGTGCAGAGGCATGAGTTCATTAATATTCACCTTTTCAAAGCCAAACCTGTCATTCCTGATTCTTCAAATGCCTTCTCCGTAGCTAAGGGAGGGAGCATGTGTTAGTGCGGAACTAGATACACTGTCAGTTTCTGAAGAGTTAACACTGCTGGCCCCATCCATCAGACAGCCAGCGAAGCATCAGGAAAGAATGATGGATGTAAAATTATTACAGGGCTGCCACCCGATACACGTACTGCCATTAGTAACTAACGCTGGGAGTGACACCCTGTCTTCATTGTTAAACACCCACATTAAGTCAACCTTGGTCACTGTCGTTCCACGTCGGCACGCTGTTTAAGAGAAGGGACATGGTTGACAACGGCAGAAAAGAGTGGGTTGCAATGAGAAAGGTTTCAAGCGGCAAAAGTTTTATATAATAGAATTAACCTCGGTTTACGGGTCAGCTTACAGAGTCTGTGGTGAGACTGCTCATAAAAATGACTGACAATACGTTCAAAAAGAAACTGCTGCCGTTATTGGGTCAATGATCATTTAAATCACACAGGTTCATTTGCCAAATTTTCATAGTATTCTGCATCTATTTTAAAAGAATCTGCACTGAGCCTCAGCTGGAAACATAAGATATTTCCCCTGCTGTTCTTATTTGTAGTTATACCAGAATTGGGGGCTCTTGGGTGTATTTACATTCCAGGTACAAAGTTGGCACGCAGTGTTGTTTGATGAATAAATCTGCCACCTTAAGAAATGTCTGCATATATTTGAGGTTTCTTTTTGTGAGTGACAGCTTAGAAAAGAAATCTAGAATCGACCTTCACAAGTATCTAACATACATGTATTCAGATTTAACCTGTCCTAGAGCGTGTTTTCTTGTGTACATGCTTGTATGTAATTTATTTTTCTATGCTTCACAGACAAATTACAAGGCACTGGACATGAAATAGTGAATAAAAAAGTAGATTGATAGATAATAAACTTAATGCCATGAAAACAAACTGCATGAAGAAAATATTTGTGAGTTTTGCTATAATTTTTATCTAGTAGATGTGGCAGACAGTGGTCATTCTAGGCTTGCTTTTCTTCTCTGCTAACATAACCTTTGATCCTAAAATAATCCTTGATATCTTAGGGAAGATAGGATAAGGTCTCTAATTCAGTCACAGGAAAAACATCCTTATCAATTTCATCAAACAAAGTCATGGCCATCGATTGCTGTCAACTCATTGTGACCTTAGAAGACAGGGTAGAACTGCTCCTGCGGGTGTTGGAGACGGTCACTCTTCAGGGGAGTAGAGTGCCCATCTTTCTCCCGAGGAGCGGCTGGCTGGTGGTTCTGAACTGCTGACTTTGCTAGTTGCAGAGTAACCACCATGCAACCAGGGCTCCTAGATCGATTTAAAGCAGTCTTTATTTCCGGTCAGTAATTATCTTAAAAGCAGCCCTGGTGATGCTGTCAGATGAGCATTGGATTGTTTACTGCAAGGAGGGTGGCAGTTCAAATCCATCAGCAGCTCTGAGGGAGAGAGATGAGGCTATGCGCTCTTATAAAGATTTATAGTCTCAGGAACTCTGTGCAGGGTCCTGATAAGTTGGCATTGACTCAATGGCTGTGGGTTTTTGTTGGCTTGGTTTTATTTCATGATCTTCTTGTAAAAGCAAAAACAAAACTCAAATCCCTGTTACCTTGTTGATTTTGATTCATAGCGGCCCTATATGACAGGGTGGAACTGCCTCGACGTGTTTCCAAGAGTGTAACTCTCTAGGGGTGGAGAAAGCCTCCTATTTGGCCTGAAGAGTGGCTATTGTGTTCAGATTGTTGACTTTGTGGTTAGTAGTTCTATGAGTAACTCACAGCCACCAGGGGTCCTCAATCTCTGAAAGGTGGGCATATGCTGATGAGATTCTAGTCAAGGAGATGTTTGCGGACGTCTGCGTGAAAGGGAGAGTAACAGGACCCTATGGGAATAAGATGTCTGGACCTAGCAAAGAGAAAACCACTTTCCCTCTCTTAAGCTGCCTATCTTCATACGGATGGGATAGTTGACATTTCAGTAGTGAGTGAGTAAGGGGAACAAAATGAAGAATTACTGTGATTTCAACCCAGTTAACATTGAGCTAATGAATGAATGCCACCAATAGTGTACTTGTAAATTTCACTACATGTGAAAGAATAATCACTACTTGTTTAAACCAGTGCATTGACATTTTCTGCTGTATGCACAAAGTGCATTTCAACATAACTATGGTATAGGTACAACCTTCCTAGGATAAGCACATTCGAAGCAAGAGAAATAAGCTGGTTGTTAATGTTTTGTTTTCTTTTGTTGCTTTGTTTTACTCTGTCTTGTTTTTGTGCATGTTACCATCTCCACAGGTCTGTCTAAATAAGATAGGCTGGATGAACAATCTGGAGGAGAAAACAATGGGACCAACGGTTCCTGGTGGACATGGGAGAGGGGGAGGTGTGGGGGAAGGAAGTGGTGTTAACAAACCCAAGGGCAAGGGAAAAACAAGTGATCCAAATTGGTGGTAAAGAGGGTGTGGGAGGCCTGGTAAGGCGTGATCAAGGGTAATGTAACCGAGAGGAATTACTGAAACCCAAATGAAGGCTGAATATGATAGTGGGACAAGAGGAAGGTAAAAGGAAAGAGAGGAAAGAGCTAGGAGGCAAAGGGCATTTACAGAGGTCTAAATAAAGGCATTTACATATGTAAATATATTTATAAATGAGGATGGGGAAGTAGATCTATATGCATATATTTATATGTTTTGTATTCAGTTCATAGATGGACATTGGGCCTCCACTCAAGTACTCCCTCAATGCAAGAATACTATGTTCTATTAAATTGGCATTCCATAATGTTCACCTTCCTGACACGATCACTGAAGACAAAGCAGGTGCATAAGCAAACGTGGTGAAGAAAGATGATGGAGCCCAGCTATCAAAAGATATAGCGTCTAGGGTCTTAAAGACTTGAAGGTAAACAAGTGGCTATCTAGCTCAGAAGCAACAAAGCCCACATGGAAGAAGCACACCAACTTGTGTGATCATGAGGTGTCAAAGAGATCAGGTATCAGGCATCAAACAACAAAAAAATCATATCATTGTGAATGAGGGGGAGTACAGAGTGGGGACCCAAAGCCCATCTGTAAGGCAACTGGACATTCCCTTACAGAAGGGTCACAGGGAGGAGATGAGCCACTCTGGGTGCAGTATAGCAATGATGAAACATACAACGTTCCTCTAGTTCCTAAATGCTACCCCACCCCACCCCACCATCATGATCCCAATTCTACCTTACAAATCTGGCTAGACCAGAGGATATAGACTGGTACAGATAGGAACTGGAAACACAGGGAATCCAGGACAGATGATCCCTTCATGACTAGTGCTGACAGTGGCGATACCAGGAGGGTAGAGGGAGGGTGAGGTGGAAAAGGGAAACTGATTACAAGGATCTACATATAACCTCCTCCCTAGGGAATGGACAATAGAAAAGTGAAGGGAGATGTCAGACAGTGTAAGAGATGACAAAATAATAATTTATAAATTATCAAAAGTTCATGAGGAAGGGGGGAGAGGGGAGCGAGAGGGAAAAACGAGGAGCTGATGTCAAGGACTTACATGAGAGCAAGTGTTTTGAGAATGATGAGGGCAATGAATGTACAAATGTGCTTTACACAATTGATATATGTATGGATTGTGAAGAGTTGTATGATCCCTCAAAAAAATGATTAAAAAAAAAAAAAGAAACAAGCTGGAGAATCCCAGTCTACTCATTTTAATTGAGTGGATGGCGTCTCAGGTGTATCAATGTGGACTGGTAGGATGAAGGTATAAACTAAGGATTTTATGATCTAATAGCAGATCTCTGCATGTACAAGGACGCCAGGGGATGCAGAGGTTAAATGCTTGGCTAAGAATCCAAAGGTTGGCAGTTTGAACCCACCCGCGGTTCTGTGGGAGGAAGATGCGGTAGTCTGCTTTTGGAAAGGTTTACAACCTTGTTCTCCTCTGTCTTACAGGACCCCTATTGGTTGGATTGACTGGACGGATAGCAATGGGCTGTTGTTGATGGTGGGGTGTGTGTGTGTGTGTGCGTGTGTGTGTGTGTGTGTGTGTGTGTGTGTGTGTGTGTGTGTGAAAGATTTACAACCTTGTTCTCCTCTGTCTTACAGGACCCCTATTGG
>NW_022103918.1:10162385-10205005 GCF_000313985.2 Echinops telfairi
TTCAAGCACAAAGCCAAGAACCTGAGTAGGCAGCTGATTGTAGGGTCAAACTGTTGCAGGAGGTGATAACAAAGCGAAGCAATGCTTTTAAAAAAGTAAATGCTTGAAGGCTTTCTTTCTGAATCCTCCTCCTACCTGAGCAGCTCACTTCTTCATCCATACACTAGTCTGTAACAGCGATGTGATAAAAGATAACATTATTTGAATATACAATCAGGCTATAATTAACCAGAGATGACAATTATAAATAACACTGTGTCCCAGAGTTTCCAAGAAACCTGACATACACAGTTCTTGGGTATGTTGAAACAATTCCAAGAAAAGTAAAGAAATGAGAAATCTTTTAGAAGTCCTCAATTAAAATGTGTTTCAGTATAAATGACTTTCAGTATGTGTTTTGGTACATATCACTGAAAAACATTCTCCCCTAACTTCACACCTTTAATTGTTTTCATTGTCCAATTACAGTTTTTCAGAATTAAGACCTTATAGGTGGGATGGCGCTTGTGTCTACTTGAAACGTGGAACAAAGTTAATGTGTGCCAGAGTGGTGCACCCATGGGAAACAGGTATCTATGTCCTCCTCAGGGCTCTGTATCCGGATCTCAGGCCATGACGTGAATCACCTTTAGAGAGTGACTTAAAAAATGAACCATGAAAAGGTTGTATTTCTTTTCTTGGCCCCCTGCCTCTTTCACAGCTTCTTGGGATCTTTCACTACCTCCTTATAGTTCACCTACTGTCTAGGTTGGGAAATAGTATTATTTTCCAGAGGAAAATTTAATCTTAGGATTCAAATTACGTGAGGGGTTGTGTAAAATATATGATTAATGAATCATATGTATAGTCCATGCCTTTTATTAAGAACTATGGAGGGAATTCAAAAATTAAAACCTGATAGCAATATGTAGCCCTGGATAAAGCTGAGTGATGATAAAAAACCTCTTTAAAGGGTAAAGGAGGCCTGGCAGTGCTGTTGCAGAAGCACTGGACTGCTCACTGCAAGGCCCAGCCTTTCAAACCCAGCAGCCACTCGGCAGGAGACAGGTGTGTCTGTCTGCCTCTGGAAGGATTTACAAACCCCTGAAACCACCTATCAGGTCACTGTAATGCAGAACTGGCTCTTGAGCAGTGGGTTTGTTGGATTATTTAGAAGGCAAACATTAGAAAAATATATAGCATACATAGTAATGTCCCTTTAGTGAAAGACTAAGCTTTAGTCAAGGGGATGATGCCCCTTTGTCAGAGATGCTAAATAATATGGAATCCCCATTCACTTTCTGTGTGTGAGGCAATACATGGAAAGATGTGCAAATTAATAAACAAAATAATAATCTGATCTAAACTGTAAACTTGGTACATGAATTTGCTCGTTCAGTACACTGTCTCGAGGACACACCACAGTTCCTCATGTCTAGTAGAGGTAATATTAAGCTGGTCTTTAACTGAAAGATATAAACTTAACAATATTATCTCATCATGATTTATATAGACTGCTAAATCAACCACTGATATTACAGAAACAGCCTCTAAGCTGGCACAATAAGAAAAGGCAATCACAAGAATATCTGCTTCAAAGAAAGCTTCAACAATTTCAATCTCATGCTGAAGTGTCAGGAGTAAAATCAGGGGTGAACTAATTCAGGTCCTCGGCTATAATAAGTTTAGCTACACATTATTAGAGTACTCTACATGATTACAACAGTAGAACTGCGTCATTTTCATATTTATGATTTTTATTTATAAACTTGAAAAAACAGAGGATTATTATAGATGACACAACTCAAACACACTACTCCTCGTGGATCTTTAAGACAGAGCAGAACTGCTCCGTAGGGTTTCTGAGACAATAAATCTTTATAGGAGCAGAAAGTCTCATCTTCCTGCTGCAGAGCACCTGTTGGGTTTGAACTGCTGATCTTATGAGTAGCAGCCCAACTCTTCATCCACTGTACTTTTTGTCTTGAAAAATATAACTCAACGTCATTGAAAACATATGATGAGAGATTGGGAATAATAAACTTCATGAGAATGGACACATCCAAGCTGGCCAGTAGGTCGTGGCAAATATTACATGAAACGCAGATGTATTTAAAAAGTAGCTGGACCTCTACCAGAAGAACAGAAAGGTGCAAGCAGAAGCTGTCGACAAAAGTACCCCTACACCTACAGTGCAAATAGGAGGTGCTAATCAGAGGGGAAACATAAAGTCTGATGTGGAGTGGAACAAGAAGAGAAACTGAGTCCCCAGCAGTGGACATGTATGGAATAAAGTGCATGCAGATGGGTCTACTCATGTTACTTCATCAAAAGGCTGGGCAGAGTCGCGGGAGCCGGCAGAAAGTCATGTGTTAGAACAGCAGCTGATCGGTATTAGAGAAGATTAACTCACAGTGCCATGGTGGAGGGCCCAGGATTATTTTATGTACTTCGATTGCCTTACAAGCCGTCAGCACAATTATTGCCCTCCGATGTGAATGACTGATCTGTAACCACAGCTAAACAGCATGCTGCTTAGGGGCCTAGGAGCTTCATGAAGATGAATTTCCATACCATCAAAGTGCTTTTAATGGGCTCCCTGATCCAACCACAAGGCCTGTTTTGCAAGTATATAGAACTCAGGATGAAGGCTTCCTGTCCAAAAGGATTTGGTAGGTTGTCACTTGACAATTCCCAGCCAGCACAGGGGAGGAGAGGGGGGAGATAGGTAGAGTTGTCTCTGCTTTGGAGGACTAAGGGGGTGTGTGTATCTGGGGGAGGGTACAGATGCTTGCTGAATGCAGCCAACTGCTGTATCCACAGCTGAATTCAATGCGCTTAACAAATAATGGCAATTTAGCTATGCTTGCGAGGAATAGCTTGAGTCACTTTGCATTAGCGTCTGGCTGAGTGTTAAACTCATTTCTACACGGGGAGCAGAGAAAAGGACTTTCTGTTCAAGCATCCGTTCAAGAATGTTGAAATATTGGAATAGAAATTCCTGTATCCTTCCTATCATTCCTTCTTCGGCCTGTCACTTTGCTTCTCCCTTTCCCTTCTGGTGCTCACCTGTCACACTGTCAGACCTTCGCTCGGCACTAATGTTACCCTTCTTCTGTTGTAAGGCTGCGAGGTGTAGATGGACCTACACTTGGGTCTTCCTTCCAGACACAAAACAATATGGAAATGCTTTCTCTCGCTTTTCTGACTACATTATGATTAGAGGAAAGGCACAGTTGTGACGATCACACGCACCTCACTTCCAGTGGGCGAGTTTTTTATGAAATTACAAGTCTAGTTCCATATAAAACTTGGGAAACAAGAAAGCTATTCAAATTAGCAGTCTGCCTATTCTGTACAATATTGTTTGACTGATACACTTTCATGATGCTTACCTTTAAAGTACTGATATGTCATTGAGTTTTCCCTTTTATTTATAATGTCTAGTTTATATATATATAATTGTTCAGTAACTTAAAAATTTTTCAATTTAAAACATACATATCCAATATTACCCGAAAAGGTACATTCTTCTGGGTAGTGTATAATAACAACTCATAACATCTTTTTTTTTCTGATCAAACTACAATGTATCCTTAGGGGGAAAATGGACATTTTTATATCTCAGACTCATAAATTTAGCTGGCCACAGGAATAGTAATAATGCACAAGTTTTAAGAAGTGCATTTTCTTTTATCATAATGTCCAAAATTGCGTAGTCACCTAACACTTGGCGATGCTTTGCATGGGGAACATATTATGACAAGCTTGGGATTCTAAGTACTTAGAATATGAGCACGGGTATCAGCCGAGCTTATGCTGATTAAAGAAGATTCAGTGTTTTCAAATCCAATCCAGCTCATCCCCACATACACGTTAAGCATCTCCATAAAGCACAACTTCCACTCAGACCCAGGTATTTCAAATGCCATTTCATTTCACAGAAACTGATGGCACAGAAGAGGAAATTCACGTCAATAGGATTTGGAGATGGCCAGGAGAGAATTATAACTCCTCCCCTTCCCAGATGGTTGTCGGTCGGATAGGCCAAGGGACTTCTGTACGGATAGGGGGAAAAGGAAGAGAGAAAGGATCAGGGTTCTGGAGGTGAAGAGATGAAAAGATCATTGAAAAGGAACCATTTGGGCAATTTACTCTTTTCTGCACTGGAGTTATTCTGAGAACTGACCTTTTCAGCCCGGCAGTTACTGAGGCCCAGACTATTCACAACAGCCACCTTCCCATCAAGCGCCTGTTGCTCCCGTCGAAGTTGCTCCTTCATTTGCCGAGCTTCTTGGATTGCCTTGGTGACAGCATCATGGTCATTTAAATAACCTGATAAGGTAAATGAAGAGTATGTTTTGTAACCTGGTGTACATAAGTAAACCATAATAACTTCCAGGAATGGCTGGAATCTGGCACAAAATAATTTCTCGATGGGATTAATGTAATATGAATAAATATAAGGAAAAATCACTGAGGCCTGACTTACATAGTCATGTATCAATGTGGTCCCAAACATCTGAAATGAAACAGTACTAAAATCTATACTTAAGTGAAACATAGCTGCTTTCAAATATTTGGAAAGAAATCTTTCTTTAGTTATTATCTGAATAGTTTATAGTGCATAAATAAAAGCCATCTCTGATTTTTTTTTAATGGAAAAATTGTGTCTCTATTTTCATCATAATCTAGGTACTGATAATTATTTTAATTATTCAATCTCTCTTAGTTTTGGAAAATTTAGAGTTTGTGTGTTTGTATACAGGGAAAGAATGAAACACCAACTGACTGAAAGAACAGAATTCCCCCCTCCTCCCAAATTGACTTTTGGTCAAATAAACCCCACGTGGTAGTGGTTTGCTGTGGATAAAACTTACAATCATCGAGATGTTAAATCTGCAGCCCAAAATGTAACCTAGCATCTGCGATCATTTGACATAATTATGGCTACTGGTAACTCTCGAAGGCCAAACTAACCCACTGCTGTCGAGGTGATTCTGACTCATAGTGGTCCCACAGGGCAGAGGGGGACTGCCCCATAAGGCTCCCGGCGCCGTGGGTCTGGATGGAAGTGGACTGCCACCTCTTTCTACTGTGGAACAACTCAAGGACTGCTTAACCTACTGTACCACCAGGGGCTCCTGTGGCTACACTGAATTCACACTTCTAATAAGATGGTCAAATGTCCAGCTTAGTGGATGGCTCCACAATCCAGTTTGTAAAACTAAACCTGACAAATAATTTCATTTAAAGACCAGCAGGTTTAAGGAGCACTAGTTTGAACGTCATTTTTAATTCAATACCAGTTATTTCTTTATATGATGCACATTATTATAATGATCTCTATGATCGCAGGGTAGAATACCAATGAACAGAGACTGTCTTGCACATATTTAAAGGAAAGCTAATATCTATCGTCTTATTCTCTCACTATCTTTTAAGTAGGGCATAAAATGACATAAAACGAATCTGTAATATGAAATTACCCAGAAAAGGGACTTGTTTGTGACACGAGGCTAAATCTAACCAGATCCATTGGTGAATGGTGACAGATGGAGGGACTGTGAGACAGAAGGCAGGCACTAATCACACATAAAATGACCGGCTTGCCTCAACATGTTCCATGGATTCCAGCAAACTTTACACCCTAATCCATTTTTAGAACAAAAAACATCTGGGCCATAAATCCTCTAATCTGCCAAAACACGCTATTAAATCCCATGATTTGTTGAAAAACACTAAGATTAAAGAAAGGAAATATAAAATGGCTAACTGCCGTGTTACGAAAGTGTTATTAATACGCTTTCTTTGTCTCAATTATGAATGTTCTGGTACTAAAAAGCCTTGTCTAATCATGTCAGATTACGTATCCTCGTTGTATTGCTAGACACTTCTTTCTGATTGCCAAAAAAACGCAGAATATTTTCTTGCTGCTTAAAACATTTCTGTTGCAGAAACTCATGTCAGCTTAGTGCAGTGTTTTAGTGCTGGATGAGTTCTAAATGATCCGTGCCTATTTGCCCCTATTTATATCCAGACTAGACCTGGTTTTCTAATTTCTTTGAGGCAGAAAGATAAAGCGAGCATAGGAGACAGAAAGGGGAAGCATTAGAGCTACTATTTTACCTTCAAGAGTTAAGTCATTGGAAATTGTTTAAAGAATGAAGCAGATTTCTGGTCATTATAAATAAAATGTGAATTGATAACAACTCTTTAGACCTAGGACATGCCTTGATATCTACTACAAAAGATGGTTATATTACACCTTATATCTCCTGAACAACTTTCCTAATAAATTGTTCTTGAACTTTTTCTGTTTATGAACAATATTACTCTAAAAAAGAAATACATTTCTTCGTGTACTGAGATGGTTGCGGTATCTGTTCACAGGATTTTAAAGGAAGCAGGTTGATTTTTTTACTCTCTGATATTATGCACAGACCAGCATCATGTTTTATGTAGTCTATTTGGTTTCTAGGTAGTCTAGTGAGCCCCCCTAGAGTAACAAATATATTTCAAAAGGTTTGGCACATGAAACTGAATGAAGGCATGAATTCTTTATGCTTTTTAGTGGCTGCCAAGATAACATTGTGTAGAAAAATGATTAAAATGGACGCAAGAGGAATATAAATTATTATGGGGGTGACAAACTGACAGACCTATGTTCTGTAATGGCTATTTCCAATTTGAGAAGTATATTTATTTGTGCGTGGATGAAATTAAGTATTCACAGGAAAATTAACATTCTTGCTTTTAGAGACTCTTGTATTTTAATTAAAATGCAGTGTGCTACCCTAGCATTTGTGCCAATTGTCTTCAATCACAAAGCCATTTAGACGGTACAGGTTGGATCTTCGTAGGATTGTTTGCAGGTTCCTGACATTTTGTTCTCCTCATAGGAACCGAAGTTCTAATCCACAGACTCCCTCCCTGTCTCAGCAAAGGGCCTTGGCTTGATTTTAAAGGACCAGTAAAAGAGAATTTGGATCTTCCAGTTGCCCTCCTCCCCAACACTATGCTAACTTGGAATCTATCCCCATCTGGCTGTCTATAACTTCCTATTACAGTGAAATGTATCTGTACTTTAATGTATGGTTAATCGCTGAATTCTAGATTTCGGCATCTCTCCAGGAGAAACACGAGTCCTCGTGGTGCAATGCTGAAGCACTGGGCTCCTAACCAATAAGCCTGTGGTTATGATCCAGCAGCTGCTCTGTGGGAGAACTAGGCGTCAGTCGGCCTCCATAAAGATTAGGGCCTTGGAACCTCTCAGGAAGCTCCACTCGGCCCTAGAGTTGCTATCAGTTGGAATTGACTGAACAGCAATGACATGGGTCACTGATGATTTCTTTTTTCATTTGGTCTATGATATTTCCTTTTCTGATGCCTATCATCTACCCTACTTTCTATTCACCTCAATTTGTAAGTACGTCCTTGGGGTTCTAGCCCCAAGTGCATGAAATGAGCCCCTTGACTTTGTGTTGTCTTCTGGTTATCTTCTTTCTTTCTTTTTTCGACCAAGCTCCCCAAGACTTATCTCGTGGTTTTCCATTCCATCCTTGTTTACTGCATGCAATCTTGTTTCTGCTTCCCTCCGTCTTCGAAGTGTCAAATCCAAGAGACATTTTCTCCCCCTCACAGAATGATGGCCTCTTCCGTTTTATTGAAACCTCCTCCTTTCTTATTTCTCATAATAGTACTGGGTCCTCTTCTCTGACTGGATCCTTGCCTGGGTCCCCCCCCCCCCCTTCTCCTTAGATTTTGGTCACAGGTTTCAATTCTTAGGAAAAGCATGCGTTTTGAAGTTGGGAAATCCCTAATTACAATCTTATCTTTGCTTTTTACTAGGTAAATTCTTTGAATTTTTAAAAAGCCATTTCTAAATCTCATTAGTCTCTTCCGAGATGGAGGTAACTCCCCCTAGGTAAACCAAATGCTCGGAAGATTCAAGGAAAGGAGCTAGAACACAGGATGCTACCCTGGGTTAAAGGATGTTTCAATGATTTGGTGGAGAGTTCCCTAATAATGTAAGATATCTATTGCCTTCTTAAATTCCTTTCTGATTTATCTCTATATGCATATTTATAATTCATTTCTCTACTGGAATGCTCCGGAAGTATCTGTCATGCCACAAGTCCAGGAAGGAATTCATTGTTCTTCCAGGGGCTCACTCTGTTCGTTTTGCATTCCATAACCACGTCTAGCTCTCCATCTGGGCCGTTGAGAGTCAACGAAGATAGCTCTTCTGGCTTGACTACATGCATACACAGGGTAACCCAGGCTGACAGAGAAGTTTCCTCTTTGGCTCGACACCATCTCAACCTACACATCAGGTTTTATTTTCTCTTAAACAAGCTTTCATTTTCCTCCATCTCCATGGTCATTGCTTTTGTTAAAGCTAATTCACGTCTAGAGATGTAGTTAATTACTTCATATGGTCCTGGCTAGCCATACTGTGGGAGAGAGATGGAGCTTTCTACTCCTGTAAAGATTTAGTCTTGGAAATTGCAGGACCAATTCTATTCTGCCTGTGACAATAATCCAATTTTGGAGGCAGTTGTCTGTTTTGTTGATAAAACAGGAGTGTGATGATTGTTTTAGCAATTCTAACGCATAACAACTCTGTGCACAGCAGAACAAAACACTGTCTGCTCCCGAGTCATCCTCTCAATTGTTCTTATGTTGGAGCCATTGTTGCGGCCACTGTGCCAAAGTCTCCTTCTTTCTCAAGGCCCCTCCTCGAGTTTATCTTGATAACATATGCAAAGTACGTGAGACAAAGTCTCACTGTCCTGGTTTCTAAGGAGCATCCATTCCAGGTGCACTACATTCAAGACAGAGTTGCTTGTTCTTTCAGTAATCCATGGTGGTTTGAATATTCGTTGCCAGCACCATAGTTCAAATGCATCAATTCTTTGGTCTTCCTTATTTAGAGCTGATGTTAGGGTGGGATATATATTGAGTCCTCATCTTTTATTTCCTTGGGGATATGGTCTGCAGCAGGAACTGTGGTGGCATAGTGGGGCTGTGGACTGAGCTGTTGCCCATGAAATCTGTAGTTCAAACCCACCAGTATATTCAAGGAGATGAGGCTGTAAGGTCTGTATAGCTTTCAGCCTCAGAAACCCAAAGGCAGAGTTCTACAGTTCTACGGGGTCACTCTGAGTCAGAATTGATTTGCTGGCCGTGAGACAGTCTATACCTCCATCGAAGCCATTCTTTCCATGACTTCCCCTTCCTGAATGAGCAAGCCGATATGCTTTGACTTTTGGACATTTCACTGTGGGCTCTGGATCCACATATGGTTTGTTTTTCCCTTTCCCTGACCTATATTTCTTGAGACTTGAATTACGGCCTATTATCTGACCCGAGAGTCCTCTCGGTGAACATCTCTACTTTGGATTTGGGGCTTACTGACACTCACAACAATGAGAGCCTTCTCCTAAATGGTTCATGGGAAAGTCGGATATTTAGGACATCTTTCATCTCTGCTTGTCAGGAGCCCGGATGGTGCAGTCCTTACTCACTGGGCTGCTAACCGCAAGGTCAGCAGTTCAAAATCACAAGCAAATCTGTGTGAGAAAGACAGGCCCTTCTATTGTAAAGGTTCACAGTCTTGGAAAACCCACAGGGGGTAGTTCTACCTTGTCTATTGGGTCACTATGAGTCGGCATCAACTCGATGGCATTAAATTCGGTGTTTTGGTTTTTACCTCTGTCTAATTAGGACTAGTCTTGTATTAATTTTTCTAAAAGAAATTGCTTTTGTAGTTCTCAACTGTGTGCTTGCTAACTGGTTTCCTGATATTTTGTCTCATACTGGTTAAATTAATTTCCTATTCTGCTTCCAGAGAAAACACTCCAAAATATTCTATCTAGACAATTGTTTGTTTCTATGTTACTTTATTTGATTGAAACTAAACCTCATCTCTTGGTACCCTACTGGTTTAAGAAGGATATCAGAAAATGATGATCTGTACTTTTCTGAGGAAAAAAATTAATAAATTATTCAAATATGAATGTTGAGAATGCTAACTCAAAAGTTTTAACAAGTTTCTTCAAGCATGAATTCTCAAACATCTGTAAAAATGTCAGTATGTCAGATTTTAAATGTTCTAACAGAGAAGAGTGATATGCAACCTTCCCCTAGCGTATTGGCACCAGGCACTCCGTAACGGTCCTCTACAGCAGAGGTCCTCAAACTACGGCCTGCAGGCCAATGCGGCCAGCCAAGGACATTTATCCGGCCCACTGGGTGTTTTTGCCCCATTTTGTTTTTTACTTCAAAATAAGATATGTGCAGTGTGCAAAGGAATTTGTTCATAGTGTTTTTTTTAAACTACAGTCCGGCCCTCCAACGGGTCTGAGGGACAGTGAACTGGCCCCCTGTTTACAAAGTTTGAGGACCCCTGCTCTAAAGCATCCTTATAGGATACATTCCAAACACTTAACAAGAAATCTCTTCAAAATATCAGCTCCATTTATGTTTCACTAGTGATGTGGGAAACAGAAAGATTTCTCCCAAATATATGTTAGATTTAGGACACTGCTTGCAGCTAATGGTAAATAATTGTCAAGTTACTTCCCTGAAGGCAGTCAGCTGCCAGACTACTGTCTAGTCACACCAGGGGTAGGCCTGCTCCCTGCTGCTAAGGACAATGGGCTACTTCTCCCTAAAGGCTCGCAGTCACAGATTCAGTTCCTGTAGGTGGAGTTCACACCTACTGATAATGGTCTCTTTATTTGAGCCAGGGAACAGGTCAAACCGGCTCAGTGACATCTAAAGTTAGGCTGCTATCCTGAATCTAGCATCCACCCATCTTGCCACATGTATACCCCCATCCCTCCTCTTCCTATTTCATGAATACCCCTAGATCACCCCCCTCCCATTACTGTATTACCTACAGCACAACCCTTTCCTGTGCCATAGGTCTTCACCTGTAATTAGGGGGCTTGCATGTCCCCAGAGAATATAAAAGCCTTGGTTAGCATTAAATATCTCTTTCTCTCTCCATGTGGACCACCACGTGAGGCTGAGGTGAGCATTGCTACTATGAAATGTCTGACTCCATTATTTCTATCTGTCTTCTATCTCTCATGCTCTTTATGACTTTACTATAATCTTTACTTATTACCGCTGTACAATTGCGCCTACCAGACCCGTGATGATGTGTTAGGGTCTGGATTCCCCTGACATAATATCAGCTTCATGTATGTTTCACTAGTGACCTCCTGCCATGAATCCAGCACAGAACCATTTCCTATTAAAAAATAACCCTTACTCTACTTTCTCTGCCGATGGGGTAGTTTCTTTACTTAAATATCATTTCTTTCTAGTGTGTTTTGGACGTTACTCAACATCATCACTTCAAGGAAGAATTCCATGACATACCCAGACTTTGTTATTATTGTTACCACAACAAAAGAAACTCACTGTCTTTGAATGCACTCCAGCTCACAGTGACCTTACAGGACACAATAGAGCTGTTCCTTTCAGTTTCCAAGCAGAAAATCACATCATTTCTCCACGGAATGCCTGATGGGGTCGGACTGCTGACCTTGCAATAAGCAGCCCAATGTGTACTCCCCAACACCACCAGGTGCTGTTAATTCAGTTTTAATTCATTACAGCTTTTAAGACACAATGGAACAAAACACAGAGGTGGCAAAAATTAATCTAATGGACTAATGGGTTACATGATCATTAGTCTCGAGGATCCTGAGATCATAAGCACTAGATGATGCCCATCTACGACTACTATTAGAGGTTCCTGGATAAAGTGGAAGAAAACTGTGGAACTCAAACTCATATTGAAACTGGTGAGGCCTTGAAACTATGATGCTTAGTCACCCTTCAAATGTGAAATGGAACTCACTGCAGTGGCCAAACCATTGACAAGTACATACATCTTAAAACAAAGCCAAACCCACTGTGATCAAGTCAATTCTGACCCACAGAGACCCTCTAGGGTAGAATTTTACCTGTGGGCTTCACAGACTAACTCTTAATAAGAGTAGAAAGCCTCATCTTCCTCTCCCTGGGCATAGAGTAGCTAAAACAAATGAAAGAAATGATAAGTAAAAGAGCTGAACAGAAGATTAGGTTTCCATGGGAGAACTTAAGAAGAAGTATTATAAAGAAACGTGTAAACAATTGGAGGAAGGAAACCAAGGGGGAATAATATGCCCAGCTGTTCTCAAACTAAGACAATTGAAGGAAAAAAAATAAAGCCTTGAGTGGCAGGATTGAAGGATTTATTTTTTTTTTGTTGGTTGAAATATTGAATAATGCTTGGAGCAACTAAAGAAAATGGAAAGGCTACACAGAGTGATTATACTAAAATCACTGGTCAATATTCACCATTTTAAAAGTTCGCATATGCTCATCACCCGATGCTGTTGAAGGATGATGCCTAAGCTACAATGAAGGAACATGCAGAAAAAAATGATTACGTTTCAGGAATGGGCAGAATCCAGAGTGAATACAGCACTGGAAGTCCTCTTTCCTACATGCCAAGATATTGAAAGAGAGCTACCTGCCCAACCAACTGAAAGAGATTCATATTTACGTCTACTACAAAGAAATATGCTCCATAGAAATGCAGCATTTAGGGGGAAATATCAGTAATATTAGATACAAATAAAATTTTGCTGCTGGAAACCAAAAACCATTGTATTAGTGCATCAACAGGGAGCTAGCCACCAGAGAATTCAATTCACAGTCATAACATGACCTAGTATGAGGGATATCATTGAATAGATAAAATACAGACTACCAGAAAGATGCTTACTTGTGTTTTATCGACCAGGCAATGGTATTAGACTGCATAGGTCTTAAAAAATCATAGATAATATTGCAAAGAATAGGTATTCCAGAATACTTATTTTTGTTCAAGTGGAATTTGTACATAGATCAAGAGGCAGTCTTTTAAACAGAACAAGAGGATACTTGGTGGTTGAAAATCAGGAAAGATGTGCCTTTTACTTTTAAGTATAGACTCACTGTAGTTATTCAATATGTACATACTTGAGCACATGACCCAAGAGGCTGGGCTGTCTCTCTGAAGACGAGCACACCATCAGTATTGGAGGATGGCTCAGGAACACTGGAGATAAGCAAAGGGCTCACAGCTGAGCGGTGACAGCGAGGAGGGCAGATGAAGATGAAAACTGCAGCCCTCAGGATGGACAACCCTCCTGTTAAAGGAAACCCAAACCCTCACCACTGGACCCATGAGCAATGCCATGCTGAGCGAAGAGAAGCTTGAAGTTGTCATGGATTCTATTTTAGTTGGATCCGCAGTCAGCGTGCAAGAAATCCACCGACATATTGGGCCAATCTGCGGCAGAAAACGTCTTTAACGTGTCACAGTGAAATGTCACTTTGAGGACTAGGGCTTGCCTAGTCTAATTCATGGTGTGCTCAGTCCTCTCATATGAACTGTGAAAAGTGGACAATGAATCAGGAATACAAAAGAAGTTATGCATCTACTTTTATCATTGCGATTTCACTGATTCTTTCTGTCTTCCTAGCACAGAAGCCTGCATTTTTATCACAGGCATCTATTAAAATGCACGGACTGAGTAGTTATTAGGACAGTACACATTCTTATTTAGTACTTATTTATTTTATATTATATGTTTCAGCCACACACATATGGACATATGTATTTCAGGTTATTGTCCATAAATTGTTTTCCCTTATATTTTTATGGCCATTTATAATTTTCCAAATTTTGATACACTAAAATATAATCAAAGTCCTGTGGCAAAGTTGTTAAGCATGTGGGGCAGTTCTACTCTGTTCTCTAGGGTCACTATATACTTTGATTTTAGATTTTCTTCATTTATGAGAGTGTATGAGAATTATTTAGACACCTAACCATAAAACAATTTACAAACTATAGAGTGCTTGCTAAATATTAAAGGCAATTGCTTAGAGAGACCCTTAATTACCTGACAAGGCAGTGATTTTCTATGAAGTTACTATAATATCTTGCTCAATCACCTACCTTCACAAAAAGTTTTCCTTATTAAAAACATATTAAAACTTCCAAGTAATACTTTCCATCATTTTATTATATTTTCAATTAGCTTATGCTAGAAAGAAGACACTAAATTAAAGAACTTGAAAATATTTCCCTCCCTCTGGTTGGGTCATTGCGTGTCTATTATGCTTGTATAAATTTGTACTCTTCATGTATTAAAATGAAAACAAAGGAAATATCTGCCTAGCATTATAGAGCCATCCACACTCTGACAGGCATTTACTTAGAGTCCCTGGTGAGCATTAGCCTCTATAGGCCTCTGTTCCTTGTCTGTAAAATAATGTTTGCACGAGATGATATGTAGATCTGTTTGATGGAGTTAAGGGTCTTTAATTGTAGAATAGCCAGACTAATAATAGGTCTAAAAAATGCTTTGAAAAAAAGTTAAAAGTGTTATACATATGTACAACATGGGTGGAAAAGGTCAATGAGGAAAAGACAACATGTAGTCAAAAGATTCTAAAATTATCCATTATTCTTCTGAACTATTCATGTCTTTTTCGGATTCCATTTCTTGGGCACTGCCTACCATTTGCGTACCATATCAAAAGCATTTTCATAGAATACAGTGTAATACTGGTCACCAACCTCAAAAATTCACTCTCCATATTTGTAGCTAACAGAATATGGCAAAGAGCCCCATGTCATTAAAGATAACTTAACTGTGTTATCTTTTGGTCTACAGTTTTCTGTAGTTTATTAATGGCATAACACATCAATTCTTCTTTCAGAGGTGACCTTTACAACACCATTAATCCTCACAGCTTTTATCCAACTGCATTATTACTCATTATGGTTTCAGCTCTCAACGTCTGCATTTGTTGAAAAGAGAAAAGTAAATTGTAATGGCCTCAAATCCTTGAAAAATAGGAGGGATGTGTATGCTGTGCTGGGACTTTTTCAGGGAAAATATGATAAGTTTTAGTAGGGAAATAGGTCAGAAGATAAATGACATTAAATAAATTCTTGGCTTTCTAAAATACATTCTGTCATGCTTCATCCTTGAGAATACTAAAGTAAACAAACATGATAAAATGCAAACATTAGTTATTCTGTGAAGTATTCTCGTTCCAATAGCATTACAAAAGTGGCACATATACCAGCACTGGGATCTGTATGAGCCTTCAAATATATTAAAGAAATCAATACCTTTTTAAAAAGAAGTCAATACTTTTGGTCAACTAAAACACCTTTTCGCCCTTTTCAGTATTTAACACCCAAGCCTAATCTTACCTTGGTGCCCATATAGGATACTAAGCCGAGTTTCTCAGAGACCACCACAAAAACGAAACCGTGTGAAGAAGAATCACACATTTATTCCAAGTCTTTGTCAAACGTCTCAAAACTTCAGTTTTCACTCATTCTTTTCTGACTACTTTGTATTGTCTCAGACTGACCTCCTTTCAGCAAATCATCTTGAAGCTTACTTGGTAGAAATCAAATTGTTAAAGAACATCCTTTCAGCACTTTTGCTGTCCATCCTGTAATTGCTCCATAACTCTTTGCCTCTCCGTTTCCTTTGGTCTCCGAAAGAGAAGAGAGTTTTCTCTTGGCTGAGTATAATCTTTCCATCATGTTTACTCTACTTTTTATTTTTGTACTCTTCATGGATAGTCACCTCTCCAACTCTTCTTCCTCGTCCTATGTGATTGATACGTATACAGAAGATTTTCCACTGAAGTCAATTTGCCTTATCAACATAATTACCCTTTGCCACCAAATCTACAAAACTACAGGTCTACACCCTCAACTGTACTTCCTTTCCTCCGAGTCTTCACATCTTTGCAACTGGAATTCTCTCTCAGCCATTTTAATAAAATGTCTCTGTATGGGTCAATGTAACTCGAGATAAATTCTAAGACTTGTCCTTATTCATCACATTCTGTCATTGTCCTGAAGAAGGCAATGAACACAGGTAAGTCACCCGAGCCCTGTGGAACTTCGCATCTCCTCCAGGTTACTATGACGCTCTCTGTCTTTTGCTTTTATTCTTCCAACGCTTCATGATTGCTCATTTTCCTTGAGTTTTTCCACCTTATAAAGTGTGGTACTTTAACAAATATTTCTGTAGGTTCTTTGATCCTTTTCTCTTTAGATGCTGGGGCCTAATTCTTCTCTCCTGGAGCTCAGTGGGGCTTCATGATTCTGTGATAATGAACAGAGTGATCACAAACTGATTGTGTGTGATTTTGGAGACCAGAGGGCAAAAGGTGCAAGTGTTTTTCCCTTGGTTCTCCTGGTATCCTTCACTTTCGGGAAAGTGAGCTCTGTAGAGAGATCGGTCTAGCTGCCAAGAAGCAGGTGTTCCTGGTAAAAATTAGTAAGATACTGAGGTCTCTGAAGCCAGGCATGTGAGTTAATTTATTTAATTTGTTTTTTTATGAACGTGGATCCTCAACTCCTAGTAAAAGTGCCGGACACCACATGGCTATGACCATGGGAGAAACACGAACTTCCCAGCTCCGCTATCAGACCCTGACTCTAACCCTGACCCTAACCCTGACAAAAGCAGACATGTTTGCTTTCCACAGCCAAAACTTGAGTTCATTGCTTATTTAATGATTGATAACTGTTGCAATAGGTGATATCTATGATTCTTTATTTCACTTCTTCTCTTACAGTCTTTTTGGGTATACCCACTCTCGTAGCTTCTAGAGTTTCATTAATGAACACATTCCATATTGAAAATTTCAGCACTTCTTTGACACATCAGACTTAACATTTGTAATTTTCTTTTGAACATCTCCACCTTAATGGTTCCTTATACTTCAACTGTCAACAAGTATTCATTTCTTATATTTATCACTTTGTCCACATCTATTTCATTTCGTAATTAATGGCGTTACAATTCTTCTGATTTAATAAATTCAGAATTCTGGGATTCCATGTCACCCACTTGATTCTCATCCTATCTATTCTTTTTCGAGTTATTTCAATTCTTATTTAACAAATTCTCTTCAATTTATTGCCTCTTTTCCCTTCTCATTTTTTCTATCTCATGTGCTTCTTACATATATATATATCTTTTACATATATGTTAGCTCTACATTAAAACAATGGGTTCCCTCACGTTAACTTGCCTTAAAGTCCTGATTACCTTGCTGCTGAAAGAAAAAGTCAAAATCCCTTAGGAGGTTATTCAAGGCTCTCAACGGTTGGATTCCAGTTGCCTCTTTCAATTTTTTTACCCATTATTTTCCATCAAATACCATTTTGTACTTCAGTCAAACTGCACAAATCTAAAAAATATTCTGGTGTTTCACTCTATTTTTCCTTACAGCCTAAAATGCCTAAAAATGTATCTATTCACCAAGACTCATTTAGAATTAGGCTATTTTTAACTTATCCTCTCTTGATCTTTCCTGAATGGAATTCAACGCTCTTCTCTCTATAACTGTAAGGCTACATCTGCATAATGGAATTAAACTTAAAATTGTTGATTTACACTTTAGATAAATGTATTTTCCCCAATTAATCTATAAGCCCCTTGCCATTATTGCAAGCTGGTCTCTTTATAACTGTGTGCTTAGCACAGTGCCTTGCAAATAATAAACATATCAATAAATGTAGGCTGGAGTAAATGAAACTTTTACAGTCTAATTTACATATTGCTAAAATGCATGCCATCAATTTTTAAAGTCAGTTTACAAAAATGTTGTCTAGTGTTTGCTTGCTTAAACATCAAGTAGGAAGAACTGAAGCCCAGTACTTTTTGGAGTACTTCGATAGGTTCAAGTGTGCGTGAAGCAGAATGGCAGTGAATACATCACATTCTGATGGCTGGTTGCTGAGTCAGGAAGAAGGTATTTCACAATCATATACACTTTGCATGCACCACAAAAGTGGAATAGGTTCCATAACTGGAACTGTTATTGTGATGAGTCATTTAAACCTCATTTTTATATATCGGTGGACATCAGCTACACAGACCGAAACAATACAATTAAGACTTTCATGGAGACACTGTAGCTTACACTTGAGTTTGAAACATCTTTTGCATTTTTAAACCAGATCTAACAGGTTCATTGGACTGAAATTCTCTTCCAAAGCCCAAGCCCTGAGTATTTTGCTATTTTAAGACGATTTCATTCAATTGCCATAAACAGAAAATGAAGAACAACAAAAGAAACAGGACTTACCGATTGTGCTAACTCTGGCTGAAGGGCTAGCTAAGGTTGCTGGGACAGAGGCTTTGAGGGGGCCTGCCCCACTGTTTAGTCTCAGAGCTGGCATATGGGGAGAGGTGGGTGATGTGGGTGATTTGCCATCAGAGGTCTTGGGTTTGGCTGATAGGTTCAGTGGCTGTGCCACTTCATCCTGCAACGATCATTAGAACATAAGCTGTGATAAGGAAAGGCTGATCCAAAAGGCCTAGGAAAACACAGGTATACACCCAGACATCTTTCATCAAGTGCACCCACCAATCAACATTCACCCAGAACATCACAGTTTTGGGTTTGCTAACAACATATTGTCACGTCCAACTATGCATTATAAAACCCTTTTTTTGTTGTTGTTGGATATAGGAATGTTCATGTGCACTCAGCTATCCAGAAAAATGCAAAACAAAACATAAATGATGTGATGAGTAAGAGTCTTGCAGTTTTATACATTGTACAATGCATTTTTATTTTGAGATAGATGTTGTTACCATAAAAGAATGAATGATGTAGGAAGATTTTTTTAACCTCCAAAGAACAGGGTTGATCCTCAAGCCAATCTATACTTTCGCTAAATTTACTTTGGCATTTAAAAACACCAGGGGAAAGATTCTTTCTAGGTCATTCCATTTGAAATTGTTAATTGACTTGGCCAGCCATCATAGGGGCCTCAGTTAGCAAACGCCCAGAGATACTGAATTCTATTCTACCCTTTTCTATACGCTAGTACAAGGGAGTGCTTCTCGTACTGTGCTCCTGGGAGTAGGACCTCGGGTCTCTGGAGGTAGGATTCAGAACCCCCTGTTCTAAAACAAGCACTCACAGGTAATTCTGATACGTGCATGCTGACGTTTGACCACTGCTGCCTTATATAATTTAATGGAACATCACACAAAAACTATCACTTATTAGGCATCATAACCTCTAAAAGGCTTCTTCATTATAAGGTGGTGACATAAGTAATAAATATTGCCTTAATCTTTGAAATTTCATTGTGACATACCAGATGCCACTAACAATACACGGAAACATGCAAATGCAGAAAGAAATTCAAGAACAGATTCGGTGGCAAGAGAAGGAAGGACTCAGGCTCTCCTTGGCAGTTCTGCCTAGACATCCTGTCTGTCAGGCAGGACATTTATTGACGACATACTTTGCAATTGTCATTCTTCTAGGCACCTTTTCCCCTCGACAGAGAGGTATAACTGTTTCCTCCCTTCCATGGGACGTTGCCGACCTCTGTCTGGACACTACTAGAAATTCCTTTGGCAGCATCATGGCTCTTGAGAAAGTTTTGTGTAGAGTAAAAGAAATGAAATGTATAGCTGTTTCACCTGCCTGTGCAGGCAAAAAGGAAGGAACCCATTCCTGGAGTTATCAGAGAAGGTGTTAAAAAGCACAGAAGAAAGCAGAAGGTGAGAGGTGAGTGGGTGCAGAGGGTGAATGTGGTTTGATGCAGATGAGGCCATTGATCTGAGTGTGGGTGTGTGTCTTCATATTAAGGGCTTAGCACGATTGGAGGCACATGCTGCAAAGGGATATTCAGAGCATCATGTAGACAAAGAGGCCCTCTGGAACCTTACTACTCTCCTTCATCCAAGGCAGCACAGCTGATGAAAAGCCGGAAGGTGCAAGGCTGTAGACATAACAAGTTGACAGTTCCACAGTTGATATCAATGTCACTCAAAATCACTGTTTCATTCTCTTTCGTTGTATTATCAGGCTAAATGGTATATTAATAAGAACTCAAATCCATATTCTGGTAACTGAAAAACTATTTTTGAATTATTATATGATATTATTTCACAGTTTGGTTGTTTTAATAATTTACTAATGAGGTGGTACTCCAAATGATTATTATTCATGTATTAAGCAAAAAAAATACTGTCCCAATTTATGTTAATTATTTTTCATTTGCCTAGGTGAATATTTAAAAACCATAACTATAAAATACAAACAGACTTCTTCCAACAAGTATTCTGATAATTACGAGCATAAGAAATAATGTTTGGATGTAAGGCTTTTTTCCAGGTTTTTATTTATTTTCACGATTCAGAAGAAATTTGTTTAAAAGCTTAGCATGACTCACATTATTCTAACAAATAAAATATTTATTAAAAATTATAAATGAATAATTTACACATCAAACAAAGTGACTTTCAAGGTCAAGAAAGCATTGTAGATGGCACTCTTATAGCAACATGCATGGAAAGCAATTTACTTTATATTTGTTCAGCTGATAAATGATGTTGGTAATTGAACATTCTGGAAATAACATGTTTTATAATTGTTTCATTCACATACACAGGAATACTTATGACTCTTAAGTAGCTCTTAAGTAGCTCCAAACTTGTATATGAAGGTAATACAAAGTAAGCATTTAAGGTTACATAATCATATTGAAAGCTAAAGTAAGCAACTTTAACTAGTCAAAGGCAATGACTTACACCTATAGGACAAAATAAACAAATATATAAGATGACCCACTGTTATCTAGTCAATTCCAACTTACAGGGACCCTAGATAGAGTTTCTGAGGCAATATAAATGCTTATAGGGCCAGACAGCCACATCTTCAATCTTGCAGAGTGGCTAGTTGGTTTGAACCAATGACCTTGTAGTTAGCTATCCAATGCTTACCCAGGGTTACCCTGCAACACCAGGGCTCCCATAGAGCACATTGTAAATAATTCCAGTTATTTGTTTAATCCTTAAGACTGTGAAGTAGTTGTTTAACCGCGTGGAGGAAACAGAAGCTCAGAAAGTTCTAATGCGATACCCAGAATGCTGGCTTTTGAACCCAGGTCTTTGTCCTTACTATACAGCATTCTAACAAATTCAGTCTTCAATTTAAAAAAGGAAGTTATGAAGTAGCATTTCTGAAATTCAGACCTAATCATTCAAGTCGATCTATAATAATCCACATGAAATTCAGTACACGGGAATTAAATTAATAAACATGTTTGCTGCTTAGACACAGCTACAAAGTTAAGGCCTACATTGCTAGCATTTGGGAGATGTTTCCATGCTTCCATGTTCTCTCCCCTGTATTACATTAAAAATCTCCTTTGTTAATACTAAAAAGTTAGTGAATTAGACTATTCTTTGTGAAAAATTTCCTAGTGTTTGTGTTGAATATGAAAGAAAATAAGATAGTTCCTACTGATGAGCTAAGAGTATACTTTGTACATCTAAATCCACGTTTTTCAAATACATTTATGACGAGTACTTCTCCAAATAAAGCACTGGCTAAGTCTAGTTGGCTGGGATGGACTACCAAACAAATAAAATCTAAGCATATTTACATTGCTCAAGCATGTCCTATTATAACTACCAATGACTTGTCTGAACACAAACATCTCACTTAAGACCAGTTGGTAATCACGGTATTGGAACTATATTGCAGGCTATAATTAATTCATGGCACAGTGGGTTGTGAATGGCAAGGCCAGCGGCTTGAACCCACCAACTATTCCACAGGAAAAAGCGTGGCAATCTGCTTCCAGGAAGATTTGCTTCCAGCCTCAGAAATCCCCTTTCCTTAGCCTTCATTTTATTTTTTGCTAAGGAAATTAAGTAGATTGACTAGAAAATAATGGTATCAGATGCACAGAGAAATCTATTTGTTTATGTGCTGTTTCCTTATTCTTCACAACATGGAGATTGATATGCATGAGGATCCTTGATACACAAGATATACCACTGAGGATATATGAATGATAATATTCTTCAAAGGAAGAAATGTATCTTCACTTGGATCATTTTATCATGCTCATCTCATTTGTGACCTATTTCACACCACATCACTGTTGTCTCAAGATTTTACTTCCTCACATATTTGCCAAAACAGCCACCAAGGGAAAACACAAACTTACTGCCATTGAGATAATTCGGATTCATATTAACCCAAGAGGTCCGAGTAGAACTGCTCCTTTAGGTTTTTGAAGCTGGCAGTTTTTATGGAAGCAGAAAAAACCCAAACCAAATTCATTGCCATCCAGTGATGCCAAACCCTAGTAACCCCATTGGACAGGGTAGCACTGCTCCTGTGGGCTTCTGAGACTGTAACTCTTTGTGCGACCACGGAGTCCAGTCTTTCTCCCATGGAGCAGCTGGTGGACTCAAACTGTAGACCTGGTGGTTAAGCAGCCCATTGAGTATCTGAGTCCAATAGTGGCATAGTGGTTAACCATTGGGCTGCTAACCTCAAGGCCAGCAGTTTGAAACCACTAGCCGCTCTGTGGAAGAAAAACTGGACTTTCTACTCCAGTAAAAAGTGACAGGTTTGGAAATACACAAGGGCAGTTCTACCTTGTCCTATAGGGTCACTGTGACTCAGAATTGATTAGATGATGTGTTTGATTTTGAGACTTATTAAAAATATATTTTGTATTTAACAAATTTGTAACATTATAGTGGCAACAGACAACCACTATAAGTGTATTCAATCATTTCTTTATTAATTACTGGGTGACATTTCAACTATTTATAAAAGGCTAGTACAGATTAGTATTACAGATGATATAAGTCAATTCAGTATCTGGTTTTCAGACTTTGATTTAGTGAGGTAAGTGATAATTAGAAAAAAGAAGTCCAATTTCTTTTTATTTAAATCTCACATATAAATATATGGAATTGTGTTTAAACGAAATTATTGAAGGACAGTTTATCCATACATTTTTAATTATTTAAAAATAAATTTTTATTTAAAATGCACTTTAGATCTTTAACAGCCATGTAGTGATGAAGTGATTGAATAAAGATTTGAATATTATTTACACAAATACATATATATGCGTTTATGTGTGTGTTTGTGTGTGTGTGTGTATATATATATATAAAGTTTAAATTCTGGTCACCACATTTGGTGCTGAAATGGTTGAGCTTCAAAGTCAGCAGATCAAAACCATTGACGGCTCTTTGAAAAAAGGTGAGGGTCTCTACTACACTCAACAGTTACAGTCTTGGAAACCCACGGGGGACGTCCCACCTGTCCTTCAGGGGTGCTAGGAGTTGGATTAGACTTGATGGCAGTGAGTTTGGTTTATGGATGGCAGTGAAAGCCCAAACTCCATTTGCCCAGTTTCCAGGTAGCTAAACCTCCATTGAATTTCTTCTGACCGTGGACCTGGGGTGGAGTGCCTTTTAGAGGCAAGGGTGCGTGGCAAGACTTCATCTCACACACTTGGGCATGTTGTTGAGAGACAGCAGCCTGGAGAAGGACATCATGCTTGGTAAAGTAGAGGGCCAGTGAAAGAGGGGAAGGCTCTCAACAAGATGAATTGGCACAAAAGCTGTAACAATGGGCTCCAACCTAGCAACAATTGTGAGGATGTCACAGGACCAGGCCATGCTTCCTTCTGTTGTACATGGGACAGCTATGAGTCAGAACCACACAACAACCATTGACCTGGATGTGAGTAGTCTTGCTCTCAGGCAGAGTGCACTGGAAAATGGATTTCTTCCACTCCCTCTCTAGCTAGTCCAGGAAGGGGAAGTTTCTCTTAGGAACTTTGAAGGGGGTCTTTGCACTGGGCTTCGTGCTGGGGATCCCATAGCCCTGAGTCATGCGCTGAAGTCATGCCCATGGTTGGAAGGCCCTGGAACCATCTTGAAGAACCTCTGTCTAACTTAACATGCATGTCCCAAGCATGGGTCCATTCCTGGTTCTGTAGTCCCCCCTGTATCTAGGGTGTACTGATCTGCTGCCAGTCATGCTTCTGTGACAGTTTCCTTTGTCCTTTCTTGTCCCATTTAAAGCTTTGTATCCCGGCGAACCCTTGGATGCCATTGGACCTTTTTGTGAATGGCCTCCTCAGTCAGATGATGTCTTTGTCTTTATCTTGTCTAAGACTTAATACATGCTTTCCTTTTAGTTGAGATTTGGGAGTCTCCGGTACCCTAAAATATATTATATATATGTGGATATGTGTGTATTGTTATCAGTTCATTTCAGGCTTCTTCCTGTGAATAATTTGAAAACCATGAGGAATAAGCAATAGTAACATAAGGGAAAGAGAAAGGGTCTTGGTGAAATGTGTTGGAAAGTAAATGCTGCTGCTGCCACCACTGCCACAGTGAATGAACCAGCTTCAGTAGGGAAGCTACAAGACAGGCTGAATGGTGAGCGTGCCAGCCTGCTGCATCTCTCCTCCCTTGCTTGTGCGCAGACTCCTGCTTCCCTTTGCTCTCACCCTTCACCAGGGGAGCACCATTCTCTTCTCATAGTCACACTAAGTACCTGGGTGGTTGTTTTTTTTCTTCCTACAATTAAGTGCTGTCTTACTAGGAAAGACAATAAAAGCCAAAACGTGAAATATCAAAGAGGCTAATGAGCTTAGATAAGCAAAGGTAAGAGTACGAATAATATTAAAAAGTATCACTTTAACAATCATAAAATTGTTTTCTCAGACCCTGAAGGATTAGGAATCCTATTCCTCGGGCCATTCAAACTCCACACTTAATCAGTTGGTTCCCCCTTCCCTAAAAATCAAGTTTGTTTTACAAAGCGCATCATTCTGAAGTCCCTTTCAGGAATGGATGCTTACTTTTGGATTTATAACTCCGACAAACCTTGTTAACCAGGCAGAAAAAGCTCCAGGAATTCTTTGAAAGGTGTGCTTTTGCTGTGTTAATGCTACCATTAGGCTTGATTGCCATTTAAATTCATGTCTTCAGGTAGGTAGCTGAAGGTAATATATTCTAACTTCTCATTTGGCTTCCTTATTTCACCATTTTACACTCTTGTTTAAGTTATACCTACAACTTTTACAACTGGATGCCAGTAGTATAGCTGGGGGTACACATTGCTCTTACATTTAAATCACTGGTCCTTAATTAATTTAAAGCTATTTATACACTATGATTTAATTTGTTTCAAATGCCTTCTCTTCCCACTCTCTCAATACTTACGCAGTGTTTTCTGATTTTGATTTTATAAATTACATACACACAAACATACAAATATATATGTTCATAAACAAATAAAATTAAGTATATGGCTCTTGAATACCTGCCATATTTTGGAAACATTTATTGTTTTAATTCTAAAATTTTGCTTTGAGCTAATGCCATCCTTTCTATACACAGACTCCTGTGACAACCAGCTTCCAAGATAATCCATAATATTTCTTGCTTCCTGTTATTTGTGCTTTGCACATGTGCAGTCCCCTCTCACCTTGACTAGAGCTGATCTCTATAACCAATAGGAGTTTAGCTTCTGATGCAAGGTCAATAAAGACATGATGATTTATACCTTGCTCTAATTCCAACTGGAGGCCTTGTGGTGTGCTGGTTATGAGCTAGGCTGCTAACTTCAAGTTCAGCAGTTTAACATCACCAAACGTCCTGTTGGAGAAAGATGGGGCTTTCTACTCCTGTAAAGAGTTACAGTCTCAGAACCTCACAGGGGGCACTTCTACCTTCTTTTTGTAGGGCTTCTGAGTCAGAATGACTCTTGGTTTAGTGTTTGGTTTTCTTGGATTGCTTGCCTTGGGACTGAGCTTCTCAACCAAAGCACCACTGAACATTTGGGCTAGATACAGTCCTTTGCTGTGGGTAGCTCTTTAATGTGACTGCAGGAAAGTTAGCAGCACCCCAGACTTCTAACCACTGAGTACTGGTAGCAAAAGTTTCATCCTAGTTTTCACAGCCCCAAGTTGTTTCAAACAGCTGAACTTTAGGTTAGCAGCACAACAAGTAACCACTACACAACCAGAGATGCTCAACATGTCTTTAGACATGTTTCTTGGGGGAGAAAACTCACTCTCAGTTGAGAGCCAGGACACTTGGCAAGTCAGTACGTTGCCATGTTGCAAGGATATGCCAACAGGCGTATGGAAAGAGCCCTTAGTCAAGGAACTGAGGTCTCCCGCCAACAACCACAACTGACGGGCATATGAGTGAGCCCACTTGGAGACAGATGATCCAGCACCAAATCAAGACTGCAACTAACTGCCACCTCTTGAGAGAATCTGAGCCAATCCGATCCTGGGGCCTGATTCCTGATCCCCAAATGATATGAGAGAAATGTTTATTGTTTAAAGCTACTATGTTCTGGGTGCCTTTGTGAAGAACAAGGAGTCCTTAGCATATAGGTTAAGTGTTAGGCTGCTAACTGCAAGGTCAGTAGTTAGAAACCACCAGCTGCTCCTTCTATTCATGTAAAGAGTTACAGTCCCAGAAACCCACATGGGGCTCTACCCTGGCCTATGAGTCAGCATCCTACATGGCAGTGAGGTTTCCCTCCTCCACCCCACAGCGCAGCAAGCACTGATAAATACTCTAGCCTGTACAAAGGAGGTCCAGCCAATAGGCAGTCATTTCGTCTATGACTTCACACCTTTTTTTGTGTATGTGTGCTGTTGGTAAGTAAGACATAGTTTTGATCTTCTGGAAAATACTGAATTTCCTACTCTTTAACAATAATGCTTGCATGGCTTCCTAGAATCTCCCGTTAATGGGAATACTTTGTAGAGCCAGGACCACTTGCTTTTCCCTTTCCTTGCTACTCTTCTCCTTCTAGTCATTCGAGCATCTCTAATTTTGCTTTAGAGACTTCCAGTTGAGATCCACTCTCTCACCCCTATTCTTCTCTGCGGCCCATGTTCTAATGATGAAGCACATAAATGGCATTTCTATGTACTCAATTAGAAGAATGCCACGTGAGAAGTTGAGCTCACAAGATCAGATGAAAACAACTCCTAGAAATTTTGCAGAGTAAAGTGTTTCCACCTATACTTGAAAAGAGGAAGATTGGGAGGAGCACAAGTGTTGAAAATAATACCTCGAAGAGAGCAATTATAACACGAGCCAGCATAAAACAGGATATTTCATACTCGACTTTGTTTAACCTCTGGTGCCCAGACAACTTCTACTTCCTAATAATAGGGGTTATTTTGTCGTATGGTGTTCATTACAACTGGATGATTGCTATTATCTTTTAAAATCATTAGCAGTTTTTCTCCCAAGAGGCTAAAAGGAAGCATAGAGCAGTAAAAATTGATGTTAATAATCATACCAGTCCTCCTTATTAACCTCTAAAATGTGAGTCTCCAAAGGCTTTTACAAAGTGCTTTAGAAAAAGACCAAGTTGCTCACTCCATGGAAAGACTATAAGGTTTTCTTGCACCACCACCTGATCTGTCTTAAAGTCATAATCCAAAGGCTTTGTCAGTCACATTGCTGTTGCTTCTGTTTGAAATTAGGTGAGAAAAAAAATCAAGAATGAAAAAACTGTCAACTGAAGGAATGAACTAACAAAAGAAAAGACAAGAAACAGGAGAATATAAGGCAATATAACTCTGTTAACCTATTATATTTAAAATAAACTCTCAGAAAAGAGGAAATGCATTGATCAAATATTTACAACTACATCTATGGCTCATTGAGACCACATAAAGAAGAGATTTAAGTATATCATGGAGGTATGGTAGAGTATAATTCTGGAAAAACAAAAACACCACTCCTGAAAACATTAAAAGAATAAGTTGATGATCTTGAAACAAAATATGCAAAAGCAAACACTTTAGAAGGTCCCCTATAAGACTTAAAAATACAAAGAAAAAATCCTTTAAAAAATAAAAGTGATTTTTTTTTTAGGTTTTTTATTTTTTTTCATCCTCTTAAAAGCTTGGTCTGGTTATAGGCATGTAGATTGTCTTCAGATAGCCATTCTGGTGGATGGAAGAGAGAAAATAGCAGGAATAACGGTATATGGGTCATTTAATATTAATTTCCATTAATTAAGTCAGATACCTCCTTTCTGATACTCAATTCACATAGTACACATCCATATTCTAATGGAAATGTGTCCTCAATTCTCGGGTAAACTAAGCCTGACTATTTAATGTCTAATGATAGCCAACTGGTATACATTTGGAGACTTGAAAAGGGCTGAATTGTCTAGGACAAAGAATTTGGGGGAAGAATAAATGTGTGTGTGTGTGTGTGTGTTGAAAAAAAAAAGGATTACAAGGGTGTTGTAAATTGAACTGTGGTCTCCCCAACCCTTCAACCGATTTCTTCCTGTAACTTGAATTTCATAATTTCATAATTATGTTCTAAGTCTTTAGGACTCCAGTTTTGCCTCCCTTTTTCTTTATGGTTGAAGGTTTGTCATATCCAGGACTCAGTGGCCTTTGCTCAAGAGCTATCAGCTAACAAGGATTTTATCAGAGAACTCCTAAGTAATAGGCTTCCTGTATACTATCACTTAGAATTTTACTAGGTCATTAAATCCAAACCAACTCTTGTCGCTCCATTCACCACAGAGAACAAGAGAGAGTAGTTGAAGATAAAGGGGAGAAATGCAAAGATAAAAGACAAGCAAAAATCAAATTTAAAAAAAAAACTTACTGCTCCCACCCTCTACTGATCCCATATGCCAGTATAATCTAGACTCATTCTTACCCTCTAGGTTAAGTACAGTATTATTTTTTAAAAATTTTTTATGTCATAATGTAGACTATTAGAAGAATTGTTCCATCAGTCCCTGTCTAACTTTTCTTCTTCTTATGGGCTAGGTGCACTCTTTTAATTTGTTCCACAACATCTTTTAGGCATCACTACAGAAAGAGCCATAATTCACAAAAGAGAAGGAATTTGTGCTTGAATTAGGAAAGACACTAAATTATTGAAGACCAATTTATACCATGTAGCTGACTAAAAATTCTCAATAGTTAAGGAAAAATTACTGCGATTAATCTAAAAGAGAGTCCTGAAGGAAGAAATGCTTTGGAGTGGGGGGAGGAAAAACAACCCTGGCATTTCATTTCATCTGGATTATTTAGAATGCATTTTTATCAAAACTGTGATCTATTTACTAGAGTAAGAATTAGATGTGGATTTTAAATCATAGATATTAAATGTAAATGCATTTTCAAACATTAATAACATTATACCTTCTTTATTATGTGGCTCCTCCCATCAATTTTCAGAAGCCTTTGTAAACAAAAATGATATCAAGGCCATGAGTTCCAGAGACACTAAATACTATTACATTTCTTATTTGGGATTAGATAACAAATATTAAAAATAGTTTAAAGATTGTTTCCTCTACTCAAAACACTCATCAATAACAGCAATTTTCCAATTAGAGTTGACTGAAGCTGGACCCTCGTTCCTTCTCTTAGGAAACACAAGACCTCAGGCATTATTAGTTCACTATAGGACATATATAGTTGTTTTACCTTGGAACATGGCCCTAAAAAAATAAAAACATAACAAAACATTATCATTGAAAGAGTGAGTTCCAGAGAAGACACAGATGCTTATAAATCCCATGAACATTGTTACATAAACATATTTGGAATTCAGTTAAATATGAATTTTTGTACATTTAAAAATAGCTTGAATGAGTATGTATCTGTTCATACTTAGTACTGATTTCAAATACCATAAATGAATAAAGCACCATTATACATTTTTCCTATATTATTCCCACAGCAAGAGAGTGAGGTGTTACCAACCCCATTCCAAAGATAGAGAAACAGTTTAAAGACAATCAACGAGTGTCACTGCTAAGAATTTCAGTAAGCTTAAGCTCAGAAACAAATCAGCTGGGGGAAGCCTAGATGTCTTTCCATAGTTGCCTCTCAATTACCTAAGACACAATAAGAGAAAAAAATATTAAAAAAATTATTTCGATCAGAGTCCCAATTGACAGCTTGTAATTTCATCTAAATTCTAATGAAATTGTCATCCCAAGTGCTAAGGAAAATGTAGACAATATCAAAAACTTACAACCAAAATTTTGGTTTATATTTATAGCCAAACCATGAAATGGTTTAAGAAAATACAAGTAAATTCCAAAATATATTTATGTCTGATGTATGTATCAAAAGAGTAAATTGATGTTTCAAGTGAATTTCATAAATATTTTAATATTGTTATTTAAAGGGACTTCTTTTATTTTCAGAAATAAAATACATGTTACTTCAGTTTCATTCAAATTCTTTCTTGCCACTTAGAAAGGAATATAGCAATAAATAATTTTTTAAAAAAGGAAAAAGATGGGAAAGACCTTTAGCCTGCCCACTGGCTTGACCAAAGGCTACTATAGGAATCCATCCCAGGTTTATTTTAAACGCATTGTTGCCAAAGGTTACCTGCAGGCCACGCTAGAGTGATTTATATCTGATAACTGCAAATCTCCTTTTATTTTAATGATGACCTCAATACAATCATGAAGGCCTTCCTTGTTTTCATGGCAGTGACCAGAGGGGGAACGGATGTCTTTTAAGAATTCCAAGGGGTAATGAGTATTGATACAGAATGTCAGGTAAGGGCAATATTTTTCATTTTGCCCCAGAGACAAAATATATTTTTCTCAACATATCCAATATGCTTAACTTGAAAATATATTCTACTTGTTACATGAAAAAATAAAATTCAAGGTATTGGCCAGTGCAAATGGAAACAAAGATAAAAAAGCATAACATTTAGCAACAGGTAAGAGTCTTATTTTAAATATAATGATCTTGAGTTTATATGAAAGCTCTCACAGCATAATGATTCTTAAGTGTCTCTATTGAGTTAAGCATGTCATGAAGCATGAGGAATTACAAGATTGATTTATCAGTTATTCATTTCAGAAACAGTCAATTAAAATAATTAATGTGTAGTGAAACTCAGCTGTAATGTTTCATGTCTAATTTTTCCCAACCCATAACATTCAAAGAATAATACATTTCAGTTTGGATGGCATAAATTTGTATACAGAGTAATTGAAATGATGGCATTACATTAAAATTCTGCTCATATCCTGAAGAATGTACAATGGAGAAGGAATGATAGTATTTGTCTTGGGTTTAACGTTATTCTGACTGCTACCAGATTGCTCAATGAACGAGTCTGCAGGTGATCTTAGCCTGCATTCTTGATTATTGTAGTAAGGGAGAGATTATAAACCGGTAGATTGCTATGTAGATATAAACACAACGTGGTGCAAACAATTTGAACTTGACTACCAACCCACCTCCGTGGCAAGTCCTTCCGAGGAACAAGTTCTGGTGATGTCCCTCTGTAAAGATGAGAACCAAGAAAGCTCTGTAGAGCAGCTCTACTTTGAGGGACTACCATGACCTGGAACACACCTAATGGCAATGCATTTGATTTTAGTAAAAGAGGGGATTCAAAAGGTTCGGAAAATGTGGTTTTTAAAAATAGTGGAATTTTTCATGAACTTTTAAAAGTCTCCCCATATTATAGACATATATATATATGTAATGCTTGTAAGAACATATATATGTATATATATATGATCTTATATTTTATATGTATACACACACAGCATGGAGTGCCAGAAAAGGTGTGTGGCACGACTGTATACTTATTCTATTTGTATGCTGAGAAAATCATAAGAGAAACTGGATTATATGAAGAAGCCCGGGACATCAAGATTGGCAGAAGGTTTATTAATAACCTGCAACATGTAGATGACACAACCTTGCTTGCTAAAAGTGAGGAGGACTTGAAGTTCTTGCTGAAGAAGACCAAGAATTACAGCCTTCAGTGTGGATTACAACTCAATGTCAAGAAAACCAAAATCTTACAACTGGACCAATAAGTAAGACATAATAAATGGAGCTCAAATTGAAGTTGTCAAAGATTTCTTGGATCCACAATGCTCATGGAAGCAGCTGTCAAGAGATCAGAAGATGAGTTGCATTGGATAAGTCTGCTGCACAAGACCTTTTTAGAGCATTGAAAAGAAACGATGCTACTTTGAAGACTAAGGTGTGCCTGACCCAACATGGCATTTTCAGTGGCCTCCTATGCTGTGAAAGTTGGACATTGACTAAAGAAGACCACAGCAGAATGCATGCATTTGAATCATCGTGCTGGCAAAAGAATATTGAAAATACCATAGATTGCTAATAGAACCAACAAATCTGTCTTGCAAAAGGAGAGCCAGAATGCTCCTCAGAGGAAAGGGTAGCGAGACTGCATCTCGTGTACCTTGGGCATGTTGTCCGGAGAGACCAGTCCCTGGAGAAGGACATTACATTTGGGAACACAGAGGGCAGTGAAAAAGAGGAAATCCATCGACAAGTTGGATGGACACAGAGTCTGCAACAATGGGCTCAAATACAGGGACAGTTGTGAGACTGGTGCAGGACCAGGCAGTGTTTTCTTCTGTTGTACATCAGATCACTATGAGTTGTCGCCAACTCAATGGCACCTAACAAGAACCATCAACTTTCTGTGAACCTCGTCTTGCTACAGAGTACAGCGGCATTGATTGTCCTTTTTCCTTAAGTGCAATCTCCGTCTTCCCGTGTTTCACTGATTCTTTGCTCCAAGGATCCAAGTCTTTGGCTTATAATACTTCACCTAAGAAGTTCCAAATTGTTACCCATTTGCAGATAATTTCTTGATGTCCTTCTATTTATTTAAACAGTAGGACAGTGAATCCTAGTTCATGTTAGTCTCAAAGCTCTGCTGAAACTTGTTCAGTTTCATAGCAGCACACAAGCTATGACTAACGGATGTTGGTGGTTGCTTACAAAGTGGATTACATGGAAATTGAATCCAGACCACTTGTAAGAAAGTCAAGAATTTTGCTATTGAATTACTGAATCAGGAGTCAACTCAGTTGCAGTTAGCAATAAGAACAGATGGATGAATAAATGCAAAATATTGTCTAGTGCATAGGGTTAATATATAATTCCTACTCTCTCACTCGGAGTTATACAAGTGGACACAGGGGCCATACAGTATTATAAGGACGCTTGAAGATGATACAAAAGTGTGTCTTTGTTCCTTGGGTGACACCAGTAGAGTAGCCAATTCTATACAGATAGCAGTTGAGAGGAATCTTATGTGTGATGGGCAAGAAGGCAAAGTTCAATGGAGGGCAAAAGCAGTTCAGAGAGATGTTGTAGTTAGGTGCTATCTAATCAGTTCTGACCCATAGCGACCCTATGCACAACAGAATGGAACACTGCCTGTACCACCCTCACAATTGTTCCTAAACAGAGCCCCCCCACCCCCCCAAAAAAAAACGTTGGGGAGGTGTGTGTGTGAAATAGCATGATACATGAGGAAGTGATATAGTTTGGAGCATACACTTCTGGGATTGAGAGCAAGCCAGCAGTGAAAACTAGAACCAATGAGGTAGGCTATATCATAGGAGAGTGCTTGACAAATGTTGTGAAAAAAATAAATGATCTTTCGATCCTTTTTTATTAATGTATGAAGCCCCAAGGAGGTGAGACTTCAAATTTTAGGCCTTCTCACCCTCACACTATCTATCTTCTTATTTACTCCCAACTCTCTAGATTTACATTAGTGTCAGCCTCACTTTTGCTATAATTCAGATGAAATCCAACACTCTACGATTTCACATTGGCTGCTATCACTGCACAGACTTCCATCGTCCCTCATAAATCTGCTCCAATGAGAGCTTTTCCTTACTGCAGTCTTTCTCCCTGGTTAGACTAGTCATGTTCGGCCTTTCCTCCACACGATTTTTTAAAAAACATTTTATTAGGGGCTCATACAACTGTTATCGCAATCCATAAACACATCAATTGTGTAAAGCGCATTTGTCATCATTCTCAAAACATGTTCTCTCCACTTAAACCCCCGTCATTAGGTCCTCATCTTTCCCCTCCCTCCCCGCTCCTCCCTCCCTCATGAGCCCTTGATAGTTTATAAATTGGTATTTTGTTATATCTTGCCCTGTCCGACGTTTCCCTTCACCCACTTTTCGGTTGTCTGTCCCCAGGGAGGAGGTCACATATAGTTCCTTGTAATCGGTTCCCTCTTTCCTACCCACTCTCCCTTTACCCTCCCTGTTTAGCCACTCACACCACTGGTCCTGTAGGGCTCATCAGCCCTGGATTCCCTGTATTTTCAGTTCCTATCTGTACCAGTGTACCTCCTCTGGTCTAGCCAGACTTGCAAGGTAGAATTCGAGTCATGGTAGTGGGAGCGGGGAGGAAGCATTCCCCGCTCCCACTACACGATTTCTTAAGGATACTTAGTTCACTGCATTTTGATCATCTGCTTGTCTGGCTACTTACCTAAACTGTTACTGATTCCTAATTCCCTAATCACCCCCTGTCACCACAGTGTCCAAGCACTTTATCGTGTATGTCTCAAAGATATTGCACTTTGACATTTTCTAAAAATGATCCTTGAAATATTACTTAGAAGCAACTGCAGTCAGTACAAGACTTTGTGTTTGAACGTTTTCATTGAAGTTTGGGTGGAAAATAATCCAACACATTGTGATTCATGACAACGGTTACAATCTCGTCAATGTAACAGCAGATGTTCTACTTTCTCCCTGGGCTCTCCATTTCTAGCCATCCTTCTTTCCAGCTTTCAAAACTTGGGATGTGGGGCAAATGATGTTCTTTTGGTATCATATGGTAGATTGTACTGAGGAATATATTCCTCCCTGGTGGTATTATTTACTTAATCGTTCTGCTTGTTATTTGGATAAAAGTTAAACCTGAGAATTGGCTGCATTCCAGACTTGAATGTAAATCCAAAGAAGAAACATAATAATATGTTTTTTCCAACAAATCTAAAGTCTACTGTTACTTGGACTAAGTTAGCAGCATATCTCTTTCCAAAGGTAGGCATTCTCCTCCCTCCTTTCTGACTAGATGATGACTCATTTAATCACCTTCTATTAACTACATTCTGTAGAAACAAGATTCAGGTCCATTTAAAAGTAATCTGCAAATAAAAATCTTACTATTTTATCATTAAATTACTAAAGTTTTATGTTACATGCCCAACAATATTATAAAAGAGTGATTATGTTAAAGATAAAATTTCATCTGACAATTGCTGAAAACCATTAGTTAAAAAAATCTTTAATGCATATTCTCTTGGGTTATGTTTATTTTCAAAGTGCAACTTAAGAAAAGTAACAGTGAAAACTGTATCACTAAGATAACTAACAGTTTAGTTTATATTGCCAAGATTTTAGTTTTTATAATACAAACATTAAACCAAATAAACATTGATTAAAAGCGTGTAACGATTCAGTTCCTTCAAATTCAAGGGCTTAAACAAAATGTTTCTAATATGGTCAGTTTGTGTGGAATTAATTTTTCCTCCAAATAGTTCAAAAATTATAATCCCAGATATAATGGACCTGAATTTCAGACCAACGCAATTTTATTCATGCTGCCAGAAAGAGCAAAGAAAGCAAACAAAACTCACTCGTGTCCGAAGAAGCATCACTATTTTTGATAAATGACAGCACCATTTACATGGAAATGAAGGCTAAAAAAATTTCACCATTTAACCCAAAATGCTTGTCTTGACCTGTTTTCATGTAGGGTTGACCTGAATATTGAGCTCCCACTGATTTTAAATGAAACTCTGATCCTGTAAAGAGCTGCACAGAGAAATGAAGAAAACACCAATTGGTACCTATTTAAGGACATCCCTGTTGCTGTCACAATGCTTTTATACATACTTCACAACAGAGTTTTTTTCTAATGTTATTTTAAGTGCTACTGGAAATACCACAAGGGAAGAATTTCTGCTGTATTTCATCCTTTCTATTTCTAGTCTCAATTTTTCTTTATCCTATTTATGAAATACCCACCCTGCCAAAAGTCATCACAATTTAAGAACAAATTTTTACAAGTCAAATTACATAATAAACCCATTTTTCCCCCCTTGGCTTTTGAAAACACTAATTAAGTTAAAGTCTCTTTTAGAGTCCCTATACTGGTAATTAGTAGTCTTGCACACCACTGAACAATGCTTTAATTTTTAAAAAATGTGCAGTTTTATGAGAACTGGAGATTATTAGTCTTTTCTGGTATTGATGGAACAATATGAGGGAAAATAAATATTTAATGATTTGAGTGTGTATATTTTGCTTGTCTTATTATTTTGATAGCGTGAAGCCTATTAGATGAAAATTATGGCTTTCAGTGTTTAAAATTCAAATATAAAGCTCTCCTCTTTATCCTTTAGGGGAAAAAATTTCAAATATATATTTTTTTAGCTGTTGGGTTTTCTTTAAAAGTCACCTGGTGCTCTGTAATTGGAAGCACAGCTGCTCACAGCTGTAGGATATTGCAATTTGAAGTCCGCAGCTCACCAGAGAACGCAGGCCATCGTACTATCTGTAAGGACGTTCAGAAGTTGGCAACGGCCCTGTGACTCTGAGGACATGTGAGTAATGACTCAAGTTTAAGGACATTTCGGGCTATTCACTATATTTAGTATTTGCATTTTTGTGGGGATGCTGCTTTCCAATAACTCTAATAACTAGGTTCATTTCAGCACTACTTAATATACTGATATTAATGAGTACATTTTTCAAATTTAATATGTAGAAGTTCAATGAGCCTAAGTCTTCATTAAGTATGAGAAAATTTACAACTGCATCTTTAATTAAAAGAAAATTGCTAAAAAGAATCCCTGTTTCCTAAAACAAAAATGACATGTGCTATTTTAAGGCAACCTGGTTAAGCACTAGGCTGGTAACTAAAAGACTGGAGGTTCAAATCCAGCAGTGGCTCATGGGATGAAATACCTGCCAAACTACTGCCATCAAAGTTACAGACAGGTTGGGATTTCAGCTCTACCCAGTAAGAATTCTATGCATCATAATCGACTATATAACACTCAGCAGCAATAACTCCATATTTGAAAGGCCTACTATACTTTGCCTGTATTTTCAATCTTTAGGATACTTTCCAGAAAAAATTCACTGCCATTGAGCAGAATCCTACTCACAGTGAGCCTTAGGACAGGGTAGTGCTGCCCCTATGAGTTCCCAAGGCTTTAAGAGACTAGACAGCCCCCTCTTTCTTCCTCGGAGAGGGTGGTAGCTTCAAACGGCTGACCTGGTCAGCAGCCAACTGGCAATCACTACGCCACCAGGGATCCTCTTTAGATAAGCTATATGCACTTGTAAATTCCTTCTGTCATATTAAGAAGCACACCTAAACAATAATTCTCTTCATGGGAATCATGCCACTCAGTATGTATTTATTAAAGACAGTTTTTCTGCCTCTCAAACGAATCAAGTCAAACAATGTCTACTCTTTGTTGAATGAACCATAATTATGAATGACCGTGTGCCTTACATGAATTATCAATGGCTATAAGAAACTTGATGATGATGATGTAGATCCTCATTTTCATATAACTTTCTGAACACATTGTGGTTCAAACTGCCATATATTCAGATAGTGCTCAGGATAATCTAGCTAGCAGAGGGAGAGATGAGGCAGACAGAGAGAACAAAGAAAGAAAGCAAACATGTTGAAAGAAAGCTAACCTCTCAAAAATACTTAATTTAGGAGACTGTACACTTATCCAATGATAAAAATTAAGCTAATCTTACTTTAAAAACTCTAAAGTTATTTTAAGACTGTAGAAGATCTTCACTGATTTTTGAAAAAAAATAGTTGAAAGCCTGTTGGATTTTGCAGATTTGTTTAAATCAAACTAGATTATAAAGCTCGGTAGAAACCCCCCTCCCCGCCCCCCCAAAAAAAGTTTCAAAGCAAAAATTGGATTAATCAGAAATTAGGGTCTATCTCCTTCTGTGACTTTTTAACCGCTCAAAAGATATTAAGGAAAGTAAGGGTTCCAAACTCCTACGAGCCTTAGTATGCAGCAATGATGGTGCTTTTTTTTTTTTTTTAAGGTAATCACTTTAACATACTCATATGATAGTACAAGAATATCACTCCATACCTCAAACTTTTAATTTGTTTCATATAAATCATAACATACCATCAAGCATGTGTATCTATTTACATCAGTAATTAAAACAAAAGCTAGTAAAGTAAGTGTCTCTGAACATAGGCCATAAGTCAGAGAAATAGTCTGCATTAAATACACATACACTTATGAAGTTATATCAAACTGCCTCTTTCTGTCACCACCCATCAACATATCCCTCACTACCTGCACTATGTTCCCTGAGGACAGAGTTATGTCTAACTTGTGTATCAATCTCCTCAGGGCCAAGTGGTTCTGTAGGTTAGAGGTTGAGCTGCGAACTCAAAGTTGGCAGTTTACACCCGGCAGCAGCTCTGGAGGAGAAGGATGAGGCTGTCAGCTCCCATAGAGATTTACAGCCTTGGACACCAAGTATAGTGTCACCAAGTGACCATCAACAGCAGCCGCTTTATCCTAAGGTCCAAACACTTTGACACAATACTGGCATATAATAGATGTTCCCATTGTCTCCTCATTTCCAAAGCAATGCTCCAGCCATGCTGCTGTGGCCCAGGGCCAAGTGTTTCTATAAGATGTCATGCTGCAATGCTTGAAAATGGTAATTAATTGTCTTAGGGTACACACACATTTTCCCCTTTTCCCACTAAGGCATCTTCATCTGAAAAAGGAGGGCAGCAGGTTGATATTTTGTGGGATGGATGAAACTATATGTCAGATTATATCACTTCCCATTAAAAATGAAGGCCTTTATCATTCAAGCTCCGATGTCACAGGCCCACACATTCTGCCTTGTCTCTCTTACAACCTGGCTTATGATCCCACTCTCTTCTCGCTCAGGTCCACTACACAGTATGACCCGCCACAGTCTTTGGTCGAAACCTTGATTTGTCAGTCTCATTCACATCAAGGCCTTTGCACTCACTCTTTCTCCAGGTAGGAGTATCATTTCTCCACACCTCTGTGGGTTCATTTCTTCTCAAGAGTCAGGGGAAAGCGGGCTTCCACGATAGCATTCGCTAAAGAAGATCCCCCTTCTCCTCTGTCCTCAAGCATGTTCTACTTCTTTACTAGGTTTTATTAACTTCACAACAGTTGACAATACATTAAACTATCCATATGCTAATTGCTGATCATTTTTCTCTTCTGATTCAATTGCAAAACCTTAAGAGCACACACCGCTGTGTTTGTAGGTGTAATTGTACTGTGTGGAACACAACTTGGCACATAATTGGTATAAATTAATCATTGTTGAACCAATGACTGGTAGGTGTAAGAATTAGGGCTACTGGCACCAAAGGGGGCAGATTTTGGAGCTACCATGGAGAACAGAGCTAACAGAAACCAGTTCTGGGTGATATTGCTTGGGCCCCTGACAAAGTCATACCTGAAATCAATAGACCTCCTCTTCCTCCTCCTCTTTTTTTCCCCTGTGAGTAATAACCCCTTTTTTTAGTTACTCCAGTTTGAGTTGGGTTTTCTGTAACTTGAAATTGAGAAATTACTCACAAATACAACTGCTACCCAGTGGAACAACAATGTCTCACCCAGTAAAGTTTCTTTCAGGTTTATTTAAATAAGCACATTATGATATAAAGAGTTATTCTGAATACAATAATGCCATTATTTGCAATGGAGAGCTCCCTGTCGTTTTAGAAGTCTGAAATGGGCTACCACTGAGTCAGTTTGCACTCAAGAGTTACCAGGAAGGGTCGAGTAGAAAGGATCCATTGGATTTCCAAGATTTATATTTTATAGGACCACATACTCATCTTGCTCCCATGGAGTGGATTGCTGGGTTGAATGGCCAACCTTGTGGTAAGCAGTCCAATCTTTAACCTACTACTACCACCAGGGCTCCTTTATGGATGTAAGCTGAGGTAAAATGGTCCTGTGCCTAGATTAAGGTTGTATGACTGAATATCTTCATGGTTTCCTTCTTACTTGAACATCTATATTTTATCAAGAATGTCTACTATGTTTGTTTGTTTTTTAAATTAAACTTCAATTCTTTGGATTTAGAATGTGGCTGTTTTCAGCTAATCTTCTAACTCTTGACTCTCACATCGATGTCTGCTTAATTATTGCTTCTTTCCCATTTTGACTTTGTAACCATTAAAACTATTAATAGAGTTCTCTATTTTCTACTGTATAAATGTGCAGCTTAAATTAGTCATCCTACATGGTCCAGTCTTCATGGATTAGTGTCCTTTTATTATACTTGGAAGCACCTTTGTGGCAGACCACTGAAATTCCTCTGCGTTTTCCAATAAGTGGAAATGTGTAAGCTAAATGTATTTAATGAAGTAGAGAGAATCTACTTTGAGATTTAAAGTAGTACTCCAGGGTTTCACTTCTTGTTTCTCTAGCCAAACAGTTCTAGTACAGATAGAGGCTACTGGGATGGAACGGGGTCAATTATCAACAAGCAGTGATCAACAATTGAGGATAAAAAATGAAGAATTTCAATTCAAAAGGACAATTAATAGCCTAAAAGGCAAGATAACTTTAGCTTCTACAGCCTCTAAAGCAATAACTTGGCATTTTTAACTACCATATTCATAGTGATTGTGCTAGATATGTCTCCTACGTAGGAACATCTTTTTACCAGTCTGTTTCCTGCCTATGCTATTTAACACAGACTATCAGAATCAATGGCAGTGAGTCTCAGCTTGGGCCTGGTTTTACAAGGATCCTGGTGGTGGTGTGAGTTATGCATTGGGCTGATAACTGCAAAGCTAGTGGTTCAAGGCCACCAGGAGCTCCTCAAGAAGAACACGAGGCTTTCTGTTCATGTAAACGTTGCAGCCTTGGAAACCCAAAGCAAAAGTTCTGCTCGGTCCTATAGGGTCACTGTGAGTTGGAAATGACACAATGGGTTTGGTTTTGCCTGGTTTTAAATTAAAACAAAAAATTAACACCTAGGCTTTTGGCTCTGTGTTGAATCAATTTTAGAGGGGAAATTATTCACATGTATCTGATTCTGTGACTACCCCCGTGTCTCCACACACTCACCTTCTTATCATGTTCTCTATGATTTGCATTATTAAAAAGCTTTGACACAGCTCATCCGATCTGGCTGCTCTGTTAAAAACAGGTTCCTGTCTAAAGAAAATCACAACACTAGGAAACAGGCTTGGATAGATAATTTCTAAGGATGTTACTTAAATCCAACTGCATATTTCCTTGTTTGCTTCTTTTGATGGCGAATAGTATATTTTGTTGTTGTCATTGTTTTGATTTAATAAGTTGTCTTCCTTTCATGGTACAATTGTGATCAGTTCCCCTTCTCTTTTACTCCTTTCCTCCTCAATTACAAAAATATATCACCAAATGACCTATGGGGACATTTAATATCACTGAGCTCAGAAAAGCCTCTGTTTAAGAACCTAGCAGTTTGCTATTCCTGTCAACTGAATTCAGATGGAAAGGAAAGGAGGCGGCTCATCCCAGGGGTTCTTTTGATAACACTTCATTTAACATATTTCCGTTTAGCAACATGGGACTACAAAAGAAAACTCTTTTATACAAAATGACAGGGTAACTCTGCGATAGCACTGTAAATATGTCCCACTTAGGAAGCGATGATCATGATAATGGGCCACACGTTTGCAGTTCAAACCTATGAGGTGACTCTTCCTCAATGCATTCACCTCTTAAGTGTCACCCATCCATATCACATCTTGCGGGCTCACAAAATAGCTATTTTACAGACACTAGAATCCAGGCAGAGTAGGGGAAATGTAACAGCGATTCAACACAGCATCAAGCAGCTGTATGGGGCAAGATGTTTTGGGAGTGGGGGGTGGGAAAACCAGGTGTTTGAGTGCTATGTCAGGAAGAGTTTAAAACCTAAGACTGAAAAATGACTGATGTGAACGTGGTCAAACTTAACGGAAGGTAGCATCTCTTTCTAAAGTTTTAGGTTGCACCTACAAAAATACCAGGTTCAAAAGTTTGAGGGTGGATCACTGATTTCATTTGATGCTGCCATATAGAGAAGAATGAAAGCCCTTCCTCTATTAATCCCATTTCAGCCCAGTCTATCACTGAAATATATCACAGCCAGAGACCAGTCCTAGCCCTGTGTAGTGAGCAATGCTTTTATGAGATATTGAAATGCTCCACTGATAAGTTAACTAGCAGTATTTTAGGAAACTTTTACGTAATGGAAATAACACCACAGCAACGGCCACTATTCACCGTTTGTCATGGTCAGGTAAAAACTATGAAAAAATTACATTAACTTATAGTTAGATTGTTATATTGGGCACTTATTTTTGAACTTTAAAAACATTATTTATCATGTTAATTCTCCGATGGAGACAGCATTTCCTGGACCACTTCAAACCTAGGAAATCTCTATGATATTCTGTGCTTCATCTTTAAAATATGCGTTTGTTATACTGCTAAAAATAATGCTTCTATAGCTGGTGTTAACTGTGATTTTATTTGGTTGTGTTTATACCATATATGTACTTCTGGATTCTGCATTCCTACCCAACTTGGCATTGTTAAACATTGCTCAATGGGACTCATGTGCTTTACCTCCCAAATCTCCAGGTAGAATAAACTGTCAATCAAGACAAACCTTGATCACCCTCTGATTTCTCTTATGCCTATTATCTTGCTAAGTAACCTTGAATGTATGTGTGTCACCGTTTGTGCCTCATACGATTAAACTATGAAATCCTCCCCTGCAGATCAGGTGTGTTTGGATTGAATGTGAACTTGGTGGCTTTCCCACAGGAGTCACTG
>NW_022103918.1:10205578-10225467 GCF_000313985.2 Echinops telfairi
GTGAGGATTTCTTGATGAGATGAAATCCTCTCCCTCATCAACAATTGCGTGAGCAGTGTGGGAAACCGAATAAAAACTCTGCTTTCTCAACTATTGTAGGTATCAGCATAGATTCTTCCCTTTCAGGAACATAACTTATCCCTAAAGAACAAAATACATCAAGATCAAGTATGATCTCAAAGAAAGGGAGATCTAGATTCTTAAAAGATTAGAATGTATATGGGTTGCAGAAAGGAAAGTACTTGGATATGTTATATATTGTTTCCCAGAGTAATAACTGTTAAACAAATAGTCTCAGACACGTGTTAGACATATTCCAGACATCAGTAGTATATCTGACTTTCAAGAACCTATATCGCTGAAGAGTAACTTAATAACATAATTTTCTTTAGTAAGAAGAAGTATTTATTTTAAAGATTTCCTTTAAATAAGATCGCTCATACACTAAAAGTTCAAGATTCCAGACTTTCCCCCAAAGTCGTTTACCAATATTTAGCTGTAAACTCAGCTGTAAAGACACACTTGTGAGCAAAAAAGGATACTTATAAAGAACGAAACATATTTTATATGATCAATGAAAAGCAAAATTCTAAAATAGAATCCAGGGAACACAAAAAAATTAATAATGGTTAGAGACAAATGTACATGTTTTTAGGGGAAAAATTATGTTAACACCTGGGAACTTTAAATAAAACAGCTAATGTGCAATTCTCTATCATTGAGGTTTGGCAAGACAGAACAAAAGAAGGAAAAAAAAATTCTTGTAGCTAATAAAATCCAGACACTCTAGGAAAAAAAAGGAGGATGAAATTAAGTAATGGTTATATGTCAGGCATTAATGCAAACAGTCACCAAACAGTAAGTTCAAGGACATATAACCCAACAGCATTGTTACTTGTGGTTCACTGATGGAGGCTTTGAACAGACCAGAGTTCTCATCGTATTTTCACATTTACAGAACACAATTCCTCTGTGCGGTTTTCAGCGGTTCACTGTTGAGTCCTCTAAAGGTTTCTCTATCATTTAATATTATAAATAAGTATGTTCCTAGGGGGCAGTTCAAAGCTCAGTACAGAACTCTTACAACAGCACAGGCAGGTCAAGTGACCTTTCTCCAATTCTCTTCTCTCTGGTGCTGAGGACAGACAAAGTGATATGTCTGTCATACGCCATTACCATTAGAACAGAATCTTGTTCTTTTATTACAACTGAACTCCGCCAGATTTCTCAGCAGGAATGCTAAGTGAAATCAATGTCTTGGATTTCCAGGCTGAGCTTGGAGGTCACAGCCACTCTATCATTTCTCAGCATTATCCTTTCTCTCGCGCGCATACACTCCCCAAGCCTCCAACTGGCACACAGCAGATTGAAAACAGCATGCATCAGAGGACTCATGCTGTACAATTTTACAGCCTTTTGGAGCCCCTCCTTTTGATTCCTCCCTTCCATTTTTTTTGCAAATTGCAAATAAGTTTTGTTTGTGTCCTTCTCTAGAACTGTGAGTCAAAGGCAAAGGAACACCTAGGAAGAAGGGCACGCAAGGAAATTCAGAGAACAGGGCAGCTTTTTGACAGCTGCCAATAAGGTCATTATCCTGACATCCTTGCTTGCTTGTAATACACAATTCCATTGTTGCGAACAACAAATGCACTTTCAACATATGCCATCAATTTGTTGATACTAGGTAGGTATAGAGAACGCAGCAAAGATCCTTTATAATATATTTCTATCTTATCATTAGCTAGGCATACCAGTTCACAAAATGAAACATATAGAAAATAGCCTCAGGACACCAACAGTTGATTGTTTAAAGCCATACAAATGATAATGCCTGGTAGCTATCATACACAGGTGAAATAGCTTTGTGAAGTCAAAATGTTTATTATGCTGTGTATATGTGTCACTTCTAGGAAACTAACTTCACGTAAGGCCATGGAGCCACTTTATTGACCATTGGCTGTATTTTTTAGGGGATTGCTCTTGATTAAAATGATAGCAGCAATACTTATTTGTCTATTTCATTCACTAAATTTTCCTGCTGAAACAAAATAAGAACACATTTAAGAAATGTTTTCTGACAACAAGTGTACCTATAAACGGTGTATGAGCAAATACGAAACAAAGAAAGGTCACAGTTTTACTAACTCATTGTTCCTAATCTTTTTAAAAAAAGCTTGTTCCCCCCTTGGTCAAACCATTTACATCTTTTGCATTCATTGCAAATGTGGAGAAAGTTTTCTTAAATTTTATATGATAGAAAATTCACAAAGGGCTACTTTTAAAAGGTAATGGTACATTAAAGATAAACATTAAAGATCACTTGGAATGAGTGCAATGGGATCTATAGAACAAACTATTTTTACTCAAAACCCACTGCCACTGAGTCACACGTGACTCACAGGGACCCTGGCGGAGAGAGAACAACCGTGTGGGATGCTGAGCTTGCAGCTCGCTCTCCTGCATGGGAGACCTGGTCTCAGTCTCAAGGGGTAGCTGTTGGGTTCTCGCTGCTAACCTTGGGTAAACGCAGGTAAGTAAGGTCATATAATGTGGCAGCATTTGTTAATACTGAAGAATTACTCTGTAGGACTCTATGAAGATGCAGAAACATAGCTCATAAAGCAGTTTCTTAACCTTAGCAAATCCAACTGTGCTCAGTTTTTGTGGCTGAAACAGTTACCCATGAAAGAATATTTATAGCAATCATTCCATAAATATTTGAGTGGGTGAATAAATGATTGAACAAATGGTTGGATCGATAGATGGGTTAGTTTGACTGGTATTGAAAAAAAAAACCTTCATAATTATTTGCAAAACTAATTGGGTAAGAAAGCATTAAAACAAAAAAATCTAATAGTCACCAAAAGAGAATTGTATACCCTAAACCCATAAAAATATTTTAATATAAGCATCACTATGAAATATGATATGAAATCACATTACTACATCAAGGAATAATGGAACAACACTCAATACAAGGGATTGTTTGTGCCTCTGACAATACTGCTCCAACTACTTCTTTTACTCAGTTATCCTGTCCTTGGAATAGAGAAACACCAAAATATCTGTACTTGAAAAGTTAAAGATATTCAGCAAATGCTACAGTTATTATCAAATTCTCACAGTTACATGCTACTAAGTTTAAAGAACAGTCAACGGGCTGTAAGTATACAAAAACACACAACAAGCAAGGTCCACTGAAAAGCTGAACTCTAGGATCTAAAAACATCAACATGATGTATTTGTACTCTCTGATGCCATAACAAAACACAAACAAACAAAACAGTGTCGTCAAGTAAATCCTATACAGAGAGACCCTATCCAAAACTCATAGCCATCGAGTGGATGGTGACTCATAGTGACCCTAAAGGACTGGGTAGAATTGCACCTCAGAGCTGTGGAAACTATAATCTTTTTGAGGCAGAAGCCCTGGAGTAGATAGTGGGTTTGAACCACTGGCTTCTTGTTAATCGGCCAATGCTTATTCCACAGCAGCACAGGGGTGCTGAAGTCACAGGAGGGTGTACAAGATGTTGTTGTCCTATGCATCTTTATTTATCGCTGGTGACCTTAAAGCTTTACCATAAGGTCATTGAATAGATTTTTATTTCTTCCTCAAACATTAAGCCAGGTTATGTTAAAAACCAAAAGCATATCTAGTTACTTAGGCATTCTGGAGAGGTGGAAACTAGACTTCAGACTCTTAACTAACCCCTTCTCTTTCCCCATTCCTCCTCTGCAGTAATAAAGCAAAAACACACGGGAGAGATAACAGAATCTGGAGAAGGATAAAACAAACTTAGGGTGTGATTTTTCATTATTTCGTAATATTTGTCTTTTTATAAGATCTTTTCCAACTTTTTGTGATGACTCTAATTCTCTTACATTTTCGATATTTCAACATGGACAGCAGAATCAACTTTCTAGGCAATTCAGCAGAAGACAAAGTATTATTATTCTGGTGGAAATTTAACTATATCATCAGCTTGCTACTAAATATTTATTAATCAGAAAATAGACTCCATATTCTAAATTCTATACATTTTATGGAAAAATGGAATGACAAGACGATGGAAAGTTTACACAAATTTTGTGAAACCCCTCCTAAGCTTCCTTGTAAATAAATTCCCTGAGCGATTTTAGGGACCGGCACTTTAAGATTATTTTATTCATAGAAAGTTTAGTATGGCGTCCACAGGACACCATTTAAATAAGCTTTTAACAAACACATAAATCACTTAAACTCAGTTTTACTGCATTTCTCTCCATCTAAGCCAAGAGATAGCTATTGACTGACTCTTTGCTGATCCCCTTCCAGAGTCTATCAGGAAATGTTTCCTTGGCTTCATCAGCAAACCTATTTCTGAGTGGTCTACCCCCTGGCGATATTCTTATATCCTTATCTCTACAGGACCATGCCACTAGATGGGTGCTCTACCCAGTATTGGCCATAGTATAACAATTACTAAGAGTTAAATAAGGTATCTTCTATGAGTCCTAATTCTACTCATCCCTGTCCATTTCAGGTGCCCTTTTCTCATGAAATAACACTTTTATCTGTAATTTTTCCTATAATGTACGATTTGGTATCAGATAGTATGGTTATTTTTAAAATAAATGTCTACTTTCTAAATATCTACTTCTAAGATAACTGGATACAAGATACTCATCTGATTAATCTTTTTACAGTACACATCCCCACAATAGCTATCAGTGCACGCTTGTTGAATAAAGCGATGACAAAATGTGTGTCTGGCCATTTATATGTATCCCTTATTGCATCTAATTGACTCAGTTCTGTGCAGATGGGGATTAGTTGCTGGCACAAAATTGATATTCAATAAGTTATACTAAAGAAAAAGAAAAATTCTAAATGGTAAGACGGGGATCTTCTTGAACAGAGTACCTTGCTTTTGGGTGGTGGGCTGCTTGTGCTCTTGTCTGTGTGAATGCTGGTAGGGGAGACAGCAGCACCAAGGTTGCCTTGGGGTATGCCTGGAAGCTTTCCTCCTGGAGAAACCTGCATTGCAGCTAGCTGGGCAGCATATAACTGCTACAGAAGGCAGAAGAAGAGAAAGAGAGAGAGATTTTTTAAGTTATCAGTAATAAAACAACTGCACCTCTCAGAAAGTACCTTTCAGAGGTGGTATTTTTCCTATAGGTACTTTTGTTCAGTGCTCTGAAGTATTTTAAAGAAGAAGCTGTCACCTAACTTTCATGACTTACTTCTCAGGGGGAACATGACAGATACCATATATGGGGAATTTCAGGGTCAGCATGCCTAGGGATTAAAAGCAAACAAGAACCATGCACATTGACTCTTCCCTGAATGCTTAGCAAAAGCAAATACATCATATTATGTGGTTGAGACCGCTTTCAAACTTACATAGTGTGCTACAAACAAGGGAATACAGCTTTGCTCAAGCAATACATTTCTTACTGTCCATAATGGCCAAGTCCCATATAGTTGGTTTCTCTGTCTGTTAAAATGGGAAGCTGCAACACTTTCTGTTTCATGAAGGCTCGTTGTATTGAAACACAATAAAGGCATTGAGAAGGGCTGGAAGGAGGCTATTTGAGGACCATTATCTGGTCAGCTTACCTACATGGATGAAAACTAACTGGATGTTTGCCAGAAGTTCACTTTACTTCATGATATATAAACACAGACAAACCTGAATTATCTGGAGGACTGGGGTTTTACATAAGATGTCTAAAGCACATACTCTTACACTTAGCTATCATATAATAATTCTTATTAAACAATCAATAAAAAAATCTCAATCATTCGAGTGAATTATAAATTTAAAGTAAGATTTTACTTTAATAAAGAAAATTTTATGATATAGTACCAAGACAAAATTTGGTGTAGACTTAAATGAGCATATCAAAAAACTTTAAAAGCCTAGCTAGGGAGGCAATTACTATAGTACAGGAATCTCCATTGCTACCCAAGTTCCTCTTTTCCATTTGTCTTAAAATTCCATGAAGAGTTTTGCTATGCAAAGTAGAAATTCTGTGAATTCTAAAGGGAAATAAAGGGGCTTTTATGGAGAAGTATGGTGAGATAGCTCTCTCAATTATCTTGCCATTTCTCTGAAAGGAATAATTTAAAGGATAAAACTTATCAGGGTAAGCTAAAGATCCTAATAAGGAGAGTCTATTAAAGAAATCATGTAAACTAATGACAGAATCCTGTGTATATCAAAACACACACATACATCGCTCACACTTTACACAAAGATATTAAGAGTAGTATGTCTATATAAAAATAGGAAATTAAAAGAATGGATACAAATGATAGCTTATTTCTTTATCATGCAAGTTCATTTAGGACAAATACATCTGTGAAAACCACTTATGTTGTTATAAATCATAGAAACAACCTGAGCGGTACTATAATATATAAAGGGTTGAAGCTGAATGAGGTCACTCACTGTGGTAGGTGAACAGACCAACTGTGCATTTAGTCTTGCAGGACAGCTTGCTTCTTATCTTAAACTAATGTGCTGAGAATTAGTTCAATACTCCCCAGACCTAAAATACTGTATTTTTATTTCCTCTCTTCTAGATCATGAGTTTTGCAAAGGAATCCCATACTTTTAAGATGGACTCTTATCCATTGATTCTTTTGTGTCTGCCTTATGCTCATATGGTTTTATATATATATGTTTATATATATATATACATACAAACATACATATAGTTTCTAAAATTGGAGGAAGACTCAATAACAACCTGTGCTATGCAGATACGCAGCCTTGTTTGCTCTAAATGCCTTGAGGCACTAGCTAACAAAGGCAAAATGCTATATCCTTGTATGGATTATACCTGAAAGTAACAAAAATGAAAATCTTCCATCTGTAAAACTAAACAATATCATGAAAAACTGGGTTGTCAAAGGTTTCATTCTACTTGGGTCAGTAATCACTGCTCAGTGAAACATCCATCTCAGAACTAAGTGGCATGGTGCACTAGGAAAATCTGCTCCCAAATGACCTCTTTACAGTTCTAGTAGCTAGGATGGGTCTGACTTGAGTCGTGGTCCTCACCCACCCCACATGCTTGCAAATGTGGGACCATAAAAACAGAAAGCAAAGAAAACGTGTGCATTGGAATTAAGCTATTGGTGAAGTATACCAAATATACCTTGGGTCACCAGAAGACAAAAAAGTCTGTTGAGAAAATATACAACCAGAATGTTCTCTATAAAGGCAAGGATAGTGAGACTGATTGCTGATTTAATCACTAGAAAGACAAATCACTAGAGCACGACATCATTTTGGTATCACAGAATGTCTGCAAAAATGAGCAAAAACAAATCTGAGATGGATTTGAGCCCACAACAATGGGTTCAAATGTGTATCACAGTTTATACTAATGATACAGGGACAGGCAAAGATTCTCTCTGTTGTACATCAGATTACCTGTGAGCCCAGGCTGTCGTTCTTGTGGTGCAGCTCATGGGTTCACCCTGCTTACCTTTCAGTTAGCAGTTCAGTGGGTAACCCACCACACCACTAGGGGGCCTTACATACTATGTAGAAGGAGTCTTTTAATGTGTTTTATGAAAACACTAGGCATCTATTTCAATAGTAATAAACTTACACTCGCTGGTTAAACAAGTTCCAGTTGGAGACACCAAGAAGGACACAACATCCATTTGGAAAGGGCAAGTATAAAATATATGGTAAATCTTTACAAAAAAGGTTCTGGGGAAATCAGCGTAGAAAGGGCTAGGCAATGTTGCTTATGGGGCCCACAGTGGCAAACCCTCTGCCTAGGGAGTGCCAAAAGGGTAGCATCCTTGAAGAGCTGCAGGCAAGAGTAGACATTTGTGTTTTAAACAAGTGAGATCAAGGTCTAGAAACAACGTCTTTGAATGGCTGAAGCAGGAGATGACACTAAGACTTTACCAGGGTAACCTTGAAGAAGGAGCACAACAAAAGCAATGGCTACCCAGAAGCAGAAATACTCCAGGCAAAACAAAAGGGGGACAGTTACGAACAAAGGTCTTGACAAATGTCGTTTATTTGGGGCCTGGGGTGGGTCAGGGCTGGGGTGTTTTTCTTGTTGGATTTGCCTCAGAGCCAAAGAACACTGGCATCTGTTTATCCTGAGAGTAAAGCACTAGCACAAAGTCACCGAGGAAACCTTCATCAGCGAGTATTTTTCCATGAAAACCATTCATTCCTCTCATCAAACAAGGGCAATTTTGTGAGGGTTTATTTGGGACATCATTAGGCACCTACCTGATTTGGCTCCTGCTGACTTCTTTTGGTTTGTTAATTTACAAAAGTGTTTAAAGGGGCACCATTTCTTCGTCAGTGAAGAGTGCAAAACAGACTTCGGTGACATGACTAGAAATGCTTGGGAGCATCACTTATAAAAGTATCTTGCACTTGAAGCTTATGACGGAAAATAAAGTTTATTTTTATCTCACAACCCAAAATTTCCATGAACTTCTTGAAGCCTCCTCATACACAGACATGACTCTCAATTTTGGCTCCATTTGTTGCAGAAGCCGACTTCGCTGTCTCTTCAGACAATCAAGCTCCTGCGAGATCATGCATTCTACCTTCAGTGGAATAGTTCCGAACAGGAAAAGCAGACCGAGGCAGGCCTGAATTCCACTCTCTTCTCTGAGCTATGCAACCCCAATCTACTGCTTAGACCTCAATTTCACAGAGTGTAAATTGTGGGATCCATACAACTGTTTCCATAAGAACTGATGTGATGATCAAATCACAGAGTGCATAGAAATTGCTCAGAAAGACCAGGCAAAAGACACTTGTTTGCTAAATAATACTTAAAATTGTAAGTAGATTAATCTCATCAAGTAAATATTATATTAGCTAGGAAAACGACAAATGATGACTTCCTACTACACACTGTGGAATTTAACAGTTGCAGGAAGGGAGGATAGAAAATGTGTAAATATAGTGTCTTCACCAAATCAAGATTGATAAACACAAATGATTACACTTTAAGTATATTACAATTGTACGTCATCCTTACAGGTATTAGGAGAAGAAATGAGGCAGTGCATTCAAGTATGTTTTCATAGACAAGACAGAGCTGGAGTAGGCCTTCAAACGTGAGTGGAGATGGAATCATTAAAGAAAACAGACCGGTTATTCTAAGGAGGAAGCACCTTTTTTTTAAACACGTAGGAGCAAGAAGGGCTAGTTGTTGCAAAAGGAATACACATGATGGTCTAGAATAGTGAGAGCCCTGCTGGTGAAGTGGTGGGTTATGCATTGGAGTACTAACCAGAAGATTGGTGGTTCAAATCCACTAGTTACCCAGCAGGAGAAAGAAGAAGCTGCTTCCTCCCTTAAAGATGTACTTCCTGTAAAACCATGAGAGCAGTTCTATTCTGTCTATATGGTCCCTGTGAACTGGAAACAACCTGGGTTTGGTAGAAAAGTGAGTGGTAGAAAGGACAACGGCTTAAATAGAACGAGGGTGCACACCTGTTGAGAGGAAAACCACGTGGATTTGAAGTTCACCTGATGAGTACCCTTGAGATATTGGCAAAGGCGTTTGGATTTCAGATGTAAGTAGCTGACAGCTACACAATGTTCAAGTGAAATAAAGTTCATTTAGCTAGGATGAAGATGGGAATATCAGTTATGTTATCAGCTATCAAATTTTTCTTAGTGATAATATTGATCATATGCACTTAGTGGTTGGCAGCCTGACTGAAGCAACAGTTGTGAAAATGAAGTTGGAAAAATGATTCCAATTTGATAGCATACTGGTTGCATAAACACCTACCAGTTAGCTAGAGAAAAGGAAAACCACAGAAATGGGGGGGGGTAGTTGTAAGTTATAATTAAGTTATACAATGTCTTCGTTTCATAGATATATTTTTACCTATCATATATTCTTATTTGTTTATATAATTATTATAGCATCTTGGCAAAACCAAAACACACACATGAAGTTTCAAAAAGTAGAAAAATTCCATTCTTTCCAATACATTTTTCTACACACTCTTTAAAGCCTCCTTTTATATTTTCTTTCTTTTGGGATAAAGGAAAAACTGAGTCAAACTGATTTTCCTATAGTTCTGCACTGAGAGAGTGAAAATGCTAGAATCATTTAGTCACCGATTTCCCCTAAAATATAGTTCTTGGGACTACACTGCAGGGTGAAGAACAATTGTGGATATACCATATCCACAACGCAAGCTTGGATGGATCACTACCGTCCCCATACCTATTCCTGGTGAGCCCGTGTGACAGAGGAGGAAGGGTGCAAAGCATCAGGGCTGTCCCCGGTGAAGGCACGAGGTTAGCTGTGAATCCCGGACTTTGATACCATCCATGTATCTCTTCTTGCCTGGCCTCGTAGTACACGTTTTGTCTTTTATTCATTGTGATTTATAGCTTGTTTACCAAAACACTATTAGGCAATGAGTTTACAGCTTATTCTTTTAGCTGGCCAGTAATGACCCGGTGTGGGTCACAATGTCTGAAGGTATGATAAGGGACAGATAGTTTAACTGTGCTAATTCATTATTATTAATTTGAGGGGGGGCAGTAATGCTACATTTGGATAATATGGATTTACATGATAGTAGAGACAAATATATATATACTTTAAGATTATTATACTCGTGATCTTATATATACTATATTTACTCATATATATACTTTAAGATCATCATACTCAGATATCCTGAGCTACCAGTTCGTCCCATTCAGTGCTAGGGGTAGAGAAAGTCCATAAAAGTCTATATAAAACCTAAACTACAACATATTTTTTCAAATTCCTAGACATGGCAAATTCTTGCCATTTCTAACAGCTTTTTGTTGTTGTCGTTAAAGATCAATTGTTAAAAATAGAACTCCGATTGACTTCGAGTTTAGTTCCTGATCGCCATCTGGAGTATTTGGGATCCAGAGTTTGGTGCTGACAAAAATATCTATCACTATTTGTTCCCCCAACCCATTTACTGACCAGTAGACTCCTTGAAGGCAGGATTTATGCCCCTATTTTTCACTGTTTTATCAGGAAATCCTCCAAGCCAGAAGAAATGGAGATGAATAAAAGCAGAAATAGACTGTGCAAGATAATATATTTTATTTACAAAGAATTCCAGTAGATGATCTAACATATATCTATATCTATCTATATATTCATTTAATAATAATAGTGAACGTACACTGGGGCCAACAAAAATTTTGTGAAAAAATGGAATTCAAAGAGAATCAAGTTTTACTGTGAACTTTTTGAAGCCCCGCTCTACATGAAATGAACTTAAACCTTTGGGGGAAGGAAATGAACATGCTTCTACTATTGGAAGAATTAGAAAGAAAAGCTCATTAGTGATGTTGATAAAACTTCACGTTCATTTATCTATTCATTTCATTTAGGCATGTGGGCAAAGAAACAATGAATTTTAAGATCTTATTACCATAAGAACAAATATATTCTAATATACTCATTATAGTCATAATTATAAAAGAAAGTGGATGTCAGCTTGGGAACATTAACAGAAAAAATAGGTAAGAAGCATTAGGAAAAAAGGTAATATTTTTTAAAAAACAATAAACTGTGATATTTAAGTTATAGCTACTCTTTATTTTGGAAAGGACAAAAGAAGAATATTTTCTTCTTAATAAGTGGGTATACAATCCTAAATATTAATTATTTAGAGAGTAAAATAATTTAAACTTAGAGCTGTGACCATTTGTTGTTAGTGATATAAACTATATATTGCTGTCTTCCTCTCTTAGCTCAAAGCTTAATGTTCTATTTGGATAAAGACGTACTATCAGGGCTCCGTTCCTTGTGCTGAGCATCTGGATGATGGGCAGATATTGCTATGTACTATGTGCACAGGAAGCTCTTTACACAGGAGTCAGGAGCACTTGACCTTGTATGAGGGGTTACCAAAACAACAACAACAACAACAACAACAACCCAGAATTGTGCTGGGCAGGGCAGAGTTTTCATAGTATATATTTATCCTGCTAGGCAAGCATGGAACAACTTGCTCTGAATCAGTGCACCCAGTAGCATCGCCTGGGACGGTTTTTGTAAAAGCAGTTTCACTTGAAACTCATTTCTGGTGATGGCTGATTGAAGAGAATAGCATGTGGCTGTTCAATTTTGTTTCCCACTGAGGGAAAAATGCGGCTGAAACTGTTGTTGCACACAGCTTTCAAGGACAACGCTATGGGAAAAACTCAAGTACACGAGTGGTTGTCTCGCTTCAGAGAAGGTGAAGTGTTGATTGATGGCAAACCTCATCTAGATGCCCCTCAACTTGTAGAACAGAGATGTCAACTCGTAGAGCATTTGCAGTTCGTTTCACCGGGTCAGATTGTTCAGCCAGTTTTCTATTTAGAGCTTCTGCAAAAATTGCATCACAGTGTGTGACAAATAGGGCCTGATTTGTGGCAGACTGGGGACTGGTTTTGCCACCATGACAATGTACCTGCGCATGCAGCCATTTCTGTGCAACAGTTTTTGGCAAAAAACAGCATGCCTGTCTTGCCCCACACTCTTTACTCACCTGACCTCGCTCCATGTGACTGTTTTTCATTTCCATAGATGAAGAGGGGCATGAAAGGACAGCGGTTTGACAACTGAGAAGAGGTGAAGAAAAAAAACGAGGGAGGTGCTGTCAGCTATCCAAACAGATGAGTTTGAAAAATGTTTCCAAGAATGGAATCACAGATTTGACAAATGTATTATGTGTAATGGAGAGTACTTTGAAGTTGATAAGGTTGTTTTGTTAAAAAAAATTTTTTTAAATACATGGCTTTTGGGGAAAAAAATTCCATTGGGGGATTCCCCCTAGTGTGTTGACCTGTTTTATTTTAGCGCAGGCAGAGATTAGGAGATGGAACTATACCTGCCTTACTGAAAGATAGAACAAAGTAAATTGTGCTCACTATCTTCTCTCTATCCACAGGCCCTTTTTTTTACTTAAAGCCCACATCTCTCTTCCTTGAATCACCAACTTTAGCACATTAAATTGGAAAGGACTTGGGTATAACAACTTCTTTTATAAAAAGTGAAGTTAAAAGTAAATAAAAAAAGACCTTCTCTAAATGCTACATGCCTAACATATTCATTTTTAAAAGATTTTGTGAACTGTAACATCGCCAATACCTGACAACAGACAGCACAATCACTTAATATTCTTGTTCTTTAATTCAAGAGGATTTCAAAAATGTCTTGGGAAAAAATGGAATTTTTGAACTTTTTGAAGTCTCTTCATGGAATTTTGCAGACGCACTTGGGGGCAATGGGTTATGTATTGGGCTTCTAACTGTAAAGTCAACAGTTTGAAACCACCAGGCATTCCATGATAGAAGAAGGAATTCTCCCATACAATTTTGGGGTCTCAAAAGCCCAGGGGGGCAGCTGTACCTTGTCCTAGGAGTCAGAGTCAACTCCATGGTAGATGAATTTGAGAACTCAAGTTTTATATAGTGAAATGCAGCTTTTGCTTTTGCTAATGTCTTTACAATTCTTTTTATGAGAGAAAATAATATATAAATAAAATTTCATATTGAACATCAACGTGTAAAAGATTAAAGAAGCCTGTTACAATGATAAATACTGTACTATATCGCATTTAACACTTAATCATTTTAGGCCAATGAAGTTGTCTTAATTCGCTTTAAGTTTTTAAAAAGGTATAGGATGAAACTGGCAATTCTTTCATTCTTGGTTTGGGTTTGGCTGCCAAAACTCTGTCGCCGAAATAAATAGCAGTCTCTTTTACAATCCCACGTGAACAAATATACAGAGATCTACATTTTCAAAGAGGAAGCTCAAAAAACAAAAGTTGAGTCCAGCCCATTCTAACTGATACCATTATGAACTCTGCCAAAGGGTTTTCAAGAACGGGTTTTTTGGAAGTCGTTTTCCAGACCTTATTTTCTGAGGCACCTACAAATGGATTTAAATCAACAACCTTTGGATTAATAGCAGAGCGCTTCATAGTTTAGGCCACTCAGGGATTCACAGAGCTAACAATTTCCTGCATACCAGCGCCATCAAGTCAAATATACGTATGGAAATGCAAAATAATTTAAGCTTTTAATTCAAGGACAACAGTCTGGAAAAGGTAACATATATATAATATGCAAAATTTTGGGACTAGAGATTTAACCAAATGTTGTATTATACCATTAGATTCCTATAATACAACATTCCACCATTATATTTCTGTTATATTATTATTGTATTATATTGTATTACTATATTATAGTTAATATATATAGCTAATATATTATAACTATATATGGTATATATAGTTCATATAGTAGTAAATGGTGTAATTTTAAAGTTCAATTCAAACCTGAGAGATATGTTATACATCATGACTAGGAAAAGCATTTGTTCCTGATTTCTTTTTTTAAAGAGGGAATAAGGAATCACATTTGTGAAGAAAAAATTTAGAAAGCAATTTCAAGGCTCTATAAGTGTTATCTTTATAGCTTAATTTCAGATTCTTAATGTAACATAAATGTGGAGTTTAAAGAGAAACTAATGTACTGGAGAAAATCTTTCAAAACATACCAGCATGTTTCAGTGTGAATAAATTTGCTTTGCACATTATTTTTCATAATGTGTCTTCACAGAAAATTACCAGAGCAAGCAGAGTTTAAACACGGACGTTCTCTAACATCATCGGTTCTTCTTGCTGGTACACTTCAAGTGTATTTATTTCATGACAACTTTCTCCAACATTATCTCTTCTTGCTGGGACGCTTTAAGGGTCTGCCAAAAAGGAGCCCTGGTGGCATTAGGGGTTACATGTTGGGCTGCTAATTACAAGGTCAGCAGTTTGAAACCACCAGCTGCTTCTAAGGAGAAAGATGCGGCTTGTACTCCCATAAAGAGCTACCACGTCAGGAACTCACAGGGGCCATCCTACTCTGTCCTCCAGGGTCACTAGCAGTTGGAATCACCTTGACGGTAGCAAGTTTGTCTGTCTGTCTGCTTTCCAAAGTGAATGAACCTTGTTAATTCCTCTTACCAATAAAACAACAGCTTTAGTATTTGTATAGTCTTAACAATACTTGAGATTGTTTCTCATTTTGATTATAGCTATTCAAATGAATATGAGGTAATATCCCATTTTGGTTCATTTATCAGCATTTCTTTAATGATCAGTGATGACCATCTTTTTCATGAGCTACTCTTATGTCTTTTGCTAAAATATCTATTTGAACCTTTGTCCTCTTTAAAAGATGGATTTTCCAGTTATTGAGTTGTCAGAATTATTTAGACATTTGAATGTGATTTCGAAGAATAAAACTTAACAGTGAGATGGGGCAATGGTCCAGTTTCAAGACACCAGAAACGCGCATCATTATTATGTCATCCCAATGACATAATAGAGGAGCATACATTTCTTTTGTATTTTCCAGAACTGTGTTGTAAAAGCCTTTAATTTAAAAAAATACCCCCACTGCCAGCCAGTCCTGGGGCTCTGGGGTTTGGCTCAAGGGGAGTCCCTCTGGGACATGGGGGTACAGTGAATGGGGTGACCTTCTGCTGGGCATGCCTACACAGTAGGGGATGCTGGGCCCCTCGAGGGTTTTCCATATCGGCTCCAATGAATTTCTTCCCTTTTGCTTAACAACAACAACAAAATTCCAATAGAGGAGTGCAATCCTTAGTTTTAAGGGGTTATGTGACTTTTGGTCAAGGAAGGGACACACCAAATAAGGCTTCTGAAAGGTGACAGCTTTCATTAACTACTAAGGAAACTTTTAGGGGAAAATTTGGGCTGGGCCGTCTGAGCTGACAGCTGGTGTTCAGGATCTGATCCCTGTCAATCCTGTAGAGGATGAAATGATCTCCTTGGTCCCTACATACAGAAGTGGAGTTGGCAGCATAACTGGCTCTTTCACAGATCGGGAGGGGAAGTGCTTCAAGTAAAATGGAAAAGGTTTTCAGTCAATCTCCACAGCAGGGTACCAAACGGAGAAGAACTAACCCGAAAGAAGCAATGGCTGGAGTACACCAGTATTCCAGTCACTGGGAAGAGAGACTTCGAACATCTGCAGGTGGGGTTTCCAGAATCTTCCATAGAAACTTCAGAATTGTAGAAATAAGTGATCCACCCCAAATACCACCCGAGAGCTAAGGGCACTCGTCAATGGAGCATACTTTGAAAGCGTTGGGACACAAGAGCTGCAATATCCGGTTTGGAAGGACAAGACTTGAACAGACCAGTCTGCCTTCAGTGCTAAGGGCAGAAAGTGCACCTATGGAAATACGAAGCTTGCTGCTCAGGGCTCCAAGGCATTAACTCCTGTGGTGTGAGCCACAAAGCCTTGACAACATCAGTCCTAGCTGACATGTCTTGGAAAAGCTGGGACAGAAAAGTAAAACTTATATTGTACTACAGTGAAGATGTGCACAACAGCTATTATGTGATGCATGTAAAGTTGTTATCACCAAATATTAATAATATATAGCTAATTTTCAGAACTCTTTTCAAAATTCAGCCCAGCTCAGTGTGATACTTGGACCAGATACACAGCTTTCAGAGAGGGTTGGAGCGTTGCGAGGGCGTGAAGATGCATTTGCTAAAAATGAAAGAAAAGAGTTGAACTTCCTCTAATCTGAAGACCCTTTTCACAGGTGTGCTACTCTCATGCTGGTGCGGTCACACTGCAGATACTGGAGCACACAGAGAAGAAACACTCAATGTACTCGATTTCTGAAGCTTTCTTCATTTTACTACACACCAGTAAATTATGAACAGCTCGAAAAACATTTTGACTTTTATAATCCATGCAGTTCCTTAAAGAACCAGATATATTTGCGCGAGTCAAACAAGCAAACGCCAACAGATAGTTTATCTCTCTCCACCGCCCCCCCCCTTTCCCTCTCTCCCTCCCTGCAATTTTCTACACCACAAGCCATCTTCACGTACTGCACAGTAACCCATTACAATATGTTCCAACATCTGCCTCCCCATATGATGTATGACCTATTCGATTGACCCTTTTTATGCCGCTCCAGACTTGCTGTTCATTACTGTGGGAGGATGAACACTTTGCATCTATTCCTGAGGTCACTAACCAGTAAATACATCTCCAGTTGGCAAGGTAAGCAGGACACTAGCTGGAAGGCTCTTCACATTTTCTTATATATCAGTGGCTACACGTATGTCTTTAATTAGTTTAATGTAGAGTGGAAAAAATGATGAGATTTCTTTCAAAGTAACAACAAGAAGAGAAAGGCTTATTCACAGAGAGAGGAGGGATAATTCTGTTGTTACCCAAGAGCTCATTGTTTAATAAGGAAGCCGGATATTATCAGAAAGATAATTCAAACAAATACTTCACTTTACTTGAATTCATAACTGTCCAATCACTGTTCATTTTATCACCATATACTGGGGGTGATAAGGACCAAATCATTTAAAAAGTAGTGAGCATTTTAACTCATCACCAAAGCACTTGAGTGTTAGTTCATGGTCAAATTGTGAGTTTTGTTGTCTCTAAGATCATACCTCCTTATAGAATGCACACTCTTTGGAGGGTTGGAATCATGTGGAGCATAGAGGGAGAATCAAATTTCCTCAGTGCCTGTGATCTGCCAGATCCTGGACCATAAGCTTGCAAGACATTGAAGGGTCCACAAATGATTACAATTCTATGAGTTCAATGGAAGAAATCAAGCCATCCGTAGGGGTTCTTGGTGGTACAAATGGCCACAGTGCTCAATGCAAACACAGAAGGTTGGAGGATCAAGTGCACTCAGAGATGTCTTGGAAGAGGAGATGGATGACTTACTTCCAAAAACTCAGCCATTGAAAACTCAGTGAAGCTTAATTCTACTTTGACACACATGGTTTTGCCAAGCCAGGGTAATGGGTTCAATGCTTCAATAGCTTATCTACCACAGGTTGAGCAATTTAGTTTCAGAAGTCTGGACACCACAATATAAACTTACTATATAGGTAGCAATGTTACTGGGAGGGGAGCATCCTATTTAATTGTATCTGATGAATTCATCTCCCTCTGTTAGAGTGAGATATAGGTATGAGTTCCCCTCTCCCATACCTACTGGCCATGAAAACAGGTATCTCCCCTAGACTCGAACTCACTACTGATCATTTCCAAAGCCTACTTTTAAAGCAGCAGTTCTCAACCTGTGGGTCATGACCCCTTTGGGGCGTCAAACGACCCTTTCACAGGGGTTGCCTAAGACCATCGAAAAACAGATAAATATTTCACAATATATAATTACATATTGTTTTGTGATTAATCATGATGCTTCAATTATTTTTAATTCTGTTCAATTTGTAACAATGACAATACATCCTGCATATCAGATATCTACATTATGATTCATAACAGTAGCAAAATTACAGTGAAGTAGGAACAAAAATAATTTTATGTTTCGGGGGTCACCACCACATGAGGAACTGTATGAAAGGGTCGCAGCACGAGGAAGGTTGAGAACCACTGGGTTAAAGACTTCAGGAGTGAGAGATTTGTTAACCTCATTTGGGGCACAGCACTACTAGTTTCCTGGTGTCGGGGAGATGAAACAAGAGCAGGGCAAGCGCTTCGGCCATTTTTTTTCTCGTGCTACTTACTACTCACAGGCAGCACCTATGATGAGTTCAAAACAAAAATGTTCTGTGTATCTCCCCACATTCCATTTTCTCTTTCAAATGTTCACGATTCAGAAAGTCTTACCTATTAATAGTAGTGTTGACTTTCTGAGTGCACAGATTAATCTAAATTCCTAGGGAAATCCACAGAAAGTGTTAACAAAATAATACAATCATAATAAACCCACTGCCATCAGGTTGATTCTGACTCACAGGATTTTCAAATACAAATATTTACGGAAGGAGACAACCTCATCTTTTCCTGGGTTTAAAACGCCAATCTTGCCAGCCCAATGCTGGGCCCACAGTGTCATCAGGACTATTTAATAATCATAAAAATATAAGGTTTATAGAAGGGTTACTATGTGCCAGACGCATGCACAAGTACTCTGATATTAGAACCTAACTCTCTATAGTCTACAGAGTACATACTCTCAGTCAGCACACCTTCAGAACTAGTTTGTTTTCATTTTAATACAGTAATAAGGGAATTATAGGATTAATTGGGTTCATTTTATACAATAGGGTATTAGGACAAAGATATGGACCAATCTGAGGAGGGCAAAGTTCAGAGTACTTCTGAGAGAAGCTCTTCTATTAAGCTACCAATAATGGTTTTATGATACAAAGAGTATAATCAATGTTCTGAATTATACACGTAGAAGTTGTTGAATTGGAAACTGTTTTGTTGTGTATATTTTTGCCACAATTAAAAAATAATTAAATGAATAACAATGAGTACAAGAAGAAAATGTTCTAAATTTTAAAAAATTCATTTTATTGGGGGTTCATACAGCTCTTGTCACAATCCATCCATCCATCCATCCACAGTGTTAAGCATATATTTAAATGTTCTAAAATGGATTGTGGTAATGATTTTATAATTTTTCTTGATATAATTGAATTACTGAATTGAATGGCATGTGAATGAAGTGCCAATAAAACCATTTAAAAATAAAATAAAGATACTCCAAATTTACAAAAAAAGAAGAAGAAATATGATATTGGGGATTGCAACAAGGAAGGAGGCAAATAGTATCTATGCGGAAATTTCTTGCTGGCATCTTGAACCCTCTCTCCTCCTTTTGCTTGTTGCCAGTAAACTGTCTTTGCTTTATTCTGTTCTCAATTAGCTAATGTGTCCTTCCTCTTTTAACCATTTCAAGAATTCGGGGGAGGGGGGACCTTAGAAAATAGGGAGAAGCTAATGAACTTTTGCCATGTTTTCATCTAGACACTCAAAATATGAATAGCTTTATCAGTTTGGTTTTTTTTT
>NW_022103918.1:10226709-10258317 GCF_000313985.2 Echinops telfairi
GAGAGACGTGGTGTTGAAACAGCATATAAAAGAGAGAGACAAGATAGCTGAGCAGAACAGGAAGTCTCCGCTGTGAGAGAGATTACTTGGGGATCAAAGGATGGGTTGATACATCCGTAGGAAGCCATTCTTGGGAGAACAACCTTGTTGGCGAAGAGAGCATGACAGACACGAGACAGTAGACAAAGGCCAGGGAGACTCCAGGGTTGTAGGAGGGATGCCTGAAATGGTGGATGAGAAGCTAAATGGAATATTAAGAAAAAGAATAACCTAATTACATTAGTCTGCTATAAGACTACTTTAGATAAAAAGTGGAAAATGATCGGAAGTGTTTAGTTCACCTCATGGTGACCTCGTGTGTGTCAGAGTAAAACTGGGCTTCCTGGTCTTCAATGACTGATTTTCTTCCTTTTTTTTTTTTAACTTAGACTGCCAGGGCATACCTCCAACATGCCTCCACGGGATCTTAACTGTTCAACCTCTCATCTAGCAACTGCATTTGCTAACTGTACTGCCAACAGAATAACTGTCACCTCATCACTTTTTAAGTGATATAAAAGTGATTCAAAAGCACGTATAGAATAAATCTGAATATACAATTGTCAATATAGAATAAATCTGGGTACATATTTGTTAATCATACTTATCTAAATATTAAATATACAGGAAATATTTCTTCTTGCAAAATTTTAGAGTAAGAATTTAATCACACAAAGTTATATTTTTTCCTCCAATTCAAGGTCACTGAACTTGATTTTTCACAACCATTTGGAAGAGACAAAGAAGCTGCAGTACAAATAAATCATCTGCACCACGGAAATACCGCCTACCCCGAATGCCATCACAGTAGTAAAGGCACACTCCAACAGCACTGCGCCATGCGCAGTGTGCTCTAACTTTCCTGTGTTCCTCTCCTAACTCCATGCATTCTGGTCAAGTTCACGGAGCTCATTTCTCATGCATGAGCCAACAACGTAGTCCGGAGAAATAATTAACTATTGTAACTTTTGTTCCCCTGTTAAAATTTTAGATCGAATCATTCACTCAAAAAAAATTTTTACCCCTTGAGAAATAAAAAAGGGCTTCAAAAATCTCATGGAAAACATTCCATTATCTTTTAATTCCATTTTCCCATGAACTTTTTGAAGCCCCCCCGCCCCCCCACCTTGGGCCTGTGACCAAAGAGCTCTGTCTTAACTAAATTACTTTAATTTTTATTCTGTAAGAATATTTTTAATCATTTAATCTTTTGTTATTGCTACCTAGGTATATACAGCTGATAACTACATATTTCTTATGATTATTGAGATTGATAATTCATGTATCCATGAATCTTAACATTTATAAATGAATGTTGTTTTAGAATTGAAGTCATTCTTAAAAATATATGATTGTGAGTGTATGGAGTGGGGGTGGGAGGAAGTCAGGGTTCACCATAGCTACACTCAGTTTTATTTCATTTACACACTTTTTTCCATTATTCCATGTGTTGGTTCATTTTGTATATTAACTCAAGACCACAGAGTTAAAAGGAGGAAAGGATATTGTTAATTTCAAGTAAGAAAAAGTTAGATTCCTTAAAAATATTTCTTAAAAACCACCCCAGCCTGTGAAAACAAATATAATAAAATAGAGAGCAAGGAGAACTTGATTTTAAATCAGCCAATCCAGCCAAGTATCTTTTCAGTTAAGGTTGCTCTGAAACAGAAGCTAGGCCGTCTTATCAGCCTCTCATTGGTTTTGCAAAAAGCAAAGCAATTGGCAGTTCCAATGCAAAAGATAGTTCTCTCTTTGCTCTCCCCTCCTCCAAGGCCAGCTTCTTTTTCATATTCAGACGACTGTTTCTAAGCTCAATCCTGTTTCCACTGTCACTCTTTGCATCTTGGAAAGATGGATGGGACACACCAACCCCAACCTAAATGACCTTTGGATGTGACAAGAGTTTTAGGTCAGCCTTGCTAAATGGAGGCCTTGGTGTATCAAGACATGCCTGAGGGTGAAATTTACAGTGAATTTATTATCTCCCAATGCCCTTTGGACTGCTTCCCACCATCAAACACCATGGCAGCACTTGGAAGAGGAAGAAATACATTAACTGGAATCTGATCATTTTAAAAGGTTACAGCTGCCCAAATATAATTTAATTTCATACTTGCCCTTTGAGGATTTGGTGTATATTTTCATTTTATGACTGCAAATGATAAAGCTCTTAAGATTCCAGGCAATAAAAAGAGGGAAAAAAAGTATTTTAAGGGTTAGAAGTCTTTTCAGATCCTACTCAATGAGTGAAGTGACAAATTAGCTTAAGAAAAAAATCTAACATTTCTCTTTTTTATTTGGACCAACTCTTATTCCTCTTCTGACTCTCTAGTTCCACATTTAACTGCTGTCAGTTCACTAACACCAACCTGATATGGCAGTCAGGTTGAAATTAAAGAGTGATGAAAAACTGAAGAGAATATCAATATGTTCCAAAGTAAAAATACTTCAGAATAGGACACTGTCTCCATTAGCGCTTTCTGAGAGATAATTAGGAAAGTTTAATCATGAAAATAGAGCAATATCCTATCAATTAGCCATTGATTCTGTGCTTTACTTTCCTGATACCTCTCATTTTCCAAAAGTTCAATATAAGGTTAACACAATCTTCAATAAATATCATGACCGATACTACTATTATTTTCTTGATAGATATATAATGAATAATAATATTAAAAAATAGAAAAAATTAAGGTAAAATTCACCTACACTATATTATTTTAGCCATCAAAACACACAGAAACCTCACTTTCATTCTTTTCTGTTAACTCAATACTTTGCCAGAGACTTAACAGCTCTTCAAATACCAATCCAATAGAGTTTGAGGCAACATCTATTTTGGATTCACAAGTAGCAAAAAGAAAAGCAACAGTATGAAATTTTTGATCCGTATAGGTCAAACACGATTTAAAGAGCTGTGAGTGTGGAGGGGTGATGGTATTCATACCTTCTTTCTTTTAGTCAAATATTTCTTGAAAGCTATTGAGCTAGTTTCTATGAAGTTTCCACTTTAAAAAATACTTAAAAGTTCCTTGCAAATTATGAAAAGCAGAGAAATGCAATAACCAGCATTAAAGTATTATGATAATACTTAAGAATATTAAGTATTAATAAATATTAACAAATAGATTATATTAGCAAATTTCCATTTCTTTTTTATGTTACTGTTCTAAATAAGTACTTGGCATGTTGTTTAACATGCAAAAGACTACTTTGAGGTGGGTAATAGGAATATCCCCACGTATAGATGGTGAATTATGAAAATGTAATTTAGCAAGGTTAAGGAACTTTGTCCAGGTGAAAAAGCTAGTGGATACTGCGACTCCGGCACAAATGCTCTGATTATAAAGTCCAATCTCTGGATGGTAATGGAAGATAGGACATGTTCATTTAATCTTCTATTCATTTATCATTCTTCCATTCAACGAGAGAGAGAGAGAGAGAGAGAAAGAGATTGGGAGGGGGGGGTTGAGGGAGAGGGAAAGAGACTACGTAGCTGATTGATAAAAAGCAGGAACAGAAAGAGCTAGGGAAGTAAATTTCTATTTAGAGTTTGCTGACACTACAAGGGCTGAAACATTTTTGGTGGCCATCTCATTGACTGTGTAATTGATGTCGTTGGTCGTCTGATTACCACTATGGAGCAAGTGGTGCTACCTGATCAAAAGAATGTCAAATATTTATTTATTTCGGAGGGTCTTGGGTTTCTTATGGGAACGCATGCTCTGATGCTGCCTATTGGGTCATCTCATTGACTCATCTTTCTGATGTACTCATCTTTCTCTTCATTCAAGGGAGATGTAGGAAACTGAAACAAAAGCAAACAGCTCCCACCCACCCCTGATCCATGTATGTATATAATATACATATCTTTCTAACATAATTGAATCTCCAGAATGAATTGGAATCTTCAGAATGAATTTGATTATACTTAAGGTTCCAAAGCATTTTGTTTCAGCACTTTACTTGAATAATTGACTGATCCAGGTCCCTCCTTGCTTGTCTATGATAAATATATTGTGAATCAGAAACATTAACTCCCGAGGTTCAAAGGGTTTTTCTGGGGACTTCTTCAGCGTCTGCTTCTTCCATTGGTGTTTACTGTACTTTATTTATCTTTTCCTCCATGTGCGATAAATAGGACAGTGATCCTTATGTGCTTTTTACAAGAAAGAAAAAAAACGGTTTCCTGGGCAGGTTATGTGCCGTGACAGCAGACGGACACATCAATTCAGAGGGGACTAAAATGAAAACCCGTACTCACTGTTTATGTGGAAGGCTAGAAAGGATCATGGCATCTAAACCAGCTACTTTGGTTTCTTTCATAATACCTTAAGTACCTAATCCTGTCAAAATTCTCATCATAATCAAATACTACAACTTTCCAGTAACACAATGGCATTCCTATTGTAGAAGAAGGTTTGTTCTTTCACAAATAACATTCAAAACCATTTTTATCCAAAGCTCTTGTAACACTTATGGAATAGAAAGAGAGTGATAGATGATTTAAAAAAATGTTTTAGGTAGAACTGAAACACAGATACTTTTTAACCTGACATGTAGAAGACAATGTTTTCATGTTGTCAGGTTACTTTAATTTCATAAAGACATTCTTCTTTCATTCAATAATAGAGCTTAGATCCCAAAGCAGATATTCAGCCCAAGTTGATTAAGATATATTTTACATTTGCCGTACACTTTTGTACCACCAAACAGAATTGCTGCATCCGTGAAAACTACTTTCTAACTTTAAATATAGAAGAAGTTGGTAGATTTGTTTCTAACAGTGGAAAACATTTGAAACCCAACAGGCTGTTTAAGGTTGGATGCTTATGTTGTGCTGCCATGCTAAGCATTTATTCTTCAAAACCCTTTATCATCTAATAATATCATCCTATTTCATTGATAAAGAAACTGACACGGATTTAGTATCTCTGTCTCCTGTAATTGAGTCAACTTCAACTCCGAGAGGCGCTCACTATCTAGGGTTTCTGAGTCTCTTTAAGTGGCCGATCTTGCTGTCAGCAGTCCAATGCTTAACTGTGACCGAAGACACTCAGAAATAAGTTTTGTCTAGAATTTAAGCTCGCAACTCATGATACTACAGATATATTTATTCATGAGTTAACGTGAGCATATTTAAATGTACAAGCAATACTTGGGGGAATCATATAATAAAGAGAAAAAACTAATTTTACTGGTTTCTATTCCGTACTATATGTTCAATGCATGGATTCAATAGGCAAATGAGATATATTATGGTTTCATACTGTATTTAATGCTAGTAGCCTGTGTCTAAGATGACACTAAAACAGTGAAACTTAGAATTTTCCCATTAGGAAATAAGATGCAAGAAGAACTAAACAAAGTTGGAATAAAAAAGGGTATGTGAAAGCTCTTCTTTCATTCACTGCTTGGGTAAATGTCTTAGTTTGTCTGCTGTATGGTTATCAAAAGCTTTTTGTTCTATTTCCAATAATTTAAAAAACCCAGAAACAAAATTGAGCAAAAAACCTTGTCTTCTGAAAAATACATAGAGCATAGATTTGAAGCAGTTGGGAGGAAGAACTACAGTATAGTTCCATTTCAGATGGAAACATATCTATGTAATCATAAACCAGCTATTAGAAATATAAAACCAAACCGTTTGGGAATGAGGACTGCCTAATGTTTGTGGTTTGAACCCACCCAGAAGATCACAACCAAGACAATGTCCTTGAACAGTTCTGCTGAAACAAGGAATCACCTTGAATCACAATAAACTCAATGAATGTGGATTATAGATTGGTTGAGTCACTTATAAACATTTTCTATAGCTTACTTCATTCAAAAAAAACAAGAATGAAAGAAAAAATTAAATGAATTGTAATTTTCTTTTCATCCACTATTACTTCCTTTTCAGTATATGGTGAAGAAGTTTTGGTAATAGAAAAACAAGAGAAAATATTGGTAATTTTCATGTTAGAGACATTTTTTATTCTGGTCTGACGCTCACTGTAGCAAATGATCTAGGAAAACATGAGTTTGCCCTGATACGGTCGCTGAAGACAAGTGGGTGCATAAGCAAATGTGGTGAAGAAAGCTGATGGTGCCCGGCTATCAAAAGATATAGCGTCTGGGTCTTAAATGCTTGAAGGTAAACAAGCGGCCACCTAGCTCAGAAGCAACAAAGCCCACATGGAAGAAGCACACCAGCCTGTATGATCACGAGTTGTTGAAGGGATCAGGTATCAGGCATCATCAGAACAAAAATCATATCATTGTTAATGAAGGGGAGTGTGAGTGGAGACCCAAAGCCCATCTGTAGGCCCCTGGACATCTCCTTACAGAAGGGTCTCAGGGAGGAGACGAGCCAGGGTGCGATGTAGCAATGATGAAACATACACCTTTCCTCTAGTTCCTAAATACTTCCTCCCCCCCAATTCTACCTTACAAATATGGCTAGACCAGAGGAGGTACACTGGTACAGATAGGAACTGGAAACACAGGGAATCCAGGGCGGATGATCCCTTCAGGACCAGTGGTGTGAGTGGCGATACTGGGAGGGTGGCAGGAGGGTGGGTTGGAAAGGGGGAACCGATTATAAGGATCTACATATAACCTCCTCCCTGGGGGATGGACAAGAGAAAAGTGGGTGAAGGGAGACGTTGGACAGGACAAGATATGACAAAATAATAATTTATAAGTTGTCAGCAGTTCAGGAGGGATGGGGGAGCGGGGAGGGAGGGGTAAAAACGAGGAGCTGATGCCAGGGGCTTAGGTGGAGAGCAAATGTTTTGAGATGAATGTACAATGTGCTTTACACAATTGATGTATGGATGGATTGCGATAAGAGTTGTATGAGCCCTTAATAAAACAATATTAAAAAAAAGGAAAACGTGAGTTTGTTCTTCCTTTTCTTTATATTGCCTTCCTTCAAACAAGGAATGGCTGGAATAAGAAACAAAGTATCTGTTGGTATGGGAGAGACCAGGGTTAAGAAAGATGGAAAAAATGAGGCTTTCCCCGCCTCCGTTTGCTTTCACATTCTAGGCCTGGCAGGACAATACTGAGCACCATCCACAGAAGACAGCAAGTCTGAAATGTGCTGGGCTAGCCTTGGCTTTATCCTTCAGAGGAATCAGACAGGGATCTATTTTCAAGTCTCAGGACAACACTTGCCAACCAAACACAGTTAAATTTTTTTCTTCTTGGTTCTTCTCTCAGAACAGCTCATTCATGCCAGCAAAAATCTTATCTGCATGATTATATAATCACCCTGAATACGATCTTTCTTCTAATAAGCAAATGAAATATCACAAGATTTATGATGTAAACAATCCCACTTTGAACCTTCTAAGTATAAAAAGATATGAAAGAGTACGCTGCTCTGTTGGTTTGTTTTCTAAATTTCTTGATCTTTCAATGGCTTTTCACAAAAGAATTAATTCACGGAGTACAATCACTGAACTCAGCGAAATGAAAGCAATTCAGAAGGCTGCCATTGTTACTGATATGCAAATCCTAACCATTGTTTTATTCATCTCCTCTTAAGTTAATGGTTTGAATGCAACAATATCAATTTCTATTTCCTAAAACATAATGTCCACATCCTAAAACATAATGTTCACAATTACATATATTTGTTGTTAAGGAGACCATGGTATAATGGGAAGAAGCTAGATTTAGCTTTTAGTTGCTAGGATTCCAGTTTCAGTTCCACTTATGAGTGTGAATTGCCTAGACTTCAAAATAGGAAATTGAAGTAGAAAAAGTGTTTTTAACTTTTGTTTTAGCAGCAGAATCTTTTATTCAAAAATTGTTACCCAGCAGAGTTGAATATATAAAACAAATACAAATGAATGGTATTGTTTTGTTGAGTGTTCAGAGCCACCTGGACTGCAGCGAGCAGTTTGAAAACAACCTATTTCCATGGTATCTGAGGTCCTATCAACTGCAAGGTCCTATCAACTGCAATCACACTTGCTAAGGCAGTGGCTTGCAAGAGTTTTTTCCAACTCAATTCAATTTCCATATTTCTACGATCCATCAAGGGTCCTTGACTGATCCATCTTTACTTTCCTTACATTGCTTAGCTTGGTAGCAAAAAAGAAATATTTCTTGGACAAAATTTCCAGGGTAATATGGGGTCCATAAAAATAAGTCACTTCCCAACAGAAAAGTGGGTGAAGGGAGATATCGGACAGGGCAAGATATGACAAAATAATACTTTATAAATTATCAAGGGTTCATGAAGGAGGGGGGAGCGGGGAGGGAGGGGAAAAATGAGGACCTAATGCTGGGGGCTTAAGTGGAGAGGAAATGTTTTGAGAATGATGAGGGCAATGAATGTACAAATGCGCTTTACACAATTGATGTATGTATGGATTATGATAAGAGTTGTATGAGCCCCTAAGAAAATGATAATAAAAAAGGTCACTTCCATATGCATCTCTGAAACAGTAGAAGTGTCTATGCAAATAAAAACTAAATAGATAGAATTTCTAAAGCTGAAAATAATTTAGCGATAGACAATAAAAGGGTAGAATAACAGATGCATTTGGGGATAGAGTAATCTTTAAATAGCTATACAGAAATTATGCTTAATTTTTTAAAACTTCACACTATATTCAAAACACTTATGTAGAAATATTATTATTTTAGAAGAGTTGGGCGAATCTTATGGAGACATTTTATTTGCACTGAGCCCAGGGAAAAAGGGACTTGACAGGATGCAAGCTATTGGACAATGCAGGAAGCAACAAAAGAAGGTGGAAGGAACAGACAGAATCATTGTACCAAAAATAATGGATGAGATACAAATAATTAATATGGTCCTTCTGACCCTAACTCCTAATGTGGTGTATTATAATCCTGGACTCTATGTCTATGACTGTAATTCCAGGTTGGATGTGCTGAAGTGCTTACATGTTATTATCCACAAGATCTGGAGTTCAAAACCATCGCCACTCTTTGGGGAGAAAAATGGGGCTTTCTATTCCCGTAAACAGTTACAGCTGCCGAAACCGAAACCCACAGGGCCAGTTCTACCATGCCCCACAGGCTCTCTCTGAGTCAGTATCTACTTTGGTGGTAAGTATGGGGTTTTTGAGTCTCTGTTATGCTAATGAAAAACAATAAGGTGGCATTAAGTCTTGACTTTAGAAGAAGGTATAAACCAAGTGACACCTTTTGATTCCTTGAGAGTGTGGTCTGCTGAAAGTCAAAAAACCACATATTCATTAAAGCCATTCCTCACCGAAAAAGAGCCGTCATGGGAGAGAGAATCCGCAGGCCAATGCAAGGAAACCATGGGACAAAACAAAGGAACTGTATTGAGAAGATGGGACTGTGAGGCAGAGTGACAAGTGAGCCTCCTGGTACCCAGAGGCAGAGGCCAAGGGAACCGTGTGGCTGAGAGGCTGAAGAGCAAAGACCTGGCTGCTGGCGGAGGAGGTGTTGCAGTGGACAGTGACTGTTTCCTTACCGATCCTGATTTGTGATAACCTATTTACTCCCCTAATAAGCCCTTCAATTGTAAGTATTTTCTGAGAGTTCTGTGTGATGATTGCAATGAATTATGGAACCCCATCATAGAGAGATTGGTCTACGTTACAATAGTTAAAGAAGGATGGATGATGGAGGCATGTTTGTCCCCGGCCTCCTGGAAACAGGGGAACCAGAGCAGGCCAGATATGGCTCATCAAGCCATTTTACAATTTGTCAACATCCATCCATTTTATTAGGTAGCATATGATCAAGAACCAATTGAAGGACGAAACCCAAATTGCACTGAAGGCATTAGTGAGAAACAAGGGTCCAGGAATTGATGGAATACCATGTTAAGTGTTTCTGCAAGGTGATGAAGCCCTGGGAGTACTTACTTGTCTATGCTGAGAAATTTGGAAGATAGCTACCTGGCCAACCCAGCAGAAAAGATCCATATTTGTGCTCATTTCAAAGAAAGGAGCCCAATAAATTACCAAGTAAAATCATTAATATCAAATCCTAGTAAACTTTTGCTGGTGATAATGAAAAAAAAAAAAAAGGTGGTGGCTGCACTACATCAATAGAAAACTGCCAGAAATCCAAGCTGGCTTCAGAAGGGGACACGGAATGAGGGCTGCCATTGCAGACAGCAGAGGGATCTTGGCTGAAAGAAAGGGATACCAAAATGATATTACCTTGTATTTTATTGACTACACAAACACATTTAAGTGTGGACTCTTATCATCCTATGAATAATATTGAGAAGAATGGGAAGTCTAGGACACATGTATAATGAGCCAAGAAAGAAATAGTCATAACAATTACAGTTCTCAATTTCACACATGGTCACATGGTGGTAAATGATATTTAGACCTATTTCTTCCACTGCACACTCCATTGTCCATTTACCCTTAGCAAGCACCTCAACTGGTCATGGGTCCACAGCCTCATAGGATGAACCACACCTTTGCTCCTGAATGGGCTGGGCCATTAATAGTCATATTGGAATTGGGCTGATGTAGATTTTCATGGACTTCAATAATAAGGCAGGGCACTATTAAGAGATATCCTAAGGAATCTACTGCACAAAGGGAATTCAAAATGTCTGTGGAAAAATGGAATGAATAGACAATGGAATTTTTACATAGACGTTTGAAGCCACTTGTATATCACACATACTCTTGTTTACCTCCTTTATACAGTATCAGTACAACTTCCCTTTCAGAATAAGGATCATTAATACCAATCAATATTGTAATTCCCTCCTTTGCCTGTTGATTCAGATACTCGTTGGCAGTGATCTAACACACACAACCTGCTCTAAATTTCTGGTTGATTGCCCTAAAAAATGGAGCATACCCAGAGTCAGTGTTGGTCTCTATGCTGGTATATGAGGCACTCCATTTTGTTAAGGGGGATGCATAACTTCTATTCCTGTCACCATAATCACTTTATCCAGTAGCCCAGTAGGAAATTACAGGAAAAGCTGGAGTGAAAAGGAGGACTGATTTCTCTCATATACACCAAAATACGTCACCCTATCCATTTGATTGCTAAAATTTCCTCTATTGAAGTCACTTTTTGGTGAGCATTCAGACGAAAAATGGATACATTCTCTTCTTTGGTTCAATCAGAGAAGTCTACTTATATACCTCTTCTGCACCAATTTTCCAGTATACAACCACACTTCTGGAAGATTCCAAGAAAAATTAACCACCAGGTGCACTGCTCAATTTTTTGCCCACTGGCAGGACTTCCTTTGCCCATTGTCCTTCAGGGGGTGTTCTTTAAACGGACTCAAGTGCTATTGCTGTCCCCTTTCTCATTGGTGCTGATAGATGAGCTTTCTCTCAGAAGTCAACTAATCATAAGGAATTCCTCATGAGACTCTAGGTGTAGACTGAGAAATGAAAGGGAAAGTGACAGGACTGGAAATCATGAGCATTTGAGCCACTTCCTCATGTAACTTATTTACAATTTCAGGTCCTGTTCAAGCCCGATCCTGTACACACCACTTTTCATTAATGAGTGGGTGTTCTTGTGCACATTGGACTTCATAGCTCTTTGTGTTGGAAAATATCAAGCTTGTGTTGGGACACTCAAGCCTGATGGTGGTGGCCTGTAACTAAATATTTCTCCTAAGCCCAGTAACAAGTTACCGCTGAAGAGAAGAGTAGCTATCTACCGAGCGAATTTGTTCCAAAATCCTAAGGATCTGTATTTCCGAATAGAGGCCAGTCAAAGACTCCAAACAGAATCTTTATCTGAGACTGACACATCAAGCCCAATGGATCAGCAGGTCATATGTCCCAAATGACACTGCAGCCAGAATTGGGTGAAGAGTGTACTTTTATTTTGGGCCCCATTCAAAACTAGTCGCTTTTTGAGTCACTTAAGAAGTAGATCCCAGAAGAATACTTTAGAGTGGAACATTTTGCCTCCCAAGTTCATCCTCTGGGTTGCAAGATGGGCCAGGTGTAATAAATTATATTTCACTTTAAAATAAGTATCTCAACATGTCTCATATCACTGAACCCTGAAAATTTTCACAGAGATGAAAGATGTCTGAATTTTTGTCATGTTATTTTCCTGGTATACAAGGGCTTTACATTTAAGTCTAGATTCATTGATACGTATTCCGTCTTAGGTCTCCACAGCATAATATTATCAATACATTGGATCTACATGATGGCCTATGGATGGAAAAGGTGATTAAGGTCCTGTGGAAAGAATTATGATCTAAGGTTGGAGAGCTCTCATTCTTCTGACTACTTCAGAAGTTATTGAAGGTGTTAGATGACAGCGAACTTCTTTTGGTATTAGATCAATACCAGTTATGAGAAGATGGATTAATTTGTTCAAGCTCTGAAACCACATGTGGAAAGGCAATTGCAAATGAAGTCACTACTGTGATAAATCTAAGCTAATCTACTGTCATGCTCAAATACCTGTTTACTTTGGTTTGCAGCGTTTTTTTGCACAGGTCAAATACTAGCTTCCACTTGATTTTTCAAGTGTAACATCTTGGTCAGGGGATCTGATGTGAAGTTTTCCAGTTATGCATGTTGGAGCACATCTGTACAAATGTGCTTAATACAATTGATCCATGGATTGTGATAAGAGCTGTAAGAGCCCCCAATAAAATGATCTATTAAAATCAAATAAATAAATCAATAAAAGAAATACTGACAGGATGGGCATGGGGAATGACTTACCTACTTTGAAAGGGACCTGAGATAAGATTTCATTAACAACCTGACATCTATATGCCCACACACTGACTAGCAGGTGATAATGCCATTTTTGGTCTCCTGAAAATAATGTAAGTTCAGTCAATATTCCAATACCCCCGATAAGGCTAATTATTTCCTCTTCCCCTGTTAAAAGTTGCTCTCATAAAAGACCATAGCTCCCTTTGTGGAAGACTAGGGAAAAGATTACGAGTTTATGTTTTTGGCACTGTACGGGGACTGAGACTCCTCTTTGTTCAAGGGGTTGTGGACCTGAAAACTGTGAGCCTGGAAATTGATTGAGGGGCCATGACTCTCTCAACTGGCGATTCAAGTTAGACTGCCATTCATTTGTCATAGAATTTGTAGACAAGTAAATATTTCATAGAGTTCTCATTTATTTCTCTCCAAGGGGCACAGTAACTAAGTAGTCAACACCATAAATTCATATGAGCGAGACTTTTGATTACTGTGTTGACTCTGGTACTAATTACAGTAACCATGCCCTCTTCACCCTGCCCCTCTTTGTTGATTCAACGTCGCTATTGGCTCCTTCCACCAGTGTCTGTTCATTCCCATTGTAGCTAGGTGTCCTCATTCTGTTAGAACAATTCTCACAGAAATCTGATTTATGCAAAACATGGCCCAGCAATCCTCAAGGATGTCAGGGCTCCCTTACCATACTTGTTCCTCTCCATTTGGGGAAAAGGTGGCTTCTCTGGGCACTACATTTTGGGTTTATAAGTCCAACCCCACCAAATCCCTTTAACGTGTCAAATTCCTGAGCCTTTGGCTATTTTCTTCTTTCGTATGTCAAGCACTTCAATGTGATTACGTGTAGACTGCCACACAAGCCCTGTGCCAGTGAACCAACCAAATAAACTAACAGATCCTTTTGCCAACCTGTCCAGACAAATTTTTGAATTAAAGTTTATATATATATATATAAAAGAGAGAGAGATTGATTTACTTCATGGGAATGGTTCACACAGTGTGGAGACTAGCAAGTGTCAAATTATTGATGTCAGGCCAGAAGATTCTCTGGACTGATCTTTTTGCAGAGTCTGGCAAATTAAAAGAAAATACATCTATAGGTCAGAAAGCAGGCTGTTAGCCCAGACAGCATTGCCAGAACATCTATATATATTGAATGCAAGTGACACCTCCTCAGAAAATGATTGGCTTTGAATGGGCTCTTCCTAGCAGATCAAAAAACGGGCATAATTATGTTACGTTATAGAACAGCAAGCAGTCCATAGTTTGCCAAACCACTCAGATTCATAGCGTTGCCAAACTGGCATATGACATTAACCATCATGATACCCTAACCATATAGTTCAGTGCCCAAGTGATACAAACTGTTAGAATATTACACAAATAACGGAAGGGCTTGAGGTTCACTACCATCCACAGCTACCTCAGAAGAAAGGCGGGTGATCTATTTTTGAAGATCAGCCATTGTAAACCTTACGGAACAGTTTCACTCTGACACATATGAGGCTTCATTGAATCAGAATGGACTTAACAAAGGGATACTAGATTTTTATTAGGAGACTACAGGATATCATAAAGGAATGAGCACAGATTTGTGATCAGAAAACCTGTCTCGGAAAAATAATTACATTCACTTCAGTGTAGATAATAATAGAGTTGGAAATATAATTTCAGAGTTTACCATTTATTTCACTGATTGGTACAATAAAGATATATGATGTAGTAAAGCTTGTGTGTACTAATAATTCTCTTAGCATATATGGAGACACCATGAAGTTACTGGAGAAAAAAATGAATAAATACAGACATAGCTTGAAAAAGACGGTGCCTGAACTGTCTGCATTGTCCAAATGCCAAACACCTCCAGGGAACCCTCGGGGTGGATATAACTATCGAAGCAATTCCTAACAGGTTCTTCCTTAGAGGGGGCTCTTGCAAAGTGCTGGGACTGACTGGCACATGCAGGCTTGGGAAAGTCAGAGGCAATGTTGGCTGTACTTTTTCAGGCCTATTTGCATATGTTCTTTAGTATGCAGGATGTCTCTGTATATAATTTAATTGTTGTTTTTTTTCCCCTCTCTATTAATACATATGCAAATGGATCACTCTTGCAGCTGTGTTGTATTAATCATATGTGTGCTTTGGTCTGTCTGCCCTGCAGGCTCAGGGATGAAGGGAGGGGAAAAGAGGGAAGCCAGTCCTTTAACCTGCAACAAAACTCCCTCATGCAGACAGAAGTCCGATAGCAAACAGTTCACCAGGGTTACAACGGACAGGAGAAGTTGACTGCTTACCACCTTGTATGTAAATGACTACTATCTGAAAGTTAAGTGGGGCAGGAGGGTATTTATGTAGCTTACACTTATCCTTGTAAATAATCTCTTCCATAAGAAGGTAAAAAATCCTCCCATTGAGATGTCACAATGTGGCTATTTCTCCCTTATTGATTCTCTGGGTTGGTTTCTCTTGGACAGTCACGTGAGGCCACGCACAGTCACTCACAGTGCTCTGGGAAATATGAAGCCGTTATCTGTGTCCTGTCTATTACGGACGCCGGCAAGACTGGAAGGAGGCTGACATAAAGATGAACCTGAGTTTTTCATCCACGACTACTTGTATGTGGATCATCAGACAGATGCGTAAGCTGTTTTCCCTGTAACTTCCAGGATGATCTCAGTTGATAATTTGTGTAATTCACTAGCAATTGTGATCACATGTCAGCTACCATTTTCTCTAACCAGCGACTGTGGATTGTTGATGTTACTTGGAATTGTGAATCATTAATTCTAAAATTACTGCTATAGATTTTTTCTAAATAGTTTTACTAAATATTTTCAAAGTGTAATTAATTCAATAAAAATTCATGTTTGAAATCCATCTACTTCCTGTGAGTAAAATATGATCATGCAAGACATGATTAGTCTTCTTTTCTTTGCTGATCACTATTAATCATTAGTTGCAGGCAACATTTTTGGCTTCCTATAGGTAGAGCAGGTGGCAACCAGCTTTTGGCCAGCACACATACAGTATTTATACACTGAGAAATAAGTGCATAAATATTTCCTTCCAATACAAAATTTTAGAAGCCTAGTTAAAAAATAGAAATAGTATACGCCATTAAACTATTACTATTAACATATTCATGATGCTCATTAAGTAAAATACAAAATAACCAATACTAAAAATAAAAAATTAGTGCTAGATGGACTGTTGCCATCATTTGCTTTTATTAATTAGATACAGATGATTCGCTGAGCTGATTTTATCTATTCACAAATGTTTAAAACTGTAGAGTGCGATTTTTTTGGCTCAAGTAGATATACCTACTTTTCAATAGTGAAGTTAAGCTAGGCTGTTTCACTATATAAAATAATGACTTGCCATTTTAAAAGATAAGAGCATGAGAAAATATTCAAGCTTTGGTTGGCTCTTGGGGAAAACGGAGACTGACTGGAGGAGGAAAGGGAAGAGTAAGGAGAAAAAGAGGAAACTGTTAATTGACTAATTCCTATTTTGTTAAAACATCCTGGTATTGCTTAACAATAGCTTACATTTGTGCCATTATTGGCCAGGGTGCCCTATTTTGTCCTTTAATAAAATAACATATTCTTAGTTCATATTCTTATGTACATCTGTATATACGTACATAGATAATAAACACAAGAATGCAACGTTTTGCGTTTTCTTTAATAAATTATAATTACTTAAAAGGAATTAGAGACTCTGCAACAGGTGTCTGAAATATAGTTTTTCTGGAGCAGTTAATCATCATTGTTAGAGAGAGAGAGACCGAGAGAGAGAGAATTGCTGAAGAGATAGGACTAGAATTTTCTTTCCTGCTACAATAACCTTCCATTAGAGAAAAGGACAAAAGAAAATTGAAATTCTTGGCCTTTGAATTAACATCATTTTCTCCAGAAATTGATAGTATATTACGTTATTACTATATTTTAAATTATTATGTTCTCATAACTGTTTCCTTCACTTAAATATTTTGTTAGTTCTAGACATGCTCCCAGGCACTTACAATCTGACAGTGAATAAAACAATAGCAATACTTATCCTCATAGTACTTACTACATTTGGAGAAGACATACAGTAAATATGGAACACAATTAGTAAGTTATATAGTATAAAGATGACATGTGCTACAGAAATAAATGGACCACAGGGGAAGTGTAATATCAGTAGATTTATTATTTTAAATACATTGGTCAAGGGAGGCCTCATAGAGTTGTTATTAGAGGAAATACGGGAGTTGAGAAAACTAGTTCTATACACATACTAGGTATATAGAAGTCTTTATAAAATTAAAAAAATTTTATCTAATGGGAATTTTTAAAATTATATAGTTCTAATGTATATTTTAGTTGAATAAAATTATTTTTCCTTCCACAAGCCAATTACGCTTTAGATATTAGAAAGAGGATAATTAAAATGTATTGTTACTAAGGTTCCAGTTCATACAAGCATAGACTTAATAAAAACAAAGCACATTTACAAATGTCCATCAGTGCAGACAATGATACAGCTATCTTAGTTTTGTTAAAACAACAACCATAATCATCATAATTTAAAAAAACCTTATTGCTATCTGTTCCATTCCAACTCACAGTGATTCTTTCAGACAGAATTGGACAGCTCTCGTGGGTTGCCGAAGCTGTAAATCTTAAGGGAGTTGAAAGCCTCATCTTTCTCCCTCGGAGCCACTGGTGGCTTCTAACTGCTGACTTTGTGACCAGTAGCCCAATGCGTACCTCACTATGCCACCAGCGCTCCTTTGTCTTGTTAGGCTGTTTTAGAAACAGAACAGACCGACTTCTGAGGCCCTCCGGTGGGTCAGTGATAGCTGAGGAAGACTGTGCAGCTCAGAAAATTAGGGTGACTATATTTGAGGGGATCTAAAGAGGAGTTACTTTGAAAGATGCTCCCAGTGGAAACAGGATATCCCAGGAGCTTATTATAAAGAAGTTTGAAGACAATGTAAAACTGCATTGGTAAGAGCACGTCCAGGAAAGGGGCACCAGTGATGGGGTCTTTTCCCGATCACGACAATGCATGTGCTCATTCTCTGAGGACAGCAAGGGACGTCCTATAAGAATTTTGTTGGAAAACTTTACCCAGCTGGCAGCCCTTTCGGACTTCTGTCTGTTTCCCCAACTCAAAGAAATTTAAAAGAACACATTTTGAATCCCTTGAGGATCTGAAAACCTTCCATTTGACGTGGTGTAAAGAGAAGAGCAAACATTGAGACAAGGGTTAGAGATGGGGAACGCTGCCTTCAGAAGTAAGTAGACAGAGCGGGAGGGTGGGGTGATAGACAACAGTCTCGTGTTTTCATGTTTCTGCTCAATTAAGGTTTCTGTAATTTTCCAACCACTCTTTCTGACTTTCCCCATAGGCCTGTTATTGTCTCATTTTAAAAGATCCCATTGTCAAGGAGTCACGCCTAACTCATGGTGGCCTCCTGTGTGTTGAGTTCAACTGAGCTCCAAAGGGTTTTAATGGCTGATTTTAGTGTGGAAGTTGATGGCCAGGCCTTTCTTTTCCCGATGGATTCAAACCTACAACCTTTTGGTTAGCCACATGCATCAGGTGCACCACTCAGGGGTTATTTTTAAAGAATAAGAAGCCATCGTTAAGCACTTGGCTGCTAACCAAGAGAAAGATGTGGCAGTCTGATAGTACAAAGTGGGAATAGCAATTTGAGGAATATAGATACCTAATTCATTAAAAATATATTAATGTTTATTTATTCACTCTTTCACTTAAGAGTTGTTCATTGAGTCTTGCTGAAATATTTCAAGCACTATGCTAATTGCAAACAAAGGTGAGTCATTGCCTTCATAGACTCTACCATCTGGTAGTAGCCCAAAAGGGATATATAGGACATATTCTACAAACACTATGAGAAGAGAAATATAGGGGTCCCTAGGTGCATACACAACTACTTTGATCCTGATTTTTGATCAATAAAATGTGTTGTGAAAAGTGAGCTTTACTTGAAATCTAAAAGGCAAGTAGCCGTTCCTCTGGTAGAGAAGATGGGTTCCAAAAAGAAAATATGATACTAGCAAAAATCTAGAGGAAAGAAATAAAAAATGTCAACAGTCATTTGAAAGTGTCAAATAGTAAGAGGATATGCCCAGGCTTTCTAAAATGATAACGGTCTTTCTCACTAATATAAAGCAGACAGTGCTTTGAAGAAGGCAACCCCCATGACAAGAAGACGTGTACATGGACCATTGCAGTATGCTAGACCAACCGTGAAGACAAGTGGACCCAGAAGAGTGAAATTATTGACGAAAAGACAGAGATGAGGTATTATATAGTAACAATCAATACACTGGGTGAATTACTGTAAGAGTGAAGGAGAAAACGGAATTGAAGGACGTGCACATGTCTCTGGGTTGTATGACAGATGGAGTCTGTCATCCACAGAAGACCAGAGGATGAGTGGGTCTAGGAGTAGGGAAGAGCGCCGGTGAGTTCCAATTCTGGGAGAAGTTACTCATGCCTGTCCACAGTAACATTCCCTCTGTACAGGCAGTGAGATGTATGGGTCTAAAGCACAAGAATGGCCAGAAAGGAGAAAGCGATCAGAGATAAATATTTTATTATAAAACAAATGTAGTCTTGACTGTTCATTTGTTTTATATGTATATATACATTATATTATAGGCAGATTAATTATTGTAGCTATATATGCACCTACATGTACACACACATATAGATAGATATACCCTCCCACACACACATGCACAGTGACTACAACAATGGCCTCAATTCTAGCCACGACAGTACGGATAGTGTAGGACTGGCAATGTCTTTTTCTATTGTGCACAGGGCCACTATGAGCTGTAGCCTACTAGGAGATACCTAACAACTATGTAGATAAAGCCAACTTTTCTCCATAAAAAATAGCAGTGGCTTTTAACTGCTCTTAGAAATCCAGTCAAGTTGCTTCTTACATAAATTCTCTTTTTATCCTAAGGCTCTCCGGGGACAGAAAATATCATTTAAGTAATAAATGGTGATTTTATTTAAAGTGTTTCATTTTGCTTCTCTTATAAAAACTTGTACTCATCCACTTAATCTTTCTTATAAAGTTCTGGTCATTGGTCTTATAATATGAACCAAGTGTGAAAAAGTTCATGAAAAAAATTCTCCCTGGGGGACGGACAACAGAAAAGTGGGTGAAGGGAGACATCGTACAGGGCAAGATATGACAAAATAATGATTTATTAATTATCAAGGGCTCATGACGGAGGGGGGAGCGGGGAGGGAGGGTAAAAAAATGAGAACCTGATGCTGGGGGCTTAAGTGGAGAGCAAATGTTTTGAAAATGACGAGGGCAATGAATGTACACATGTGCTTTACACAATTGATGTATACAGGGATTGTGATAAGAGTCGTATGAGCCCCTAATAAAATGATTTAAAAAAAAAAGAAGAAAAAAAAATCCTTTAAAAAAGAAAATACAAATGTAGGTAAACAAACTCCATTATGAGTAAGAATATACCCAGTGTTCCTTCTGATATCTAGATGTTAAAGAGAAGGGTTTGAATTAGCATATGTCTGTGTAAAGAGACTGGGATGGAAAATGCAGTCTGAAGTAGACAGCTGTCATTATGAATCTAGCTATTTCTTTCAGTGTTACAATATGTATGGAGTAATTGTGTTAGTGCCAATTAATCAGTGCTATTGTTATAATTTGATTAGCAGATTACTGAGTTAGCAACTGCCTTAAAAGGGGCAATAACTCCAAAGTTCAAAATGAAATCTATGTGTAGAGAAGGATGTATAATTGTTTAAAGATTAGGGGTTTTGAGTCTGTAACTTAGTTTTCTTCTTTATCAAAGGAGACAACAATGCATAACACAAAGTTGTGTCATAAGAATGAAGTGCAAAAGCCTAACCAGAGAAGCGAGGTTAAGAAAGTATGTCATTATTTCTGGCTTGTAAGAGAAGTTAGTAATGCCAGCTGTTGTGATATTTTGCATGTTAAAAAACAGCACCTGACTTTTATTACAAGATAAATTATGCGCTCCATCTTGTCCCCAACGAGCGATGGTGGCATAGTGGATCATATCTTGGGGTGCTAACTGCAAAGTCAGCAGTTTGAACCCACTCGTCGCTCTGTAGGAGAAAGATGAAGCTCTATTCCCATAAAGATATACAGCCTCAGACACCCAAATGAGTAGTTCTACTCTGTCCTAAAGGGTTTCTGTCCATCAGAATTGACACAACAGCGTGAGTCTGAGTGTCATAGCCCAGTGAAGCACTTCTGGTTCAGTGGACACATTCTTGCCTTTTAGCCAGAGACCCTGATTCCCTCCCTGGACCCCACATACTCATGCTTACCCACTCCCTCTCTAAGTCTGGATGTTAAGTGTTGCTGAGATGCTTATGAGTCTAGAGTTTAACAGTAGGAAGAAAATACCTAGTGTTTGCCTTAAAAAGTAGCCAGTGAAAATCCTATGCACCCAAACCACTTGCTCTGAACTAATGTGTACTCTTTCAGGGCCTGGTAATATTTCACCCTGCCATGCATGCAGTCATCCCGAGTCAGGGACATGCCATGACAGCTAACAACAAGATTAACAGCTATGCCACTCCCCCCGTCACTGAATAAAGATAAACTCGAATATCTCCTTTTCCTTATGCGAACACCCACGAGGAGGCAGTATCTTGTACAGTGAGGAAAGAGGACCGAGACAACAGCTTTATGGGAGAGCTTCCCTCTTGAAGAAAGCTGCTACTTCCATCCTTGCCAAGTGCAGGAGCAGAAATGATAGAAAATGGATACGCATGAAAAAAAGACACTTGCACGTTGTTCCATAATGGGATGTTTGTGACCTGAAAACATAGTCTCACCCACAAACACCATAGTGAGAGAGTTCTTGAGAGAATTTGGCACTGGTGTTTTGGGATATGTATATAAATAAAGACAGAGCCGGGTCTATCTTTCATCAATGGTTTCCTAAGTGTGGGGGCAGGGGTAGTATGGAGAGAAGGGTGGTGCTTGTATCTTGTTAGGACTGTGATAATGGGATTGTGGTATAGTAATACAGTTCTCAGAGGGCGTGGAAGGGAACTACAGTGTTAGACCTTAGGATTTTCCATGAAGTAACGCTGAGGCTGAAGGAGTGGAGGGGGAGGATTTTTGGTACCTAAACAGTGGCTCTCCGAGGAAGATGTTGACCCTACCTTAAAGAGGCTTGGCAGCATAGTTATCAGATATGTCTACCATCAGGTGAGCCCTAGTGGCCTAGTGGGTTAGCATTTCTAAGTTACCAGCCACTCTGTGTGAGAAAGCAAGGTTTTCTACTCCCTTAAAAGGGTTATTGTCTCAGAAATGCACTGGCACAGTTCTACCTTGTCCTATAGCAATGGTCCTCAACCTTCCTAATGCCATGACCCTTTAATACCACCACCACCTCATGTTGTGGTGACCCCAACCATAAAATTATTTTTTTGCTACGTCTTAACTGGAATTTTGCTAATGTCATGAATCGTAATGTAAATATCTGAACTGTAGGATGTATTGTCATTGTTACAAATTGAACATAATTAAAGCATAGTGATTAATCACAAAAACAGTATGTAATTATATATTGCTAAATATTTATTTCTAGTTATAAATAAATGAAATTTTGTCTTGAAGCATGGTGTAGCATGGGTAACAGTCTTCACATCAGGTATTTGTATGTGGCTGTATCTGCTTGTGGGGAGACTCACCTGGAGATGGGTAGAGGAGCAGTGTCTCCATTCCTAAGACCATCGGAAATAATGCATTTCCCGATGGTCTTAGACGACCCCTGTGAAAGGGTTGTTCAACCACCAAAGGGGTCACGACCCACAGGATGAGAACTGCTGTCTCATAGGGTCACTATGACGAGCCAGAATTGACTCGATGGCATTGAGTCTGAGGGGCTTTCTGTTGTTGATGCTGTTGAGATTTTGGCATACTGGCAAAAGTTGGCCAAGAGTCCAATAAAACCTCACTCACTAGCTCAAAGATGTCTCAACTCAACACAAAGCAAACACCCACACTATGTGGCAGTGAGGTAAAGCGGAGGGAGGGAGAGGTCAAGAGACCACATGGCGGACAGGGTTAGGACTAGAGAGAGACTGGGCTGCTGGCTGAGGAGAGGGGTTGCTGTGGACCGATGACTGTATCCTCGCTGCTTATTGATCCTGGTTTAGGGTAAACTTGTTAAATCCCCTAATCGCAAGCAAATAACCAAACACACCGACTCCCAGCAACCATCAATGGCAGAGTAGAGCTGCCTCGATAGGTTTCTGAGAGTATAAATCTTCATAGGACTCGAAAGCCTTCTCTGTCTCCCCTGGAGGAGGATGGTGGTTTGGGGCTACCAACATTATGGTTAGCAGCCCCAGTGCATAACCCACAACATCACCACCTTTCACTCATATCAAGCCAAACTCTTTGCCATTGAGTCAGTGATGATTCAGAGCGACTGGCCCCATAGCACAGTGCAGAACAGCTCCTGTGAGTTTATGAGACCGCTACCCCTTTACTGTGAGTCGAGTCTGTGAGTTCTCTGTGGTCAATGCAAGGAATTACCAAATCCAGCATACTAGTAGAGTGTCGTGGGAGGAAAGTCTGGTGTCAGAATAGGTACAGAAAGATGGAGAGTGGAGGCATGTCTGACCTCTGCCTTGTGGCAACAGGGAAGCCAGAGCAGGTCGGACACTGTTCCTGGCCCCTCACCTTTTTCGCCTAGCTAATGGCTTACCATGAAAGAGTTTTAGGTTATAGATTTGTTGTTAAGACCACAGGGCTGATTATTTCAGATGCTAACAAAAACTCATACATTTTAATGATGCAACTTTATCTCATTATAGGACAAATTATAGTTAATACAAGAATAAATAATATATATTATTTATGTTTTCTTTATTTTCTCACCATGAGAATAAACATTTATAAGTTTAAATTTCAAGGCAATCTGATTACCGGATCACTTTATAATAAAATTTAAGAAGACTTCACTTGTATCACCTATTCCATCTCACTTTTATCAACTATTCTAATAGTGTCTCCGTTGGAAAAGAAAATGTGATTGGTGCTTAGCAGAGCTACTTTGTAGTACAGTCCTTTAATGCCTCCAACTGAGACTCATTTCCCTCACCTTTACCTCTATGGAAAAATGTAGCAAGAGTGTCTAACTTGTTTCGAAAACTGACTTCCCATATCTTTAAAACTCCCATTCCCACATTCGATGCCATTGGAGTCTCACCTTTTCGTTTAATTCCATTGCTCTTTTAAATTTTGCCTAACACAATCATTTTTCATTACTTGCAAGATGTCATTTCAAAGGATAACAAAAGTTATGTTACATTTATTGTCCCCCGATGAATCCAGCCTGCTCCAGGTTACTCCAGCTCAAACAGACGTGCAAAGAGCACACACACCAAACACCCACACACACACACACACAGTAGCTTTCCATCAGAAAAGGTGAAATAAGAATGAACATTATTAACCTCTGCAGAACACAGTACATCTCAGCTCACACTAGCAGTTCCTCCTGTGAAAAGTCAGTTTCTTTTTTTTCCTTCCAGAACCCAACCACTTCTTTTGACATTCCCATGTGCCAACCAGATGTCTCTGGCTCTGGATGCTACAATAGGGAACTCCATTTTCCTTACAGACCAAGTTCAACCAACATAACAATGCACTTTCATGAATACAATTTCATTTGGCTTCTTGGGCATGCTATGTCTTTCAGGCTAAGGAAAGAATAAAACTCCAAGTATTAGATGAAGCTTTTCTTAGGCAATGTATAACCATAAGGTATATAACGATGGAAACAATGGATGGATGAGTAGGGTGTTGATTCAAAGGTTAAACAATGAAAATAATTTTTTATATAAGGATACCTGGTGGCACAGTGGATTAAGCACTGGGCTGGTGACCCTCATCAGATCAGCGGTTTAAGCCCACCAATAGCTGCGGGAGAAAGATGCGTGTCTGCTCTCTACAAACTTGACAGGCTCCAAGCTCCATGGAACAGTTCTGCTCTCCCCTACAGTGGCACCACGAGTCTGAATTGGCTACACAGTATGGGCTTTTCGTATCTTGTGTTGCTTTTGGTATCTTGAATACAGTTAGCTGTATTTATTCTCTTTTCAACCCTTGAGCCCCAAACTTTACGGCCCCTTATTTGCACATCTGGTAAAGTTATCACTGGCCTCCTTAGATGCACAGAGAGAACTGCTCCACAGGCCAAAGGATCTTAATTGGGATGTTCAAGACGAACTACCAACTTAATCATTTGGTTATTTGGTTTACTTTTCTTTGCTTGCCCAACTGAGCTGGTGTTAGCCAGAGAAGAAAGGGATGTACAGAATACTTCCTTATTAGGAATCATGGACAATTTTAAATGCACTGATATTTTAAGTTGCCTGGATTCATAAGTATCAGTGTGAATATCTTTTTATAGCTTTCCCCCCTTTTTGCTTTTCATTTTCTCTCAATGGGGACAATTCTGGGACAAACCTATGGCAAACAGTAATCACAGCAAAAGTACAGTTGATTTGTTAAATCATACTAGACAATGAGAATTTACAATCAGTTACCTTAAGTAGAGAAACCAGGACTAAAACTACGGAAAGAATCATCCTCTCGTGTGTTTAAAGATCAGTGCAAATAAATTTTAAGACAAAAAAGTAAGAGACAAATATCACTAGTCAGTTTTATTTTGCTTTAACAAGATAATAGCTGTTTTCGATATTGACTTAACCTTTGTCTCTTGTGTATTGTTTCCTGACTTACCTGCAGTTGGAGGGGGCCTAAGCCTGGTGTTGCTGCTGCAGCAGCTGCCATGGTAGTTGGGATCAGCTGAACAGGGTAAGGGTCACCTAAGTAAGAGAATAATAGAGGCGTCAGCACCTTTTATCTCCTCTCCACCTGCAAATTAAACTCATGCATTCACTCTTTCCCAAAGCCTTCTTTTGTGTGCCTTGCTGAGGCCTAATGAAAAGCTCTATTGTGCAGCCTTTTACTAACACTCTTTTCACAATTCTGGCTGAGAGAGGAATGTGAATAAAAGGCACAAGCAATTAAGGCGGAAACCTCATCCTTTTTTCATGATGTATTTAGGAAAATGGAATGGGGGGGGGCATTGATCAGAGGGCTGCATTTTACAACACACACACACACACACACACACACAGCTGACAATCTTGATATAATCACAGCAGCTCCTCAGCAAATTTATAATGTTGCAAAAGAAACTTAACCTGTATCTATTCCAACAAACCAAACTTCAAAGATTTTAGCCAAATAGTTTAGCTTTTGGATGCTCTCTATTGAGTCAAATGATCTCGTAAATAATAATTTATGGTTTTATTCATGATAAGAAGACACTGTGTTATTTCACTTAAATAAAATCTGGTTACTTCTTGGCACTCCAGAGATAAATGTTTGACTAAATATTTTACATAGAAAATAAAATATAGGCAGTCCCCTCCAGTGGATTTTGTTTCTGTGAAAACCTACAACCACCAAAGGAAAAAAGTATCTGATTCAAAATCAATCTTGAAGCTTTATTATATGTGATCTATAAAATGCAGATACATGCAAACATATGTATATACACATGCAAGTGCACATACTAAAAATATCCTATTATTAATGCAAAATCAACAAGTTATTTTACTTTGTACGGCGCAACAGACTTTATTTGCACATGGTCCAATGATCTCCTAACAGATAAAAGTAGCAAAGCATATTATTTGTTATTTGAAAATGAAAATAAGAAATCAATGAAAACAGTAGCTATAAGAACAATTTGTAACATGTCAAGCATTTTCTTAGAAGTCTAATTTTTTAAAAACCTACTGAATGTCTTACATACGGATGTCAGTTGAAATAACTAGGGAACCCCTGCTATAGATTAAGCATGACTCTTGGCACAACAAATTGAGCTTAAAAACAAAAACCACCAGAGGTGGATATACTGAGAAGTTAATGAAGCTTAATTTCAGGGTTCTGAGGGGTGTCCTAGAAGTGTGTTTACAGGGTGATAGACTTTTTTCAATGTGTCTGTTGCCTAAAATTAATATTTTGTTATAATTTCTGGTTATAAATACATAGTCTTGTTTATAGTTAAGTTTGTATAATAAGTTTTGTATTTTTATTCCCACTGAAGGTCTTTAAAATTAAGTCCCAGGTTTCTAAATACCTGAATCTATTTCTGCAAATCTAGCTTTCTCAGAGCTTTTGATTTAATGGGAGAAATCACAGTTACATGAATAGTATAAAAACCAGTGACTGCTAGATAGAGGAATCTATTGTAAGTTGGTCTACACTCCAGCCTTCCCAAACCTAGACTAGGAAGTCAAAGTCAGTCTCCAGGAAGAAGTTATGTTTAAATAAACCTGGCAACTTTAAAGAGTGCCAGGCAAAAAGAAGGAAGAGTGTTCTGGGCAGAGAAATCGTTTTCATGGAGAATACGATGGAAGTGTTGAACAATAACCTATTCACTGCAATAGTACAGAAAGGAAAACAGAGATACATGAGGTTACAGAGGGGCTCAAGGATCTGAATATGCATGGATTTATAAACAGTATAAAATAATCAACCCTGTATCTTCCAGGATAAAGGAAACTTCTGAACACGGATAAAACTATTAGTTGAGTCAAATCCCTTGGGTGGGTTGGGGGCTATGACCATTTGGAAAGCAGATATAGAAATGTGTACAGTGGCCTAGACCAGGGTGATGCCATGGAAGATACAGAGTCATAGGGAGACTTGTCAAAGTCTACCAGCTAGAGATGACCAAACTTAATGACTATTTATCTACTTACAAGAATCAGAAAGGGAAGGCTTATAAGAACCAGGGTTTTCTCTTGAACAACTGATTTCACAGTGAATTTATTGGTGGATCTTGGAAGCATCGATGAGAAGCAGGATTACCAGATATGGAGGGAGAGGAGCGAGGAGAAGTAGATTAGGAGAGTTAAAAAAAACACATCATTTTTGACAGTTTAAGTTTGAAAGTACTAGTAAATATTGAAGTGGGGGTTTTCATTAGGCAGTTGACAAATATGTTGGGATTTTAGAAGATAAGACCCATAAGATAGAAATTTGGGAATGGCCAGCACATATCTGGAGTTTAACATTTTAATTAGAACAGAGAGGAAGTAATGATATAAAAAAGAGGTGTCAGGATTGAATTGTAGGATGCATACACTAGCACTTAAACTCGGGGAAAGTGGTAATGTGCAGAAGAGATTGAGGAGAAAATTTTAATTTGGAGTTTTAAATGCCAAGTAAAGAAAAAATATCAGAAAGAGACTGACCAGTTTTAAAATGTTCCACAAACCCCAATGTAAACATTACTAGTACTGTCACTGATGGGCATCTTATTAAATGAAATATAAGAAAGTCTAATTGGAATGAGTATGATCAATAAAAATGGTAGAAAGGAATTGGAATAACGTAGTATATAGTCCTTTTACTTTCTTTCTTTCTTTTTGAAAAGTAGAATTAGCATCAATTGGAGTTGTTTAGAAATGTAGTTTCAGACCCTATCTCAAATTTACCATGGGAAGCAGGGAATGAGCCCCATCTCTTAGTATTTATATCCTTGTATAATCTCTTCCTCTTTACTGTTTGCTGAACCTAATAATTTCTTTCTAATAAATATGACATGGTAAAGGGATTAGATGTCATTTCTGGGATTAGGTTACAAGAAGATTCTGACTCTTGTTTGTTCCCCTAAGTAGGTCCAGTGGTGCTGTAGGGGTGGCAACAACTCAAAAACTCAAGCTATACTGCCTTTGAGTTTATGCTCAGAGTGCCCCTATCGAACAGGGTAGAACTGTCCCTGTAAATTTCTGAGACTGTAATTCATCATGGGAGTAGAATGCCCTGTCTTTCTCTTTCAGAGGAGTTGGTGGTTTTGAACTGTTGACCTTGCAGTTAGCAACCCAATACATAGTCACTGTGGCATGGCACCAGGGGTTCCTGTTACCTGCAAGGCTAATGATTTAAATCTCCACTCTGCTTTGTTGAGTCTTTCTGCTCCTTCAGGAACCCTATAAAAAAGGTCACTATGAGTCCAAATTGACACAATGACTGTGGGTGAGTTGTTCATGTAGGTAAACCTGTGGTGGGCTACCTACTGAGAAGTCAACAATGGCAAAGGGTTGACGTCTTTGACCAATTGCAAAAGAAGATCCGAGGCTATCCAACAGACAAAGAGGTAATTTAGAAGAGAGAGAGTCCTCTACAAGGGAAGTCAAGAGGTAAACACAGCCATGACCCAAAGCTTGATTGTGGTTTTGTGCGAGATCAGGATCCATAGGCAAACAACATGGCTGTGTGCAGACAAATGATGTGTCAGGCCACTAGGTTTTGGGGTAATTTGTTAAGGCAGTCAACATATAACTTATGAATCAGGATGTTAATTTTAACCAAATTCACAGATGATTCATAGGCATGCTAGAATTTGAGAAGCACTGCAATAGACATTTTCACTGAAGAGTTTTTCAGCAGCTAGGGGGGAATGTGTGATCAAGGAAACTTTACTGAAGAGATATACATGGAGGAAATCAAAATATGAGACCAAAAAATTTCCGTGGAAAGGGTCAATTTTTGATATATAAGTAGAAAGGAAAACTGATGTTACATCACAAGGTTTTCTCAGTACTCTAACCTAGAAATTTTGCATTTACTATAGAAAACACTTTCACATATCATAAGGTAAAGGGATGTTTAGCTGTTTAATGCCTAATTTGTATATATGCAAAGTAGCTAAACTGGCAAATGGTATTATAGTATGACTATTCAGTTTGGCATTTTAAATACCTAAAGTGAAGTGACTCATGTATATCCCCCATTTAATGAATTTTATCTTAAAATGGATCACAGAAAAACTATGAAGACTTTGTTGCTGTTAACAATGGCAACTCATTTTATATGCTCTATTTCCCCTATTGCAAATTAGTCAATTAATAAGCCCTTATAGCATCTACCACATGGTCAGAACTCTGCTGAGTTCTGCGGAGACCAAAAAAAAAAAACCACACACACTCAACCAAATTGTGGTCTCTATCGACCACATATCTATCTTTTTAATTAAGTGCTTATTTGAGAAGTGTTGACCATTAGTGAGTGTTAAAGGAATTAAGAGAGAACTCATTTCAGGCATCAGTCTTTAGAGAATCGTTAAGAGCAAAAATAAGAGTGAGCTTGGCTTTGAAAATTTTGAGGTAGGGGGAATAAAGGGTTTTTTAAGTTGGGTGAAACCCATCACTCAAAGTCTGGGTGACATGTTAAAGGGATGAGAGAACTCTGGGTTAATCAATGTTTTATAATAAATTTGCGGAAAATGAGATGAAGGTAGGTAGCTGGAAGATGGGGCATGTTCCAGTCATGAAGTGATGTTAATGTGCAAAGGCAATGGTTATGAAATAAGGTCTTAACACACACCATTCAAGAGGTTCAGTAGGAGGATGTCTTAAAGATAACTCCAGATCACCAATCTAATGCAATGTACCTACTTTCAAATTTGGAAACTATCAAGTAAGTGTTCTGAATTACTTTTGCATTACTAGTTTCAAGATGTTAATAAGAAATTGAGTACCATTACATTTAAGTTCATTAATTAAAACTAGACTATTTGATAATATTTTTTAAATGCATGCTTTAGACTCATCATTTTTTGCTTTCTAAATTCACGAATATATATTAATAAAAATAAAGTTATCTTTAGCTATTAAAATAGATTTGAGTATGCTATACATATGCATGTGCATACATGAAGCTTTATTCATATGAAGTAAATAACTTTAAAGGCATATATGTTAATTATATAAGGATACTTAGTGTATTTGGTATTTAGGTGGATTGGCTTCATGGCAACTAAAAAATGTACATTTTGAAAAATAGCAATATTAAAAATATTACAATATACTTTATTGTAATATGTTTTATATAATAAATTACAATGTACTTTATTATAATATTATACTTTTTAATCATTTATAACCTCTGAGATATAAATATGTAATCATAAATAGCCCTGAAGCTGTGGTGGCATAGTGAGTTACACTATGGGCTGCTAACTACAAGGTCATCAGTTCCAAACCACCAGCAGCTCTGAGGGAGAAAGAAGAGGTTTTCTAGCCCCATAAAAATTTACAGTCTCTGAAACCCATAGGGGCAATTCCACTTTGTCTTATAGGGTCGCTATTAGTCAACATCAACTCAAAGGCAGTGATAAACTCACAGACAGGATTTCAATTAGCTTTGAAATGTTTGGATCTAAGACATAACGCTATTGCAACCACCAACTCTGTCCAACATACAAACATCAATTGGAATATGCACCAGTTTTTGAAGTCAAGAATACGCAGAACTAGTTTTATTGAAATAGGCCCCAAGGTGCAAAGTATGAGGGTCTTCAAAAGTTCATGAAAAAATGAAATTAATATACAATGGAATTTTTGCCTTAAGTTTTTTGAAGGACCTATCATAAATAACTGTTAAAAAAAAACAACAATGCAGTGATTTAACTCTTAATTATGGAAAATCAAAATATATCAGACGCATCAATCAATGTTCTGAAGTGGGCACAGAAATCTATATGTATTCAAGTTCAGGAAACCAGAAATTCAAAAGCTGTTGGGAAAAAAATTAAGCTGAAATAAATATATATCATATATTGTAATGCTTGTGTCAAACAATTATAATAAAATCAAACAGGCTTATTTTTTAATCATTTTATTGGGGCTCATACTATGCATCACAATACATAGATCAATTGTGTAAAGCACACCTATATATTTGTTGCCCTCATCATTCCCAAAATTCGCTTTCCTCTTGGGTTCCTGGAAT
>NW_022103918.1:10259222-10264322 GCF_000313985.2 Echinops telfairi
ACAAGCCTTTAAGACCCCAGACGCTATATCTTTTGATAGCCGGGCACCATCAGCTTTCTTCACCACATTTGCTTATGCACATATCTGTCTTCAGCGATCATGTCGGGAAGGTAGGTATCATCAAATGACCGTTCAGCTGAGCAAGATGCTCTTGTATTAGGGGAATGCACATGAGGAGGCCCAATGTCTACCTGCCACCCTACTATCAAGCCTATAATTATTTGCACCTAGGTCCGTTCCCCCCATAATCTTAAATATATTTACATATGTACATGTCTGTATTTAGGCTTGTATGTATGACAGGCTTATTTTTTAATGCCTCATGAGGAACTGACTAAGTACAGACTGGAAAGTGGGACATTCAAGTTTTAAATTTAAACCACGTTTAAGTTATTCAAACTGACTGTCAATTAGTTAAAAGTAAATTATTTTACACTTGCTTAGGCTTTAACCACTGGAAGAGAGTTTTCTTAAGCCTTTCCAAAGTTTATTTGCTTCTTATTTCAAGGCCAACATTGGACATTTTTAGATAAAAATTTAAAAGTTTTAGAAAGCTAAAAAGTACATTCAAACTTGTAAGGCAATTAAGAAAAAATACAACCTAGCTTGCAGTATGCACTATTGCAAATGACATATCTGGTATTAAATCACTGCTCAGAAAGCATGCGGTTTCAAACATCAATTATATTATAGTAATAAATATTTATGTATTAATTAACTCCTGTGACACTCTGAGGTATTCATCCCTATGCTATCTAGCACAGGATAGAATATGACACAACATTTTTCAAAAGGGTTATTTGGGCAGTAGAAGAGTGTCAAAATTCAGAGTCAACAATGAGCATCTTTTTATTCACTAAAGTAATATAAATAATCTGGATAGTTGTATGGTATTATTGTCACTGAAGTAAGGAGACTTGCTTTTTTATTAGTCTTTCCTGTTTTCATTTGTTTGCTTTGCTTCCTCATCAAACATCAGATAATCTTCTGTAAATGGTGATGAATATAAAAATTAAAACCTCCCCACACACAGACACACAGATACATAAACACAAGTAATCCTTACTGAGGCTCTGTTAATCAAGTGAGGGAGATAAACATGTAAACCAATCCAATGATACACTGAGCAAAGCAGATGTGTGTGCACAGTATTCTGGGAATCTGAAAGGAAAAAAGAACGTACCAAACTGGAAAGTGAAAAAGAGGGCCAAGTAGTCTCTTAAAGAAGGCCAGATTTCACTGCATACGACAACACCATTTCACTACCTACTTCCCATGTCTACTAGTTGGTGGAGAGTAACATAGTAAGCCCCACCGCCCTAGGACATCTAGGATTGCTCTCACTGATCATTTTCTCTGATTGGCACTTAAAACATGCAGCTCTGACTGCTCTAACTTTCAGGTGGAGTGCGTCAAGAGACCTGGGGGTGTGACTTTCCAAGGAAAAGTTTTCCATCCATCTTGTGGGCCAACTGGAAAATTGATGGGTAACTCTTTTTGAGAGGAGCTCTGGATGCTCCATAGAGTCACACTAACAATAAACATTAGCCTGTTTTGACCACTGCATCCAGAAATATTTTAAATATTTTCAGTGTGACTGATGCAGAAAAGAAATAGTGAGCTATGCAGCTGAAGAAGGTAGAACCCACATCTTCCACAGACCTGTATTTATTTTAAAGGCAAAGTTAAGTCAGTGAACTATTTTAAGGAAGGAAATGACAGTGTGACTTGTGTTTTAGATAGATCAATTTTGTGGCAAGGGATAGAACTGACAGTAAGAGGGAGAGACGAGACGCAAAAGACATGCAAACACAACTGCAGCAAATCAAACAGGAAGTGCTGGTCGCCTCAACAAGTCATGGGAGATGTTTGAATCATATTTGGGAGGCAGAATTGATAGGATTTGAAGACCAAGCTGAGGGGAGAAGAAAAATTCTCTCTCTCTCTTGATTTGAGTTTATATTTTATTTTAGCCCATAGGGGCTGAATTATCAGCCCCTAAAATCATTTACGACTCTCACCTGGCAGGCAGTTAGCTTGTGCCTATGGTTCCACCCTCACTGCCACGGAGTCTATTCTGAATTAGTCACCTATAGGTCAGGATAAAATTGCCCTTGTGGGTTTCTGAGGCTAACTCTTTATGGTTGTAAAAAGCTTAATTTTTCTTCCCCTGAGCAGCTGATGGTTTTGAACGTTTTATATGCCATCAGGGATTGTCAATGGGAGGAGATCGACTCTTCTTTCTCTAGCGTATTGGCTGGCTGATTTGAGCCACTGGACTTGTGGTTACCAGTCCACTACTTATCTACCCAACATCTCCACTAGAGCTCTTTCTATCATTTTACATCTCTAGCTATACCTTGCTCTCTTAAGAGTAGAACTATGAAGATGCCGAGGCGGGGTTGGATTTCACTCATCCAAGTCCCCAATTCCTAACACAGTGGCTGTCCCATAAAGGCTGTTAAAATGTTTATTGACTGGATAAATGGAAGGACCCATTTTTAAAAAGAAATAAACATCACATAGAAGACATGTTGTAAGACAAAAGCTAACAACATAAAAGACTGCAATCAGATATTTGTCTAAATGAGTAATAAATAAATTGCGTGTGTTTAGGGCTTTTGCCATCGAAATGGAATAGTAAGTCACCTAGAGACAATACAGAGGGTGGATAAGAGGCTTAGGAAGAGAGGGGCAAGGAATTGGAGGAGGAAGTACTATTCAAACATTCATGAATCTCTTGAAATATAGTTTCATAGCTTCAAATAATTTTGACACTCTATAAATATATCTTTCATAATTTTTATTTTTGAAGGCATTCAAATGCCCATGGACAGTTAACTTACATAATATATATTTCATAGGTCTTAAAATTGGTTCAATTCTCTAACAAGAATGTATTGGGATGACACCAGGAAAGCACCTGAGCCTAGTCAAGAACCACTACAAAAGGATTTAAAAATGGAAACAAATGATAAAAACAAAATTCTTTTTATTTTTAATAGTTTCAAGTCACTGAGAAATCTAAGAAAGATGAACGTTGATTCTCCACAGCTATGCAAGTAATTTTCCCCTCCTTTTTATTAGGCAGATGTTATAATCACATTTCTAAACCATCTTGTGGACCTCAAATTAAGAAGTCCAAGACAAATGATATAGTACACAGAAGGGAAAGCTAAGGGACTTCCAACTGTTGTAATCTTTAAATCCATTTGAATTTTCTATAATAGTATGACTTTAAAGCTTGAAGCATTCATGAAAAGTGCTGATGTTTGCAACAACTCTTGTGGAACTCTAAGTATTGAATATAAATATACCATAAACATTTAATTTGAATAAGTAAAATGAGCAGCTTGGCTCATTTGATTATACACCTATTTTAAAATAAGATATTCTGTCATGATTATTAGTTCATAACATCTTTGACAGAGGCTAACTTTTTTCAGTAAGATTTTTTTTAATAAGGTATCTTTTAAATCTTTTAAATATAGGATGGCAAATGAAAACTTCATCTTGCTTGATTTAATAGCTAGTTTACAAAGAGATCTATAAATTAATTTCAAAACGGGAATGTATTTCTGCATATGTAATATTTATCATTTTTCTTTATTCATTTGCCCTAAAATTAGATGAGTTCTAGTACTATGAAAATTACTAAATTCATTATTTTAGAAATCTGAAAATCTTTAAAAGCTGACAATGAATCAAAAATGTCTTCTTTTCTCCCAGCATTACTACCACGCCATCATTTAAGCTATATATTAAGCACAATAACTCTTTTTAAGATACTTCAAAGGAAGTCCTCAACTAAGAACTGCTTCTATATCTATATATATATTAGAATAGCATGTCTGCGTTTTTCTCTGTATCTTCTGAGGAAATGCAGGTGCATGTAGAAGTACCCAAACTAATTAAAGCATTAGAACATAGGAATTTGGATGAATAGTTTTCTTATAAATCACTTAGGAACAAGTCAATTGCTAGCTCTTTTTTATTTTTCACTTTTAGTATTAAAGTATACCAAACATTCCATTTTCTGACATCCTTTACAGCTATTCCATAATTATATCAGAGCTTCTGATGTACCTACTGAGATGCAGTCAATCAATACAGACTTTTTATAATAACTCCTATGTGATACATACAATTCTGAACTCATACTGTGGCTGTGACCCATTTTTTAGGGTGTTCTCTACTATCTTAATGACAGGATTAAGACCTGATTTTAGTAAAAGGTGAGAATAAAGTCAAACCTTTTTCCCTTGGGCATCTTTAGGTTCCACCTTAGTAGAGGTTGTGATCCAAACCATATCCTGCTCCCTTGGGGGCCTCTTTTTACTTTACTAGAGGGTGTGATTTAAGGTCTTATCTTTAATTTTCTGATTGGGTAAAAGATAAACCATATCTCCATCAAAGCCATTCTTCAGTATATAAGAGCCATCTGGCCTGCAAAAATCACAAGACCATTTGGAAGAACTGTCCAAGACATCTTTCTGAAATGCCAGAGGCCAACAAGCCACATTCTGTGGACCAGAGATTGTGGCATGGAGTCTCAGAGGAGCAGAACTGAGACTAGCAGATACTTTCTAATCTGGCTGGAAACTATGGAAGTGTTGAGACAGAGCGAGTGGACTAGCTTACTGGCCCATGGAGGCAAAAGTCAAGGGGCCATGTGGCTGAAAGACTGAGGACTAATGAATGAATCCTTATTTTTCACTCAGCCTGACTAGTGGTGACCTCACTTCCTGTGTCTTGGCAATAGGGAAGCCAGGAGGTCAGATATGTTCATCTCCATTGCCATTTACTGGACCTACTGGAGTAAACCCAGAGTCTGGCATTTATTGCTTGAGAATAAGTGAGTTTCCTAAGCCACTGTAAGAATAAGCCTAGTCGACTCTCACTCATTCACTCTCTGACTCTCTCACTGCCTCACTCTTCTCACTGTCTCACTCCCTGCCTCACTCACTCACTGTCTCATTCACTCACTGCCTCACTCACTCACTGTCTCATTCACTGACTCTCACTGTCTCACTCCCTGCCTCACTCTCTGTCTCACTCTCACTGCCTCACTCACTCACTGCCTCACTCGCTCACTGCCTC
>NW_022103918.1:10264422-10273169 GCF_000313985.2 Echinops telfairi
TCTCACTGTCCCACTCTCTCACTGTCTCACTCTCTCCCTGTCTCACTCACTCACTGCCTCATTCACAAAAAGAAAAAAACAAAATAAGAATAAAAAAAAGAATGAGCCTAGTTATATGCATTTGGGATGACCCTTGACTTAGTGATTTCTTAATAACATGGGAAATAACATACAGATATATGAACATACTCTATTTTATGTATATAGATCAAGTATGTAATCTTATGTATATAGATCTAGTATATAGTCATGTATATAGATCTAGTATATAATCAATGCACATGTAAATATATGTATGCATTAAAACATTTATATCAGGACAAATATGGGTCAAATTGTTAACCACAGAGCTGTCATCTCTGTGGCAGGAGATGGGGGTAAATGAGAACAGTAGACTACTTTTAATTTCTGCTTTATACACTTCTATATTTTATGCTTTTAAATATTTGAAAAGTTGTCCCTAAGTTGTTGATATTAATATATTTAAGAAAAGTTAAAATATATCATTTAAAATAAACCAGAGATCATTTGTTAGTGTTGCCGTGGTTCTTTTCTGCTGCTTCCTGGCACTGGCAGGTAGGTAGAAAGACGTGCTTCTATGGTTCTGATTCTAGCCTAGCATGCTGTAGCAAAGTCTCCCTTCTTCCATATTTGTCAAGGATGTCCATGACTAACACATGGCGGCTTACAGTAGAATTTTCTCCGGCAGGAGAGCACGCTCACTAGAGAAAATCGTTGTCCAATGTCATTAGTAGGCACATTCATTCACCCAAAATTCTGGGCTTACGCTTCAGTTTGACTGACTTAGTTACTGTGAGTCCACTATGGGAATGCTTCCTGTCATGATACAAATGGACATAGGTTCCAAGGGTCAGACAACTGTGGCAAATTCTTTATGCTAATACTATATATTTTGAGGTCTCTTTGAGAATCATAATGGCATTAGGCATGCACTATTACCGTTTAGCACAGAAACACTGTCTAGGAGAATTATGTAAAAAACAAAAATCTGATGTTTACATTGAATGTCATTTTCATGTGATTGTTAAAATGTCAATAAGATGGTATACAGAATAGATAGTTAAAATTAAATTTTAGAAATAGTCAAACAGAGGGCATTTACGGGGTGTGTGTGTGTGTGTGTGTGTGTGTGTGTTGGTGATGGTCATGGTGGAGACTGGATGAAATGCTGGTTACTAATATAATTTAGTTTTCACCCCATAGAATTGTATAATACTTTATATCGTGCTGTTTTATTAAACAATATAGCACACTATGTGAAAACGTCTTATTTTTATGCCTGGCAGACAACAAGGACATACATGCACATCTACATAGACTGCTACAACCTCTACCTTTCTTTAGTGATGAATCTTGTAAAAATTTAATAAACTCAATATTTTATGAGAAATATATTTTATTAGTAAAAAACCCTCCCCCCAGAAATAATGTATGTCATCATATAACTGTGAACTATGTTACATATTTGTGTACACAGTGCTACTGAATTTTGTAAAGACTTGACATGTAAAAACCATTGGGTGTAAAAGGTACCAAAAAATGTCTAAAAACGAAAGATTTACAACACTCTACAACAAAGTTAGACTCTCCCAATCATTGGCTCATGATATTTTGATAATGAAAGCTGGTTAAAATAATTCTCTATCTCTCTCCCTCTCACACAGACACACGCACACACGCACACACACATACACGCACGCGCGCGCAAGCACCTATAAATATGATTACATCGCCTTCTCTCTGCTACATTACAAAGAACCAACAGTCTGTGATCTTGACAACACATGTTTTCTATTTTTGTAAGTCTGATAAAAGCGTACCATGTCAACAGTTTCTAGCATATGATCTGGTGATTGTTTCAATACTGATTGCCAATGACCGGTGTGTCAGCTGACATAGCTAAATCAGAAATTAGCATCCAGTCTCCTAATATGCCAGACATATGAACCCTTCGCACAAGAGAGATTATAATGGAATCCACATGAAACCCCCATTAAACAATGAAACATGTGACATTCCCTAGAAACAGGAACACATCAGCAAATATGCCCGAGGAAGTTTATGGTATTTAACTCCTAAACATTAATTTTATTGTGGTGTATGAGGAACTAATTAACTGTGAGTTTCCTTTTATTATTGAAAGCGGAAATACTATTCAGAAAACTGATGGTGAGTAAATACAGTATATTTTAAGTTTATTAAGCTTGGCTCATCAACTTCTGTTTCTTTAACCTAATCTCATAAGGTAATTAAATATTTCAATCTTTAAGTTTACATGGCTATTTTATTTAGTACATCTTTGAAAAAGCTCATCAATGTTCTGACATGCAGAATGAATTTGTGAATGCATTTATAGTTTCATATGGTCTAAACAGTGGCTACATATATTTTCTAAAATTCCTGACATCTTTCCTAATATTAGCTCTGCTACACAAGTGGAAAATGACAATAGAAAGGTTAAAACTTGTAATTACAGTGCAAATAGTTAAGATCCATACACACTCAACTCCCTTTTTCTAAATGATCTTCTTTCCTTTGTCAGAGGCAGACTCCTCCAGGTGTGGCAGAATGAGTATGATCCTTTGTAGATGTGAAAATCAAGTGTTATTGAAGAACCTTTGTGGATACCTTTTGCTGGTATCCTCAGTATTTGTTATTTATAAATAGCACCTGTATAGCCAATTTCAGGTCTATTGAGGGCACTGGTCAATCATTGATAGAATTCTCACATAGTCGCTCATTGGTCCAACTCTGGACCAATGTACTTCAAGCTCAGCCAGTGCCCATTTGTCAGTGGTGGCTTACCTATTACTATGAAGAAGGATCCCGAGCTGTTGCAGGTCTAAGCACTCAGCTGCTAACCGAAAGCTTGGGGGGGGGGGTGTGAACCCACTTAGCAGTTTAGCAGAAGGACCTAGTGTTCTGCTTCTGTACAGTTTATACCCAAGAAGACCCTATGGGTTAGGGTAGTTCTACTTTTTCACGTGTTCACTGAGTCTAAATCCACTCAAAGGCATCCTACACCAACGCCAAAGGCTTATTAGAGCAAATAATTGCATCGGGGCCTCAGATTTTAGGAGGCATTCTTTAAGAAAATATTCTGAAATTCCTACTTTTATAAAGAAGGTTACAAAAAATAATTTGTAGGAAATTCCATTCTCTTCCAATTCCACTTTTCCATAAACTTTTTGCACCCCCTTTATTGAAGAGACACAGTGTTGGGCACTTTTCATACTTACTTATGTTTAATCTCAGGAACAATTCCACAAAATAGATTTTATGAATCCCTTCTGTGGATGGGGAAATTGAAAGCAAAGCACCTTGTAAAAGGCAAACAACAGCTGAATGGGGCGGAGCTGGAACCCCACTCCATGGTCTCCCATTCCAAGTACCTCTGATGGCAGTTGCCAGTTGGAGTTTATGTGTTAGTTACAGCAAGATGAGTGTAAAAAGTGATTGCTTGAGACCACAAAAGGCTCAATTGATTATCTTCATGATATTGAAAATAGTCCTTTAAGTACAGGATATATTTTGATATAAATCTGTTTAGCGGTTGGAAATATGATAGGTCAACAACAAAAACTTCTAGGTGAAAAGTTTATATATAGAAACTTCTATATATAACTTCTCATATATATGGTGTGTATATATGAGATGTGTGTGTGTATATATAACAGTGTCTTTATGACAATGACAATATGAAAAATTACTCTTCAAGTGTCCAAGGTATTTAGAGTTTCTTTAAAAGAGTATGCACCGAACCTACATAAGCATAATAGAGTGTAGTTTTGACTAATAGGGTAAGATCTCACCCACACTTTTTAGAAGATGCAAATGAACATCCACCTCTTTTCATACACACACAAACACACACACAAGAACTTTGGCTGCATAGTACTTACCAATTGGGCCATGATCCACAAGTTCAGCCGTTTAAACCTCTAGCCAGCTCCTCAGGAGAAAGGTGGGGCTTTCTACTCGGGTAAAGAGTTACATTCTCAGAAACTCATAGGGGCTGCTCTGCCCAGCCTTCTCAGGTTGCTATGAGTTGGCATTGACTCTGTGGCAGTGAATTTGGTTTTACACACATGTACACAAAACTACTTGTATATACTAGACTTGGTCAGACCTTAAGACTCAATAACATTTTCATGGTACTCCTAGACTAAAAGAAATATTTAGTAATCAATGTTATGAAACATTAAGGTCCAGACTACTTGGTAGTCCCCACCCTGCCTGATAAATGCTTCCATATTAAGATACAAGCATATTCTGCTCACTCCTGTGAAACAGCTAGAACACTGTGGGGAATCTTGCACACAGTTTGGGGGCCAAGGCGATATCATGAGGAAAAATCTCTGTGATATGTAGGCTTCTTGTGACAACATGGCCAATAAACACATGTGATTAATTGAAGGGAGGAGAGAAAAATGGCTCAGTGAGCCTCGCCTTTCTTGTCTCTTGCTCTTTGAGGATCAGACCAGTGTGTGGCTACCTTAGATGGCTCTCTGCCTCAACTTGCAAACTACACTACCTGTGTGACACCTAACCCGTGGACTGTGTCACTGTAGTCTGAGGTTCCTTCAAGAACTGCTTCACCATGCTACTGAAGTATACATCGCTTGAGCTGGGGACTGTTGGACCCTGTCATCTGGCTGTTGATGACCTGTCTTGCTGTTTGCTGCCTCTGGCCGGATAGCCTGAATTGCTCTACAGAGGACCAGCTGGCAGCTCTCAAGACGTGAAGAACTGCCAGTGTCTTAGCTGTCTCATGGAAGTGAGTTGCACTGAGCCATTTGTATTGCTGTATAGGTTAATTAACTGTTTATTTCTTATGTTATATATCTATCTAAATAAATATATATATATAAAAACATTAGTGTCCTGGTTTTGTTCCTCTAGAGAACCCTGTGTTTCCAGTTGCTATCTGTACCAATGTACATCCTCTGGTCTAGCCAGATTTGTAAGGTAGAATTGGGATCATGATAGTGGGGAGGGGAGGAAGCAATGAAGAACTAGTGGGAAGTTATATGTTTCATTGTTGCTACCCTGGACCCTGATTGGCTCATCTCCTCCTCTCAACTCTTCAGTGAGTGGGTGTTCAGTTGCCTACCGATGGGCTTTGAGTCTCCCCTCTGCACTCACCCACCTTTACAATATTTATTGTTTTTTGATACTTGATACCTGATCCCTTCGACAGCTCGTGGTCATGCATGCTGTTGTGCTTCTTCCATGTGGGATTTGTTGCTTCTGAGCTAGTTGGCCGCTTGTTTATCTTCAAGCCTTTAAGACCCCAGACGCTATATCTTTTGATAGCCTGGCACCATCAGCTCTCTTTACCACATTTGCTTATGTCTGATAACTCCAAGAACTGAAAATCATATCAGTGGGTGCCCGCCTTACTGACACGATCACTGAAGACAAACGTGTGCATAAGCTAAATTTAAATAAAATTTAAATTTGGGAAACTTAATTATTTAACATAAAATGTGTTATGTTTACATTTTTAACAGAAATTGACAAGCTGGAAATACAGATTACTTGATTAGTCCTTTTCCCTTACCCCCGGATAACTGATTTCTGAATTGAGTTGACTGATAAACCAGTGTCTTTATTTAATTATTTTCAATTTTCTACTTATTATATATATTTTAAAACATTTAATTTAATAATACACTATTATTTACTCCTCCTTTGATATTTAGATATATTTCCCTATTTTAAGAAATAGGAAGGCAAAGTAATAAATAGATTTGGATTCAAGAAGAGGTGTGGTTTCATGGCTGATTATGTTGCTGGTTATATATGTCACTATTTAGAAAAGTAATTTACATCCTTCTGAATAAGAATGGTCTAAAACATCCTTTAAAGCTTCTTTTTTAAATAGCTCATTTATTCTGGAGACTTTGGTTATGCTGTATTTTATCTGTTTATTTATTGATGTGCATTCTACTAATTAAAAGAGGTTTACAATCACATTTGGTTTGTTTCTACTCTGCAGAGTATTTCTACCATATATATATAAATTATTTTATTGAGGGCTCATACATTTCTTATCACAGTCCATACATACATCCACTGAGTCAAGCACCTATGTACACCCGTTGCCCTCATCAATCTCAAAACATTTGCTCTCCACTTTAGCCCTCAATATCGTTTGCTTGTTTTCCCCTTCCCTCCCCTCTCCCCCCACCTCCCTCCTGAACCCTTCATAATTCATAAATTATTATAGATTTGTCATAAGTTACCCTGTCCGATGTCTCCCTCCGCCCTCTTCTCTGCTGTCCATTCCCCAGGGAGGAGGCTATACTTAGATTCTTGTAATTGGTTCCCCCCTTCTACCCGACATTCCCTTCACCCTCCAGGGCTCGCCCCTCTCACCACTGGTCCTGAAGAAGTCATCTATCCTGGGTTCCCTGTGTTTCAAGTTGCCATCTGTACCAATGTACATCCTCTGGTCTAGCCAGATTTGCAAGTATGTCTGCCTTATATTTTTTAAGGGGAAAATATCTCTCTTCACCAAAGACTTGTTTTTCAGAAAAATGGGACATTCTAACTCAACTTGTGATGAGTAAGGTTCTGTTTTAATTTAAATGTAATTAAAGGTGTTTTAATTTAAATGTAATTTTTCTCTGTTGGGACCATTTCAATTTTCCTTCTCTTGGTATCTTTATTTTATCATGTGACAATATTCTAAAACAACAACAACAGCAACAGATCATCAGTGTTTTTGATTAATAAATTAATGTAAAACATTTAGGGTTTTTTTTGTTTTGTTTTGTTTTTTTCTTTTTTATTTAATTTACTTCTAGCTGGTCATGGTCATGCCAACTGCAAGGAAAGGCCCCAGCTGCAGGCCAGAGCCCCCAGGGAGTAGCGACATCACAGAGTCTGGGGGGCAGGGGAACTGTGGCAGGAGGGGATGTGTGTGGCCCAAGAATGCCAACACAAGACTCCCCAAAATCAAATGTAGGGGAGGCTCACAGGACAGATCAGAGTGTCCCAGCCTGCTCCCTGCTCTTAGAATTCCTAGCACAAGGTCATTAAGAAGGTGCCCACCTGCACCTCCACCTTGTCCCCTCCACGGGAGAATCACAACGGAAGTAATGTGTGTCTTCAGCACACTGAGGATCAGGAGACAACTCCGACCTCCACGCTTCGAGCCTACGTGACAGCTGAGCACCTTCCTAGTGCAGACACGGTGCTCGGTTCCCTGCCTAATACTGCAGATGGGGGGGTGGAAGGTGGAGGTAGGGGCTACAAATAAGCTCTCATTATTTGCAGACAAAGGTCTGGGGGTTCTACCCCCAGTGCCAACCTTCATTGCTCTGATAGGTTAGTTAAACAGAGAAAGCATGGCCCCATGGGCAGCAAGGCAGTTTTCTAGCCCTGCCTCAGAGGCCTGGCCATCACTCGCGGTGGAAGGAGGAATGAATGGCTTTATCCTGTTTTCTCTGGCCTGACATGCTGTGGCTCTCCCTTGTTCTGGAAGCTTCTGGCTGCCCCTGCCCTATGTTCTGGCTTGGTCTCCCAGGGCCTGGGACAGGGAGGAGGGGGAGGTGTGGTGGCTAAGGAGCTCACTAGGTTGGGTCAGTCTTCCTGAGCCTACTCCCAGGGCTCCCCAAACTTTGGTTCATTTCACACTGGAGCTCCTTCAGGGCTGGGGGCAGGGCGGGCTGTAAAACTCACCTGGGCCTCAACACCTGGGTGGAGGGAGCCGGGGGCCTTCTCTGGGAAGAGATTCTAGCTGGAGCCTCCCCCAACCCCGTCTCTCACTTCCTGCTTCAGCAACCCCCTCCCTTCTCCATGTGGACGCCGCTCACCAAGCAGCGTCAGAAGTGAACGCATGGACAAGATAGCCTTCATAAAGTTCTGTAATACTAGTAGGCGGGTGGGGTGGCGTTTTGTTCTGTTTCTGAGCAGCGCCGGCCTACATGCAGCGGGACGTGCTCCTTCCCTGGGAGACTGGGAAAGCCAGCCCCTGGTGGCTAGCTCTGATGTAAAATTATAAAATAGAAACTCTGGTCGGGTTTGTTTTGTTTAAAGAGGAAAAGCCCGGGTGAGGCGGGCGGCCTGCAGTCCTGTTAGTTCTGGTTGGTGGGTCTGCCCACGTTGTTCCCGCCGGGCGGCTGGATCTGGAAGGAGTCCAGGAGGGGCCTCAGCACCTGCCCAAAGGGTGTGGAGAGGACTTCGGAGGGAAGGTCAGTGATGTACGATGGGATCTCCCTCCCGGTCAGGAACTGGGCCACTTCATTGCTGAAGGTGTTGCAGTTGTGTTCCAAGAGGTTATAAGCCTCTCCTCGGAACAGAGACTCTCCCAGGGAAGACAGGTACTCCAGGAAGATGTCTTTGCTGACTTCTGTGCTCCCCACGTCCACCACCGAGTCTGGGGGCCCAAGCAATGTCCCGCCCGGGGGACAGCTGGAGATGCCGCCACTGCCGAAGAAGAACTCATCCCTGTGCACCACTATGGAGGTATGCCAGATGCCTTCCAGCTGTTTCCCCAGCATGATGGGGCTGAGCCGCCGGGCCAGGCCCTTAGACAGGTCGTACACGTAGAGCATCACCGGATAGAGATGCGGCGGCTCCATCAGGACCCGTCGCGGCGGCGGCCACGATGTCCTTCGGGCACCCGGCAGCGGCTCCGACCTTCCCGTACCCGACGGGGTGGGGAGCGGGGGTCAGCGAGCCCGGACCAGGCCTGAGGGGCGGAAGAGAGGCAGCCC
>NW_022103918.1:10273290-10321940 GCF_000313985.2 Echinops telfairi
TAGGTTTTTAAAAACAACTAAGAACATACATTTCATATGTGCTTAAAATTAAAATCAAGATAGCCTGTTGTGGGGCTAATTTTACCCAAATAATTTGGTCTTAGTCCTTGTTTCCAGAGAAACAATGTCAAAAAACTTGGAATTCCCCATGATTGAAATGTCTTTTATCTGTCAGAGTTCCAAATTATACCTGAGGATTTATGGTAATGAGGTAATTCTTGGATGGGAAATGGTTAGACTAGAAACACCAATCTTATGATATCAGCTCTAAATTAAGAATGGAAGGGGAGCTGAAGGATGTTTCCATTAACCATTCCTGATTATGAGGTCCCAATAAAGGCATGGAAGCTCCAGGGGCTCTCTCATTGGTGATAGACACTGGTATACCAGGGGAGGATGATGGGCTCCCCAGATTGGGAATCCTTCCAACCCTGCCCTATGAAGCCCTTCCTTGGTATCTTTTTACTATAATGAAATAGTCTTAATTAGAGTTCTGTGTTTTCCCACGTTCTGTAAGTCATTCTGATAAATTTCAAACCCCAGATAGTACTGGAGTCCAGCAGGTCGGACGCGAGGGCATCACAGCGAGTCCAAACCTCTTAGCTGGTATCTGATATCTTGGACAGACTTGGCCATCCAGAGGGCAATGCACTTTAACTGGGAGAGTCAACAAAGCTTTTGGTGTTTAGGGTCAAAAGAAGATTGAATGCAAGAATAAAACTGCTCAAAATAATAATAATTTTAGAAGAGAAACATTTTCGCATGCCATACTACATTAACATTGAATAACTTTTATTAGGCAAACCCTGTCAAACAGGAGTACAGGAGAGGTGTTTTTGACTTTTTCCAGGTCTACAGTTAGGTTATAATTTTTACTCAATATGGATATGAGTTTTTCTCTTTGGTACAAATTTTTTTCCTTTTCTTTTTTCAAATTAAAGAACAGAAGTAATTTAGATATACCAAGGGGCTTCAAATAGTTTGTAGAAAAAAATGACATTTAAAAAATTGAATTTTCCCCTCAACTTTTGAAGTCTTTTAATGCCTACATATTAATGGTTAAAAATGTCTTTTATTTTGCTTTGTTTTAGTAACCAAAGTCACCAAAAACATATTGGCATCATGTGTTTAATGTGAATAGCAATTCTTTAGGAAAATGGAAAGAAAATCAAATGAAACCAATAAAACAATACTTTGTGATTAGAAACGAAGAATCTAGTGAATAATAGAACTCATTCGACTTTAAAAGACTAAGACAAAAAGTATGTTGGTGTTTCTGGGTGACTGAATGATCCCCAGAATGATGGATTTACTAAGGTCTCATAGAGAGACTGCCACATCAAAACACAGGATACAACAGTCAAGAGCCAGGTGTCCAAAAGCCTATATAAACTGGAAAGCGCAAAATATCATACAAATTCTGTCATAGCCTAGACCAGCTCAGTTTTATGCAAATACCATTGTTTAAAATTTGTGAAATTTATGCATTAAAATAATTTAATATTCCTATGAAACTTTTGAACCACCCCCCAATATAAATGGGATTATTTAGTAATTTTTCAATGTTTCTACTGTACTCCATGAAAATATTTCAATAAAGGAGTTTCTTCTATTTTTCTGCCCATAGTAACAATGTTATTCAAAAAGACATTCAGTTCAGCAGACTAGATCTGTTTCAAAGTTTCAATTACTACTTTAACAGGTTACAAGAGCCAAGTACAGTACTTGATGTAAAAAAATTAATTATTTATGTAAAAAACTAACAATGTAGAATGTATTTTTTGTTGTGAAAATAAAGTCAGAATCACAAGCTCTATAGTTAATAAACAATATAAGTCATTATTTGGAATAACCTAACACATAGTGGGAGATTTTATATTCATTCATTCAAAAAACAGCTTAATGTTGTACTAAAAGTTGAGATATAAGAATAATATAGAATCAGCATTTGCCCTCAAAGTGCTTACTATTAAAGTTAGGGGGGAAATATACAGATTCTGAGAGAAAGTAATAAGAGAGATGATAAGATGTTAAGAAACTCAATTAGCAAAGCACCAACATTGGTTCCAAAGGCGCAGAAATAATCCAAGCACTTTTAAGTATACCCACAAATCTTTTCCCCTGTATCTTGTGTTTTCGCGTTAAAATAAAACTGCTCTACAGGCGAACTCATTTCTTGGTGTGGCAGTGATATGAAATGACCTATATTAAAGGCATGACCTCCACCCATGCCCAAAATGAAGAAATCACTGGTACTTACTACATCCAGCCTTATAGCTGAAGCCTGGGGGAAGAAGGAATCCTTGCTGGGCAGCTGCAGCCAGTGTTCGCTGATCAGGAGGGAATACGGGAATCATTAATGGCGGCAGTTGACCTTGAACCTGCTGAACGTGATAGAGAGGATCAAAGGGGGGGAGTTTTAAAGCTCTATGTTTCCCACCCTCCTTAATTCATGATTATAAATATAACTTATTCAATTCAACATACTGTCATACAAGCTTGCTAAATTATTCACTTGAGGATCTAGCTGGGGACTATCTTAGACAGAAGGACCAGAAGACCCTAGCTTTAGACTGTATCAAGTTGAATGTCTAACATAATTTTTGCATTACACCATATCCTTGACTGTGCTGACAACACCACTACTTTGATTGAAAAACTATTTCATTATTGTCCTAAGGAAGTGATTAAAAAGCTCTCCCATAGAATGAGCTGGAATCTTCTCTACATCTCACATGTTAGGGTTATTCCTCCTTCTAAAACACAACGAACTAAACCTACATTATTTTATATTATGCATTTTTCTGGAGAAAATTCTTTTGTCAACACATGATATTGACATTTAGAAATTCAAGGATCCTAGACCTGGAGAAGAGCTTAGACTCTGACCGAAGGGCAACCAAGTGCCAAAAGAGACCTAGCTTGCCCATGGTCATAGAATGCACTGCAGCAAGACTCTAGTTTCTTGTACTTGTATACAGACCCACTCAGTGATTAAGTCCTCTCCACTGTGCCTCTCCTTTTGGAAGTAATTTAAACACTCCTCAAACCACGTGGCATCTCTTTTGCTTGTCATCTTTGGAATACACTCTGATTGCTAGTGTCTCCCACATGGTATGAAGTTCATATCAATCAATAAATAATCTGGCACAACAAAGTACACTCTTCTTGGAATTGAACGGGAATGTGCAATGTTACATGTTCAATGTACTGAATTGTTACAGAAATGTAACATAAGGTATTAGCCATTTTTGCAGCCAAGTTATACTCTTGATTAACGCAGATGCGTTAAATTCCTAGGAATTTTTTTGTTTGTTTGTTTCTTTTTAAAATAAAGTTATGCAGGCTATCCCTGATGAGCATAATCAAGTACAGAGATATGGCTAGTAATATGACTGATCATATGAATGATAGTTTACGTTCCTGCAGAAACCCGATACTTTACTCTCTCCCACTAAGCCTTTTGCACATTAATTCATTTGTTTGGAAAATACTTAATGATCATCTATAATGTGAATGGAACTGAGCTAAGAAGTAAGAACATAATTCTGAACATGAAGCTAAGATCCTGCTCCCATGAAGTTCAGAGCCTAAAGAAAAAGATGGTTAAAAAATAAATATATAGATAAAGCAAATTAGCAGAGGTATTCGATATCCATTTCAGTGATGGAAAAGGACATCATGCTTGGTAAAGTAGAAGAGCAGACAAAAAAGTGGAAGACCCTGGAAGAGAGGGGTTGATACAGTGGCTGCAACGGTGGGTCAGACATAACAACTGGGAGGATAGCAGGGGTCCAACACCAGGTGGTGTTTTGTTCTATTGTACATCGGGCTCCTATGAGTCATTATCAAACTGATGGCACATCACATATGTTTTAGAGGTTAGTCCCCTGTCAAATATGTCACTTTAAATTTTATCCAGGTCACAGGTTCTCCTTTCACTCATTTGGAGAATTCATTTGATGTACAGAACTGTTTGATTTTTAGCTTATCTTCTGTTATTTGTGCTTTTTTTTTAGTGAGTCGTCTATCAATGTCATTTAATTGTGATGCTGGTGAAGAATATTGAAAGTATCATAGACCGCCAAGGGATAAACACATTTCTCTTGGAAGATGTAAGGCCAGAGTGCTCCTCAGAGACAAGGATGGCTAGATTTTGTCTTATGTATTCTGGGCAGGTGGTCAAGAGCGAGCAGTCCCTGGAAAAAGACATCAAGCTCGGTAAAGTAGAGGGGCAGCAAAAAAGAGGAAGGTTCTCAATAAGATGAATTCACACAGTGGCTAGCACCATGGGTTCAAGCCTAGGCTTACTTGTGAGGATGGCGGCTCAGGACCTGGCAATGCATCCTTCTGGTGACTACGGAGTGGAACTGACAAGGTGGCAACTAACAACCACCACAGCAACGGCAAGTGCATTGATGCCATCAATACTACGTGACCCCAAGCTTACCCCTGGATTGTTTATTCTTCATAGTTTGGGGTTTAACATTTGGGTCTTCATTCCATTTGGGGTTAGTTTTTGTATATGGTGTGAGGGATGGCTCCCGTTTTTCCCGTTTTTTCAGTTTTGCCAGCACCCTTTGTTAAGGTGACAATCACTTCCTCATTTAATGTGTTCTTGGCTCTACATAGCCTTTTTTCATAGTACATTTTCTTCTAAGAGAATAGTTTTTAAAATATAAACCATCGGTTTAATATAGGTATTTTGTAGCAAAGACGTAAGGAAACTCACCTTAAAGCTATACAAGAATTATAAGAAACATTCAACTTTCATTTATTTTAAAATGTCGAAAAATGAGTTTAAGTATTGCAGGAACAATAAATTTTTGCTTGAGTAGGGTAGTTCTCAAAATTGTACAGGTATTAGAATCACCTGGCATACTAGAAAATCACAATGCGTAGGGTTCTTCTCAGAAGAACTCAATCAGAGCTGTGGGCATGGGACCTAGCTTCTTCTCTCACGATGTCTCAGTGCGGAGGCAGGCTCAGAAGGACTGCTGAACAGAAGGGCTTCAGTTCCTGTCAACAAATATTTTTGCTTTGCTCATGCTTTGTTCCCAAGTTAAATAGTCCCTCCAGACGTATAAATAGTTGAAAGAGAGACTGCTGATTCTTAAGGATTCCCTAGTGGTGCTGGACTACGAACTATTATGTCTACAATTCACACTCACAAGTTGTTCCACTAGTGAAAGATGAGGCTACCTGCTCCTATAAAATTTTACAGCCTCTGAATCCATTTATAGAGTCCCTGTCAGTCAGAATGAACTCAAACGCAATTGGGTTGGTTTGGGCTTTTCTTGTTGTGGTGGTTAACATGGGCCTAGTGGCACAAGGAATAAAACTAGATATTAAGCTATGTTTCTCATAAAGTTATTTCCAAATGCGTTTTGTTTTTATATTACTTTTCTCTTTAAATATTTTTGAAGGTTTGCTATTATCTGGAAGATAATGATCAAATTCCTCTGCATAGGATTTAAGATTCTTCACAAGACAGTCTTGGTGGAGCTTTGCAGACATTCCTGCTGCCCTCCTCCACGTATTCTGTACACCTGTCACAACAGGCTCTGAGAACTTTCTGGCAGTTCTCTTTATCGTCTAAGCTTGAGTATGTCTAACAGTACGCTCTCCTTTGACCTGAACCACACTTCTTCTTCTTCTCTTCTCGCGAAATCCTATTCCTTCTTCAAAGCCTTTCAAGGTTTACATATCTACCTGTAAACATATAGGGTGCCAAATATTAACCTCATAATGCTAACAACACGGAATAATAGTTATATGTATAGTCTTGAGTCTTCTCCATGACTTAAGAGTTTATTTTGGAAAAGAACTATAACAGTTATAATTATCCTTTTACAGCTTACAACATCACTTGATAGTGCTATCTGTAGTGATAGTTCATAAACAAGATAACAGAATGAACCACTTATCCTTCATGCATGAATCAAAAGTCCACGAAAAGCCCTGCAGACAAGAAACATTGTATAATGTCCAGAAAGGGATGCAATATTCCTCTAAGGAGAATGACAAGAAAAACTACCAGTTGTTTTATGTTCCTACAATTAAAGCATGGCTAACAGGTTTTAGCTTATGCATTATGACATACGCATGACTAAAAAAATGTTTTTGCACTTAACTTTTAGAGTGATGAAATAGAAATAGAAAAGAAAGCCAGACATATTAAACATGTATGAGGGGGTAGCCCCGAAAACAGAATTTTTTCCAAGGTTATGTATTTAACTTTTTTAAACAAACAACCTTATCACTTTCAAAGTACTCTCCCATGCACATAGTACATTTGTCAAATATGCGATTCTATTCTTGGAAACATTTTTCCAACTCATCTGTTTGGATGCCTGCCTATACTTCCCTTGTTTTTTTCCTCACCTCTTCTACATTTTCAAATTGCTGTCTTTTCATATCCCTCTTGATTCCCAGAATCAAAAAGAAGTCACATGGAGCTAGGCAGGTGAGTCAAGTGCAAGGGACAAGAAAGGCCGTTTTTGCCCAAAGCTGGCGTACTGAGATAGCTGCTTGGGCCAGGTGCATTGTGGCGGTGGCAAAACTTACGTCCCGTCTGCCACAAATCAGACGCTGTTAAGCTGTCTTTTCAGAATCTATAAATACAAAGCTTGAGTAACAGTCTGCCTGACCTGGTGGAACAAACCCTAAATGCACTGTCCCTCTTACATCAAAACAAATGAAGATCGTCCGGATCGTTGATTTCACTTGAGCTTTTTTTGAGCGAGGTGAGGATGGCGTCTTCCACTGACCTGATTGATGGTTGCTTTCGGGATAGTCAGAGCAGCACCACGTCTCATCGCCAGTAACGACCGTGGGGAAAAGTCTTGAGCCGCTTCGGAGTTGTTCTTTCAAAGCACACCCTGTCTCCACGCGACAGTCTTGTTCCTGGTCAGTCAGGACCCGAGGCACACGTTTCACAGAGACCCTTCTCATTCCCAACTCTTCCGTGAAAATTAGCTGACCCAAGCTCAAGATAGACAGTCCAGATAGCTGCGCCATCTCGTCAGTCGTCCACTGTAGGTCTTCAAGCGCAAGTGCAGGAACTTTCAAGAAGTTGATTGGAGGTCCAGAACAAGGTTTGTCATCAATCAACATTTCACCTTTTATGAAAGGAGAAAAGCGTACACCGGAGTTTTTCCCATAGCGCTGTCCTCCTAAGCCGTGTTCAACATCACAACAGTTTCTGCAGCATTTTTTCAGACCAGGAAACAAAAGTTCACAGCTGCATGCTGTTCTCTTAAATCGTCCATCACAAAAAACGAGGTGAGAGCGAAACTGCTTTCATGAAAAAGTGCACCGTGACCAACGGGAACCTTTGTAGGCAACGCCTTGGATGCGCTCCTGAGGGGAAAATGCTTACTATGAAAGCTCGGCCGGCAGAACTTTTCTCAGTTTTGTTTTTTGGGACCCCCTCTTTTTTAATCGATAGATATGTCTGTCTATCAAGCTCTAATATCACACTGTTTGAATTTTTATAGCTCTGAAATATGTTTTGATAATAGTTATGTCTAGTAACATCAGTTTTTCCTTTCCAAAAATTAACATTTTTACAATTATTTTCACATGAATTTTAGAACAGGAAAGTTATTTTTGAATGGAATATTCTGACAGCTTGATGATCAGAAATAGACTAAGCCTTTCAAACATTTGCCTCAAATAATGATTATGATTTATGTGGTGATTTTTTTCCTAATTTTTATCACATATATTTTATTGCCATTGTAAAGGGACGTTTAAAAATATATACTTTAATTTGCTGTTGTTCATACATAATATTATCTATTTGTGGAGGGAAGTTTTTATCTAGACAATTCACTTTCAATCATACAGTTTATAGTAATTTTCTAATTAAAAAAAAATGTATTCTAAATAATAAATTCTGGGGCTTTTGTGGGCTCAAGTTAAGATTCTTGTACTTCAACCTGAACTGACATCTCAGTAACTGATGGCATTTTCCACAGTTAGCCGCTAACTTCACTTGGGCTACTGATACCTGGCTTCTCCATCGTCATTCCCTGCAGATGCTTCATTATGATTCCTGTGTATTCCTTCTTGCATGATCCATGTCTACAATCTACTTTAACTTGTTGAAAACATATTTGCAATGAAGAAGTCACGAGTCTCTCAAAATTCTATCATGCAATCTCCAGCTTTGTTTTTATCCTGAAGTCCATATTTTCCATCTATTGTCCTTTCCTCTTGGATTCCCACTTTTGATTTCCAATCATCAATAATGATCAATGTATCTTGATTGCATATTGAATCAATTTCACATCAAGAAAGTTGGTAGGATTCTGCAATTCCATCATAACAAGCTTTAGTGGATGGAGCATAAATATGCATAATATTTTTATTAACTGAACTTCCTTATCCTAAACTGTTATATTTCAAGATCCCAAAATATTCTTTTGGGCAACAAGTGCAACACCATCCCTCTTGAATTTGTCATTATTGGCATAGTGAACCATGTGATTATCTGATTCGAATTGGCCCATACCAGTTCACTTCAGCTCACTAATGTCTAGAATACAGCTCTTGATGCGTTCCATTTCATTGATGATGGCTTCCAATTTTCCTAGATTTGAATATTCCATATTCTCATTAATGGATGTTTACATCTGGCTCTTCTCCTATTGAGTCTAGAACATGCTGCTTAGTAAATGATGATTGAATACATAAATTAATAAGGAAACCAGTGTAAGTGGAATCCAGGTTGAAAATCTTAACTGCAGAGGGTGGATGAGAAGTGAAGTTGAGGTAATTTGACAGCAGCTGTGTGGGGATGTCCTGGTTGCCTTGTGGGCCGGCGCACTGGGCTGTTAACTGCAGACTGGCAGTTCAGCCCCCCAAGAGCTCCTGGGAAGGAAGATGAGGCTACTGGAAATGGTAAATAAGGTCACTGTAAGTCCAAAATGACTAGATGGCAGTATGTGGCACATAGGTACGTTAGATGAAGGAGAGGTTTTCTTTAGGTGCGATGTAAAGGGAAATTGAAAATTTTAAACATTTGGGGAAAGCAAGAAACCGTTGACAAGGTGAAATCTCAGAAGAGAGTGGAAAATCGAGGCAAAGGTAAAAGGATTAGTTTTGAAAGTGATGTCTTTTCTTCTGGGTCTTACAGCATAGTCAATTTTGACCCATGGTCACCCAGCATGTGCAGAATATGACTGCTTATAGGTTGTCAAACCTCTGATCCTTGGAAGTGACTCATCAGTTCTATCTCCTCAGGTGCCTCAGTGTGGGTTTAAATTGCCAGCCCTTTGCCTAACTGGTTGTACCATCCAAAAACTACATAAATGGGCAGAAGTTATACGCTGTATAAGTAGAGAAAAGAGAGGGCGAGGAAAACCAGCTCTGATAGAAGAAATTTTATCTATGATCATGGCTACGCTATCTTCTGAAAGTAAATGAGATTGATATTAAGAGAACTGGGCAAAGGTAAAGAAGACTGGAGTAGTCATTAAGAGGAATGACAAAGGAAGGAAACGATTGGTTTCTATTAAAGAGGGTAATAGAAAATGCTGAGGCATTACTGAAGACCACATAAATTACGATCCTACCAGTCACCCCTTTGCTGAGTGTTCTCAAAAATGTGCACTGCCATTGTGGTTGGTTGAGGATCAGAGAAAGCAGATTCCAGCCTTCATCTTAAGGAAGGAGAGGGCCTGGCAACATTTCAGCAAGGATGTTTTCTGAGGATATCAAAGCTGCTTTTGAGTAACCATGGTCTTTAAACAGTAAGAGAGACCCAGGAGGCATGGCTACACTGGGAGGGAGATACAGGAATCAGAGAATCAGAGTGACTCAGTGATACAGAAGGGTAGGTCTTCCTGGAGCAAGTTGGAAAGTTCCCACAACAGGAAGTTATGGTGAGAAAGCTGTTAAAACCACATGCCCAAATACAAAGCAAAAGGAAGCTCTGTGATTTAAGCTGGCACCATTACAGATAAACTGAAAGTTGTAAAACTTCTGCAAACTTGCCTCAAGAGGTTAGTTTGATGAGTGCTGTAGTGTACAAGCACACATCATCTTCAGGGATCAGTTCACCTACAAATGAAATTCAGCCCCTTCAGCAGGGAGCACAGCAGCTGTTTAGAAGCACACAGCAATCCTACACAGCCGTTTCTGAGAAAATGAAGAATATAACATCCAAATGAGAATGCAAGAGGAGTTTAGGTAGGCAGGATAGGATTACCCACACTGGAGTGAGGCCAGGCTGAGGAAGCTGACTGTCCACCATGAGCAAGAACGACACGGGCTGTCCAATGACCACAGGTAGTCGGTTATCTCCATTTCACATATAATAGAGTCGATTGTGCAGGTTAATCCTACCCAATGCTATGGCCATAGACGGAGAAAAGTACCTACATGAAATTATGACTAAAAGAATCAATTTATCTTACAATTCATCTACCAGGAAGACTAAAGCAAATCTCATTGATAGAGATAGGAACATTAAAAAAACAAAAACCTAAAATCGCAATCCCTGCCTCTCGCGTCCCAAATTAGAGCGATATCACCTCTAATTGCATTTGTTTAAAGACAAAGACAAAGTAGCCATGTTCTCTTAGAACAAAAATGAACAGCCATGTGGATTTTTTACATAGTACTCGTCTTCGGCAAAAAGCCACAGAACTTTTTTTAAAAAATCGTTTCCAAGGATGAAAGTGACTTTGCCAAGCAAGTGGCTTCAAACAGGCCTCAAAAATACTAATAGAAAGACAGATGGTTCTACGAAGAGCGTGGCTGCCAAAAAAAAAGGAAAGTTAAAAAAAAAAGGAGTGATGCTATTGAAACTGCAAAGTTATCTGGTGACTACAAATACTTTTGTCCCATTGCAAGTGCTAACTCTGCCTTCAGGGCTGATATGGCCAAAACACTACCTCCCCTCATCCAATCCTCTCTTTTCCCACCCCTTCTAAATAAAACCGTCACTGCCAAGCCCCACAAAACAGCACAAGCGTGCACTTGATTCTGACTGACTGCTCAGCAGAAGCAAAATATTGCACTGAAGAACTCCTATTTAGGAATAGACCCACAAGGAAAATTGCCTTTCTTTTCAAAACTGCCTGTCATATTTTCTTTTTCTAATTCCCTTTTCCTCCTCCTCCTCGTCACCAAAGGGCCCCTGAGCCCTATGAGTTTAGATGATACAAACTCAATTTGTATAAAGGAGGCAAGAAGCAGCACCACAGAGAGGTGACGATTGTTTTCAAGGATAGAGAAATAATCCAGTCAAGACACCGTGCAATTTTCTTTCCAAACTACTTCTACAATAATACCTCCACTTTATTTCCTTCAGGGCAACTGTCATTTCTTTTTAACCAGATTGCTACCAGATATAATAGAAACTGAAATATTATATGGTCACTGACTCTTCCTTCCTATGGCTCATTTCACGACTGCATTTTTACTTTTGCAAGATATGTTTATTGTTGGCATCGTTACTAGGATACGGCACTTTCAAATGACGCAGAATTAAGACCTCAGTCACTCGTAGGCAATGAAATTTCATTCTTAATATTGTGCTTCTTGTCTTCAATATTCTTCTTGTCTAATAATCCCCATTATTTATTTTTAACCCTTAAGTATTGCATTCTTGTAAAGTAACATTTTGGTATATTTTAATTCTATATCAAAATGTTTTAATTAAAATGATGACATTTAATAATAAATAGAATGCATATTTAAATTAAGTACATTTAATGAATTCATGGAAACAAACCATATTAAAAAGTTGATAAGGGTGGCCAAAAACACTGTGGTGTTAAAAAATTCTGCAAAGTGTGTGAGTTAGTTAATTGTGCCAACCTGGCTGATAATCACATGTGGGGCTAATTGAAAGGCAGAAGGATAAATGGGTGGTGAGCCTCACCTTTCTAGTTCTCTGGTCTTTTGTTTTGTGATGGTCACACCAGGGTGCAGCTGCCTTAGCAGTTCCCTGCTTCAGCTTGCAAGATTGACTTCCTACAAGACATCCCCAAGGAGAAGCCACATGGACCTATTCCGATGCAGCCCTGGGTGCTGGAGCAGCCATGTGGAGACCCATGCTAGTGCTGAGATGCTTATTTGTTCACTGACTCAGCTTTGCTCCTGCAGTCGGCATCATTGCCTCTGTTTTGTGAGGTGGAGGACTTTGTGGACTGGTGTTGGGTAAATGGATTAATGTTGGACTTGTGGGCTTGGGCAGCATTGGGTTGGGATGTTTTCGTGATGCACATTTTCTTTACATACAACTCTCTCTTATACATGAGTCGCCGTGGATTTGTTTCTCCAAAGTACCCAGACTCATACAGCGTGTAAGAGAAACAGCTATTTTGTTTGCCAGGGATAGTTTAAAGGCAAATATAGTGATTTAAAAAATTGATTAAAAGACCTTAAATTCACAGCAACTAGGGTCTTAAAGCTTACAGATAGCCATGTAAGGTGTATCTCCTTGCCCAGAGCTCAGAAAACCCGGTACAAATTACAAAGGACTAAGCAAGCCTCAATTCCCAAGAAAAAAAATATGCATGAATTATTGAATGGAAAAGTGATTTTTCTATGTAAACTTCCACTTAAGTCACAGTCAAATGTTTGTTTTCTTTTAAAATCTCAAACCTGATTCATTGTTTAAGATTTGTTAATGCACAGTGATGTGAATAGTGGGGGCGTTACCCAATGCAGTAACTCATGCTGTCACCTGACCCCGTGGACTTTTCCACATATTAGTATATACAGGATCCTTAGTGATGTCTATTACCAATTTAAGCATTGATTAAGATGTAAAAAATGCTGTTGAAAATTTCTTAGATTTTATCAATACTAACAGAAAATTCATCTTATAAACTTTGGTGAATATACAAAAAGATGCTGAATTATCAACTTTAAAAGGACAAATCCAGTCGCACATGAATTATACCTATTAAATAAATAACTACAGCGATATGATAAAAAGGAACAATAGTAGAACACACTGAAGATATATGTAAAATTGAACAAAGGCCTGAAGAGAAATTGAGTATTTAAAATAGTATTATATGAACATAATGTAATATCTAGCCCTTTGGTCAAGGTTTGTCATTTTCAATTATATTTATTAGGATAAGTAATAAGAAAACAAATAGGTTTGGGTACTACATATAGCTAGCTAAAAGAATAAGATTAGACTTTAAAACTTTTATTCTTCTTAACACCTTAAATACAAGCAAAAATAGGTATACAGTTCTTTGAAAATATAGATTGACATAAGTACAAAGTTCAAACTCTTGTGAAAAATGAATTCACATTTAATTTCTCATCATAAAATGGACTGAATTTTAAATTATCTTTAAGAGATAAAATTCTTTTATGTTTTAAGATAATTTTAGAGCAAGGGTGGTTGTTTAATTTTCATCTTTATATTATATTTTATTGATACATTTAGGTTTATTTTATATATAAAGTATTTAAAGCATTTTTATATGCACATATACTGCTTCAATCAACTGAAAATTGATCTGAAAAAATACCAATACAACTGACCAGCATAAAATAGAAGGACATTTAGCACAAAACTACTATGTTGTGATAAGCCCTGCCTCAATGATCTCAAACTGAAAGAAATCGTTGCCTATATTGGGAAGAATATAGGAAGGGAAAAAAAGCCTCTTTGATTTATGATTACATAAAAATTTGAAAATGAAGTGTACATTTTTTTTCACCTTAACAGACTCTAGGTTTTCATTTACGTATATAATTTAATTCCAAGTGTTACTTCATAATTTCCTGAAACCATTTCCAATGCCGTTTACCTTTATTAGTTTATTCTGTACTGAAATTATGAACATCACTAGCATTAATTTTATGCAATCGCACAGTGAAATTGTTCAACATGTTCTGTTTCTTGCTTTTCTCTCCTTCTTTGCATTACATTAAAACAGAAGAGGTTGGAAGTTTAAATGTAGAATCAAGAAGAGATATTAAAATCTAAAGTGTGGGGTTACTGTGCTCATGAAACTATGTCTCCTTCTGGCTAGATGGCATGAAAAATATCACAAGGTGGAAATCATCTGTGTCTCCGCACGGCTAAGCTACCTTAAGGGCATCTCAAAGACAACAACAGTAAATACCCTCACTGCCATGGAATTGATTCTGATTCAAAGTAGCCTGATCCTGGTGGGTTTCTGAGACAAATTCTTTCGGGAACAGACAACCTCGCTTTTCTCCTAAGGAGCAGTGGGGGCTTGAAGCTCTGACCTGTGGTTAGCAGTCCAGTACATACATGACAGCGCCACAAGGCCTCCTGAAAAAATACAAACTCAAAACCAATGTCACTGAGTCCATTCCAACTCATTACAACCCTGTATAGGGTTTGCTGAGACTTTAATCTTGATGGGAGCAGATGTTGGTGGGTTTGAACCCTGAGCTTAGCAGTCCACCAGAGCTCCTTTTATAAAACATAGGAGCAAAGGGAGGCGCTTTCCTTTAGAAAGTGCTAAAGTCTCAGAAACCCACAGGAGCGGTTCTGCCCCGTCTTCTGGGGTTATTCTGAATCGGAACTGATCTGATGACAGTGAGTTTGAGTTTTGAGCAGATACACATTAACTGAACTGACTCTTTATAGAGATAGTCACAATTTGGGAGGCCTAATCATGTTTCAGCGTGAGTTTCTGTTTAGAATAGAAAATAGTTTGTGAAAACATTAATTTTTATACATTGAAAATTTGGCTTCATTTCACTTTCATTCAGGATTCATATTTTGTCCTCAAAATAATATTCTGTAGCATGGCCAGGAGTAAAAAAAAAATTTTTCCTCACTGAATCCATCCCTTTATCATTAAAGCTGACTATACTAAATGTTAGGATTTGTGAAATTCATTACAGTATTTTTTGTATATCATGGGCCCATGGAAATAAGGGGCACACTGAGAGGAGTTGTGTGGAGGAGTTTGCAGAAAAATGGGCATAACACACACACCCTTTACATACAATTACTACATCCCTCGGTAGAGGAAGAAAAAGAAAAACAGATTTTTTTTGTCCACAATGAAATAGCTTAAGAGCTACAATGAAATGATATTTGTGATAAGTTGGCAAATTAGGATAACTCCTAGGGGATGAAAATAAATGCTAGCATTGGGCTCACTCAGACCGACTCACAGAGACCATGCAGGACAGAGGAGAACATCTCCCGTGGGCTTCCAAGACTGGCGCTCTGTAAGAGGGGGGGGGGGGGGCGGTCTCATCTTTCTCCCTGGTTTTAGACCGATGCCTTGTGGTTAACAGGTCAACGTGTACCTTACTACGCCACCAGTGTTCCTAATGGGAGACGTTAGGTGCCCTTAAATATTTTAACTTTTTGGCATTTCAATGACCAGCTAGACGAGTTTAAGGTATAGAAACATGATGAATGCAGACAACTTTTGTTTGCAGACATGTCTTTATGTATGCTCACATTGATTACTTAATTAGTTATTTGGTTAATTAATTAAATCAAGTCAATAGATGTGTCCTTAAACTATGTACATTATTTTCCTTTCAGTAAAAAAGTTGACAATACTTCTCACATTTCTTTTGTTAAAATTTTCCCCAATGAGTAATTTCTAATTTTTTAGTTAGTAGGCAATAGAATGATGTGAAGTGAGTGTTTGGGGATTCTTTGGTTTATTTGTTAATTGAGAATTTGCAAAAGGTACACTCAATGAGTGATAAAAGAATGTCATATTGGTGGGAAGAAACCCTTAGGGCATGATTTCTAAAAACAAAAAAATTCAAACAGCTCCCCAAAATGGAACCTTAGCAGGGGTCAGTTAATGTCTAGATTCATTCTCTCGCATGTGAGAAGGCCGTGTTCTTTGACGAGTGGTGTGGATGGCCTTGGTCTCTGTTGGAACAAGCACTCAGATGCCTGTCTACCTCCCGGCCGTTGGTGACACTCCAGCAGTGAGCCACTAACTAGAACATTTGCCACTGAAAAGAACATGTGTGAAATTACCAGAAAGAGCATGGTAGATGTTTCCTGAGCTGCAACGTGAAATACTTTCAAAATTGGACAACCCATTGAAGACAGTGTCATTTATATAATATGAAATCTTTAAAACTCTACTAATGGAAAATGAATATTATATAGCATACAATTGCAAATATGCCCCATAGCAGAGAATTATAAGTTTCTTGTAACAATCTATGCAAAATACTGCTACTTTACTGCTTTGCTAACTTACCTGATATTTTCCAGCAAAAAAATCACTATTATTTGCCAACACATAATGATAATATTTCAATAAAGATGAATTATACTCTACAATACTATACGTATTTGGCTAAGCCAACAGACTTCTTTCTGATTCCAAAGAATTTTTCTTAATTCACCAAAATGGTGCCCACCTAATTTTGTATGGATCTTTTTCTAATGCGATGAGAATATGGACTGCCTGAATAGATTATTTCCATTCGCATGTTCTTTATTAAGTAGCCCTGTTGCTAACCCCAAGGTTCAGAGTACACTAGCTGCTTCTGGAAGACCGAGCTGCCTAGTGCTGACAGACTTAGAGTCTCAGCAAGCGAAGGCCCAGTTCTGCTCTGTTGGGTAAGGTCCTTGTGAGTCAGAATCGATACCTTGGCAGTGGGTTTGGTTTCACTCTACGAGAGCAAGAGGTGGCAGACTGCTTCCTGAAAGATGAAAGCCCTTGGAAAATCAATGGCCTTTAAAGGCCATTCTAGTCTGTCTAAATCAACTTGATGACAATAGGGGCAAGATGGCCCTTTATTGGAAGGCTTTGGTTAGGTGGTTGCTCATGCTCATACTTGTTTTGCTTCCCTTAATTTCCCTGGTGGTGCTTAAAATTTGTTTTATTCTTGTACACATCTGCGCAGTTCTATTTTAATTCCTTCCAACTCAGAAAACACGATGAGAAAGGTACAGTACTTCCATCACCTAATTTAGATTTAGATGAAGAAACAGAGAAGTTTATCTGCTTAAGACCAGACACATAGTGATGGGCAGAGCTAGGGCTCCAACCAACAAAACCTGGCGACAAACAGTATGGTTTGTTGCACTCAATGAAGGATATAGAACAAGAATAAATCTTAGCAGATCAAAATTATTTGTAATTGTATAAAAAGCACCAAAACTATGCCAGTGCTGAGAGAATCTCTTATTTCCGCATAATAAGTTAGAAGTGTCATGAAAACAGTACTAAGGTAGGGATTACCTTTGCTGTCTTTTACCATTATCCCTGTGCCTTCTACTATAGTAACAGACCCTGGTATTATCCCAACCACCATACTCTGTAAATGCGGAGCCTTTAAAGAAACGAGAGAAGGAAGAAGACATCTAAAACTCTGAGCGTGTGTTGTAAAATTTAGGATGCGGGGGGCAAAGATAGGTAACAGCACCTGAACTTCAAGATGAATGCTTGAGTTCCTCCAAAATCGAACCTAAGACCACCTTAGTAAGCATGGCCAGCGAAAAGGATATACACTATTGGGAAAGGATGAGCTTAAAAAGAATCCTGCAATTAAGAGTAACATTCCAGGACACAGTTCCCAGGTGGCAAAAATGGTGTGCGCTGGGCTGCAAACCTAAGGGCTGGCAGCTTGAATCCACCCAGCAGTACCGTTAGAGAAAGGCTTGGCCGTCGTCTCCCACTGAGATTATAGCCAAGTAAACCCTGAAGAAGAGTTTTATGTGTGACACCTGGGGTCCCAGTGAGATGAAAACAACTAAATAACAATAATAACAACAGACCAGGATACCTGTCTGCTTCTATCACATGTTGGCTCAAAAGCCACTGAGTGTATGTGTTATGGCTATGATGTACTTTCAAATCTGGGACTTCAGGAAGTTTACATTCTCTTATTAAAATATTAATGATAATTATGTATGCTCACCATTCAACTACATATCTTATATCATCCGAGTCTGGATTTCATATTAAAAACGTCTTTCTGGTTAATCAAGCCTCAAGCAACAAAATTAAAGTTATATGGACCCAATTTGTATTATCTCTTGAAACCTGCCAGAAGAATTTTATCTGGTAGACAAGCATCACAAATATACTTAACCCACAGATTAAGTTTAGCCAAATATGACATCAACCCAAATTTTAATTCATGAGCAAAACAACAACTACAAAAACCTCTGTTACCATCAAGTTTATTTTAACTCATAGCAACCCTATAGAAAGAGTGGAATTACTCCCGTGGGATTAAAGGCATAGTTTACATGAGAGCAGATGGCCTCATCTTTTGCAGCATGGACAGGGAATTTGAACGTACAGTCTTCTGGTCACTAGCTATACCCTCTGACTAGAGAGGTCCTTAAAAAAATCCAGAATGTGTAAAAGTAGAAATAAAAGCAACCAATTTAGACATCAAGGGGCATCCAAATAATTGAATTATCAAGTAAAGAATGAAATAGTACGCCTCACATTTTTACTTAAATAAAATATGGAATAAAAATTTATAACAATCTACAGAAAGCTCATAAATATTTCAAAAATAATTGAATGATAACTACAATATAACTAAAATGAATAACTCACTGAATGAATCAATAGAAGATAAGACACGGGTAAGGGACAAAAATAGTAACTACGAAAGAGATCTAAAGAAATCATCCAAATTTCTGTCCCAAAGACAGAGATGGAAACTATGAAAAGGAGGTTAAGGGTCACAGAAGTTAGAATATTCCAACAAATGTCTAATCAGAAGGTAGAGACGGTGTGGTTTGTGTGTGTATGTGTGTGTGTGTGTGTGTGTGTGTGTGTGTGAGTGTGAAGGAGCCTTAGTGGCACAGTAAGGGGTCACTCAACTGCTAACTGAGAGGGTAGTGGCTCGCACCCAGGAAGTGACTGCAGGAGATAAGCTTGGGCCCACAATGCTCCTGGCCAGGAGCATCCTGTGCAGGCAAGCATGCCTCCTCTCGCATATGGAATTGCTATGCGTCAGAATTGACTCAACAACAAGAGGCAGTATTTGACAATTCAATGTCTGGGCTTTCATTTATTTATTGTTCCCTTTTTATTAATCATTTCATTGGGTGCTCTTGCAGAGAGTATACAATCCAAAATTCAATGAGACCAAGCATAATTGTTCAATTGCTGCCCCCATCAGTTTCAAAACATTTTCTTTCTTCTTGAACTCTTTGCTATCAGCTTCCCTTTATCCCCCCTCCCCCTCCCAAAAGAGAGCTAATCTTTAACTAATTTATAAATACTTAAAATTTCCTTCCAACATTCTAAAACATACCTGCTTAGCTCTTCTCTGAAATCGATACTCTGTGTCATTTACTTTCCCCTCTGAGGAAACAGGGGAAAGCCGTGTCTGACCAACTCTGACTACACCCAGGAGAAGGACGCCCCGCTGCACATCTGTCCAGGAGGAGGCCTGGGTGCCTCCTCTAGTCCCCCCATCTTACCCTATTGACACTCTTTTTTGTAAATTTGGAAGATAGAACCCTGAAGATACAAGTGGTAAATGAATACAAGTGGAACAAAGGAAAGGAAAATATCACTTACCACACAGGAGTAGTGAAACATCAGAAAAATAAAAGCAATAAAAACCCTAAAAGCAGACAGCTAGAAGTCACCCACTAAAAAGTGACAAATAGTTTGAACATTTTTTTCTTAAGTAATATTAGAAGTCAGAAGATCATGATAAAAGAAAAGCAACTATCAAGGCTAGAAACATTTTCTGAGTGACGCTACCTTTGAAGAGTAAATGCACAACAAGTAGTTTTTCTTCTGTGGAAAAAATAAAAGCCACAAAGTCTTTCACTAAAGGATACAGGAAAAAAAATGAGTCAAGCAAATCGGTGAACATTTGAATAAAACAGATAAAATTTAACATATCTAATGTCCAATGTCCAGAGATAAAACAAAACAATGAACAAAGTTAAATACAACAATGTGTAAGTCAAGAGAAGACTAATCGTAGTTATGAAGTTGTAAGGTCATTTTATTATTTCAGAGGAGAAGACAAAATAAGGAGGCTTCAAGAAGTTTGTAAAAAATGGAATTAAAATATAATAAAACTGTTCCACACATTTTTGAAGCCTCCTTGCAATGCTTAATGGTAGACCCTTCTGCTGCACATACACATGGTGAAATTTCAACAACAACGCATAAAAATAGAAATAGAGTACCTAGCTAGTAAAAAGGGAGTAAGACAAAGCAAAAACTAAACGAAATTCATACATAAAGAGAAATGATGTGGAAAATGCATGCACAATATTGAACAAGCAGAAGAGTGAAGACAATGATAAGCATAAGTTCATGCAAGTGACTACACTGATCTGCTTAGAACCAGAATCCTCCAAGACTATTTTTAAAGACAATCGATCTATATTTAGTTTAAAAGGGACAGATTTAAATGACAATGGCCAGACCGATTTTTAAAAGGATGGAAAATAAATACCAGGAAAATATTAACAATAAGAACAACAAAAGTCAACAAGAAAGCAAACATCTATTTTGGCACAAACAAAATAAAGTTTAATATCAAAGTACTGCTGTGGATAAATAAGTTCTAGAAATAACATTAAAATGTGTACTTCTCCAGAAAAATTCACAATTCTAAATCACTTCATAATTTAAAAAGCAAAAATCAAGAAAACAGCGCAAGGAGAAATCAGTCAGCCTTCACTGTACCTGAAAATTTTAACGTGACCAGTTACTGATAGCTGAAGCAAATATTTTTAAAGCAGCCAGGTGTACACAAGTCAAACAACAACACTAGGAAACTCCATCTGATGGACATATACAATTATGTGTACTATAATCACAGAACACAAAACGAACACTTTTCAATAGTTATAAAAATTGGGGACATGCAATATCATAAAACCAGGCTCAACAGATTTCAGAGATTTAATATTGTGAAAAATTACTATGTAAAGTGTATTTGGTTTTAAATGGATGTTTGGGAAATGTCCACTTTTGGAAGTGGACTCCAAAATTAACTATGCCTAATTTGAATGCATGGTTATATCTCTAACTTTAGTCTCATAAGTTATATTTTGGAAGGGATTGCAGCATTTACCTTGGAATTCACAGACTATTTCTATTCAAAATACAGTTTGATTATTGAAATATGAACTTTATTTTCTATGTGTGCTTTACCATTAACAAGTGGGATCATTAAAATGGCTATGTTTGTTCTAATTAATGTGTGGGAGTCTGGCAGGAATTAGAGGTTATTTAATATCATGTAGTGGGTTAGCAATTCAAAGCTGTACAGTTTGAAGACAACACTATTGGGGAAAACAATCTAGAAGAATAAATGTTTAAAAAATTAAAAGCACACAACTCTTTTAAGCTCTGAATATCTATTTTGTGCTCTTTGTACAATTTGTTTACAGAGATAACAAAGGACTAGAAATCATTGTATATAATTGAGGTTGATATAAACATGAAATGCTTTTTAACAATTGAAATAAAGTTGATGAGGTGTTCATAGTAAATAGAGGGAATATGCATTAAGCTGCTAACCACAAGCTGAGCCGTTAAAAATCACGTCACTCTACAGGAGAAAGATGAGGCTTTTTACTCCCATAAAGAGTCACAGTCGAAGAAACCCACAGCAGGCCTATGAGTCAGGATTGTCTGGATCTCAGCGAGGATTTTGTTTGTTCGGTTGGTTTTGGCTATGCCGTAGCAAAAATGTCATTTCACTAGTATTAATCTTAATGAAACCAAAAACTTTTAAGAATTTCAACTTGTTACCTGACTTCCTCCTCTGAATACTTTCTTTTCAAAAGAATTAAAAATTACAGGACAATATTATAATTCCATCTGTATTTTAATGTGATTATGCATTTATCAATATGGAATTTACTTCCTTTAAAATTTTGTGGAAATGCTACCACAGTAGTTTCCTATAGCCTTATTAACATAAAGACTACCTTTTTGAAATAAGGGCTATTTAAAAATATGTATTGTGGTAACTTGTCTACAAAATTTTAATAGGAATAAATTTTCTTCTGTGAAATTCAAATCATTACCAAAACTGAGCCCTATATTTGTACAAATCTCAGAATTAAATGGAAGTATTTTTAATTAGAGGTCAAGATTCTCCACTTTTTCACTTTTGCATTCTATTTGATTATTCTCACTGCCAATGGGATTATTCTTCAATATGTTGAACATTATGGTATAAAATGGAAAAAAGAATCCAAATCACCCAAAGAAAACTTTTATATACCTTCTTTTTTATTCCCTTGAATTAAAGCAGGAATCATAGTTCATAACCGAACAGGAAACATGTCAGTTTATCACTGATTCTTGTTGGGTCAATCACCTGTCAAAGCTGCTGGTTTTCATTTATTATTCTCAAAAATGATGAATATTGCCTATATAGCTACTATTCTTAAAGGTCACATGTGGTTCTCAGCACCCAACATGCATTTAGCAAGACCTGAGAGGGAAACTTGACATTGTAAATGACTCACGTGGCAGAATGTTATGACAGAGGGAAAACCCTCAATGTTTCAGCATGCATTTTATCAGCAGCAGAAAGCAAAGTAAGTTCAAAATGAAAAGCAATAATAGTATTTCAATTTTATTAGCAACTGATTTTTACTTGACGTTTTGTATGCATTTGCTGACAGTTTTCTTACTAAATCTTTCTCTGCATCAGTCCCAACGCTCCATTGGTTGGTGAGTTCTTTTGACCGCTATTATTTTGAGTAGGAAATAAAAACTTTTCAGACAGGCATTCAGAGCTAAAAGACTGAAGTTAACAAAGGGGGCCTTAGATGGTCCTGGAAGTGGGAGAAAGAGAGATGAGTTGTTGAGCGAAATAAATAAATACTCGGCAGAATATAAGTCATGCAGGGAAGGGAATCACATAAAGAGAATTCATTTTCAACATCTTCCTAATCTCAGTATTATACTAAATGTATAATCAAGATTTCCAGGTTCCTCTTTTAACTAGAAATGTGCTCTACTCTTAGTTCAGTTTCTAAGCCACTATAGGTATTAAACATCAATTTACATGTGATTTGCATTTTTTTTGTACTTGTGGTTTTGGTAAATCTTCCAAACCTAATGACTGTTCCTTTGGCCAGCAACATAAATGCTATAATCACACAATTATTGTGCTGGGAACAGTTTAATTCAGCATTTTGTTCTCGACCGCAGAACAATTACTCAACAATTTTGGTTAACCAGACTAGCTAGCCGCCTGGAGAGAAGGAGGGGTATTCACAAGCTCGATTGTTGCACATAAGAGCAGCACTAGATGTGCTTTAGCTTTCCAGTACTGCTCTGCCCGGAGCTTCCCTTCTGGGTGAGTCATATTTTTGTCCTAATGAAAATGACAAAGTACAGGTTTTCCTTGACCAACTTGCTGTTTGTTCAGAACATTTAATTATGCATTGCATACTCACATTTGTTAAAAGAACATGAAATTTTGGTTTGTCAAAAGCACAGATGTATAGATCAATGTATTTAAAGAGTATTTAAATATAATGGTAGCTAATAAAAAGCACAACACACTCAAAGTATAAGTTCAAAACTCTTCCTTAAGGCTGGATGGCTTGTGCTTAAATTGGTGACAAAATCTTTGGAATTATGGGTGATCTCACCTTTCATTAGAATTACATAATTTCCTAAGAGGGTAACTGACTTAATATCAATTGCTAGGCTAAATTGTAAATTTTACATATGGAAATGGAGGTAATTAACTTAATCATGGTGGTTGAAGCTTTTTGTATTGTTGTTTTAATAATAAAGTTGAACAGAACAGAAGAGTTATGTGCATGATTATATCAGTATAAAATATTTACAGACATAGTCTTAATGTATGTATCTGTGTAGAAAGATTGCTGCATACTGACTTTGTAATTTCCCACCACTATTTATCGTAAAGGTGTCCGGGTGGCAAAATATGTGATGAGCCGTACTGTCATCCACTAGGACAGTGTTCAGCACCGCCATTGCTCACACAAGAAAGATGAAGCTTCCTACTTCTATAAGGATTTAAAGTCTTAGAAACCCTCAAGGTTTCATTCTTCTCTACTACAGGGCCCCAATGAATTGGAATTCATTTGATGGCAGCAAGTTTGGGTTTATACTTATCATGAACACAGGCAACTGATAAACTGGGACTATCTCCTACTTTGTAGGCCTTGGAAGCTGCTGGGAGACAAAGCAGTCAAGGGTGAAGTGGACCAGGGACAGACAGCCAAGGGCAGTAGCGGATGAAAATGGGTGATCCCAACATACACAGGTCTTCTATCCTAATGATTTTTCTAGTCACTTCTGTTGTTTTCTTCTCTTCTGGTTCGTATTTTCATTTTTTTTTTAAAAAAGTCAACAGAGAAGAGAATAGGAAAAGCTTAACTTCAGTTATTTGAGATATTCACACTTTACAGTATACAGTCAAACTATCGCTTTTCGATATGAAGTGGCTCTGAAAACCAGTAAAGAATTCAAAGAATGATAAAATGTAATAAAAAGAAAAAATAAGCATTCTGGTAATTTAATGTTCTGATTGTGACTACATATTTGGACAAACAAATAGGAATAGTATAGTGAAATGCATTAGCCAAAAATTCCTTGTCATCATCCACTCTGCAGTGTGTCAGGCTACAAGAAAAAGTTTAACAGTGTAAACTTCAATTTTAAAAAGACACATGCAAAAAAATGTTCTAAACAAAGTAGAAAATAGAACCCCAAATGATAACAGTTTGGCATTGGAGGCTCAGGCTCACAGTCACACATACACACTCATCCCTTCAGGCCCACCTTCCTAAGAACAACGATCCCATTCTAGATATCCACGGGAGGCATTCCATGCATGACAAACTGCTCAGGCAGGTCACAAACTACCGCATTATCATTTAATGGTATTATTTTATACCCACATGTGATGCTATAGTCAACGTTATAGTAAACAATGTGTCCAATCAATGGATAGGATTCCTGGTGGTGCAGTACTAACTGACCCACCAGCATCCCCATCAGAGAAGTTGTGGCACTCTGTCTCTGAAAAGACATACAGCCTTGGGGACCCTGTGAGGCAATCTATTTTGTCCTACAGGTTCTCTGAGGCACAACTGACTCGATGGCAATGGGTTGGTTACTCAGTCTTACTTCGTGCTTCATTATTTTAATGCCATATTGACTAAAACATGTGTCATATCCTTTTTAGTAGGTTTACACCAATTTAATCTTTGAAACATGAAGCACAAAATCTACTATCGAACAGCAAAAAAGGACTTAAATTTTGGTATGAAATACATTTGCTATAAGCCCGTGGTGTGATTTATAATTATTTAATCCAGGTATTGAAGTGCGCTATAATTAAAGAGCAAACATTTGTAGAATAGAGTAAAATCTCTAAAAGAGGGAATGCCAAAATAGTACCAGCTTCTCCTGAATGAAAATAACTCCACTTAGTGCAAAATTTATGCTAAAAATGAGAGCCAGATATTAAATTCAGAATGAAAAAAGTTGGCTATATTCTTGCTACTTCCTGGTTAATTTGGCTAAGGGCCAATTTCTTGATATTATGACCACCCTGTAGCCTTAGTAAGTGTTTTATTTATTTATTTTTGTATTGCATAAAAATATCAGCTAAAGAAGGAAAAATGTGAAATGGATGACATATTTTAGAACAGCTTCTCCCAGAATACAAAAATATTCCCCAACTCAAAACTGAAACAAATAGTAGAACTACCAGGCAATGCCAATTGGCGACTCTCTAATGCCATTCAAACTTCATAAATACTGGGATCTCAGAGTGATTTTAATTATTCAAAAGAAAACTAGGAAATGGTTCAACTATCAATTGCTTTCACAGAAATACAAATTCTCTTTTAAGAAAAAAGCATATGACATAACTTTTCTTTACCTAATCACATAACACGAATCACCATCACTTTGTTTTTTCTTTGAGGAGGGGGGATAGTATTAAAAAGAGAACTAGTCTTCTATAACAATTAAGTTGATTATATCTCAAAAGTTATTTTTAGGGATATAGAATAGGTAATACTATATATAAATATATATAGGTATATATATATTTACTCAAAAACTAGAGGAAAGAGTAACACGGAATAAAATACAATTTACTATATGTCCAAGTGCTTTACCACTAGAAACAGTTAACAGGGACCATGAAAACACGGTCGCAGAAGACAGGCAGCCTTGAAAAAACAAAGCCCCCTAGTATGGGTCAATTTATATATTCACCATTGTGAACTGAGATTTTTACTAAAGATGTACTTTGCTGTTTGGTATGTTGTACAAATAAAGATTATTGACTGACTATACAGATTTGATGAGACAGCATTCTCATGTAAATTTTTCTAATTTATACTATGAATATGCAGCAGTCACAATAATGTGGCTTAACCTAAAAAAATATGCCTGTGTTACCTGTGTACCAATTATGGAAAAGCAGGTGTATTTTCAAGACTAAATTTTGTGAACATAAGATAAATAATTTATGACCATATCTTTACATTGCTGAGGCTCTTATGTGCATGCTGAAGATAGCATTATTTGAATTTTTCCATATATCTAGCATTACTGTTACCACAGAAGAAAAATAAATGGTGGCATTACTTGAACACACGCACAGATATTCTAAAAAAAAATTTCAGTGGTTTAGGTCTAAGGAAATGTTTAACAGAATCTGACCAACTTAAAAATATATAAACCCTTAAATAAAATAATTTTTAAAATATTTAAATCGATCAATTTAAATATATATATAAATCCTTAAATAATATAATTGAGCCGGCATGTTCCCATTTGCTTTTCCATATGACTCATTCATTCACATAAGTCATGGGTCGTGTGTCTAGCTTATGGTAGGACTCTAAATTTGTAGTCATACAATGGACAGCTTATACGATTGCAATGGTCCATATCCAGTAAAATTGCCTGAACATACAGAATAATGAATGGGCTCAGTCTCTAATAATTCAGTAGGAACCATTTACAGCTGCACACCACACATGACCATCTCTACAATGACTAAACGGAAGCACGGGGATCTTTCGCTGAATCAGTGTGTTGGTAGCTCCAGTTCACTTTTTTTATTAACAAAAAGGTTTTGTTTGTTTCTTCAGTCAGTCGTCACATATTAGCCTCTGCCCCCAAATACTATGGACATCTGTAGTTTCCATTAAATCCTGGTAATCCTTCAAGAACAGCTGGACCTTCAGGTCACAAATATACAAACTCATTTTGTAGATCTGTTAGGCTACAATCATTCTTGCAAATGACTTTTATATGGTCCTTTGGGATGCTCAAGTAGAATAGCCTGATATCTGTAATTCAACAATACAACGCTAGAGTTCCCATATCAAATAAAATGTGATGTTTATTCACCTCTTAAATACCCAGCAGCACTTATGAAATTATTTTTTGACATATGACAACCTTAATGTCAATTCTCTATGAACACTGTTTCATTAAATAATCATGAAATAAAATCACTAGTTAAAATTAGTTTTGATATACTCCCAGTACTGAAAACACTGTAAATTTTACATTTTACTTCTGCAATTTGGATGAACAACAAAATAACCTATCGTTCATCTAGTGAAAACTAATTTTATCACATACACCTGACAATGGTAAGGATCACAAATCTTTAAAAAGTTAAGTGGGAGTGACTACAATGTTGCATCAATAATTTAACCAGTGAAAGTAACTAAAGGCTTTTCATGCTTTATATTTAATGCCTTTTACCCCCATCTGAGCTCTCCTATTAATTATTATTCCACCACATGAGACTCACACTTGGCTACATGACAGATTCCACTGGGAACTAGAAAACCACATATCAGTACATTGAAAAATGTAAGTAATACAATACACATTCAGTAGACTGTAAGGTCCTCCCTTCTAGTCTGTCTTAGACTGAAATCTGAGAATACTCTCTATCAAAGGTGATATTTGAAATACTGGTGCCATAACTTCCAGAATCACCACAATATGCAAGTGACCAGAGTATAGCAAAATGACAGATGAGTGAGGTCTGATAATAAACTTCTGAAAAAACTGACAAGTGAATATCTTAAGGACAGAGGTGGAGCATTGTCTGATGATGAGAGGTGTAAAACGAGCCACTCAAGTTGGAAGCACTTAACACAGGAGTTGGGATGACATGCCTCCTAAAAGAAGACCTTTCCTTAATGACAAGGATGGAATGACATTTGGGAGACTTTCATTTGCTGATGTTTCATGACTCAAAAGAACAAGAAATAACTATAAACATCCATTTATAATCAGAAGGTGGCTTGTACAAAGTATGCATCTAGGAAATTTGGAAGTTGTCAGAAATGGAATTCTTAGGCATTACTGAACTGAATGAATTGGTATTTGCCATTTTGATTCAGACAGTCATATGATCTACTGTGTTGAAAATGACAAATTAAAGAAGAATGTTATCAGATTCATTGTCAAAAAGAATACTTCAAGATATATCTTGAAGTATAACACTGCCACTTATATGATATCCATATTCCTAGAAAAAAGAGCAGTTAATATGACCATAATTTAATTTTATATACCAACTACTAATGCTGACGACGAAGAAATTAAAGGTTTTTACCTACATCTGCAGTGTGAGATTGATCAAATATACAATTAAGATAAATTGAAAACTACTGGTCATTAGAATGAGAAAATTGGGAACAAGGAAGAATCAGTAGCTGGAAAGGATGGCTTTGGTGACAAAAATGATATTGGATATTGCCCAATAAGAATTTTTCAAGACCAGCGACTTGTTCACTGCAAATATCTCTTTTCAGCAACATAAATATCAACCAATCACAAAAACCACAATACACAAGAATCAAATCTATGTAGATTAAGACGGTCAATGTCATCAGTCAGAACAGACAGCATCAGTCACTGCATTCAAGCTGAGGATGAAGCTGAAGAAAATGAAGAGAAAGTCACGAGAGACAGAATATGAGTCTGAACAGAGCCCTGCTGGATTTAAAGACCATCTCAGGACTAGAGTTGATGCACTGAACACTAGTGACTGAAGATCAGGCAAATTGTGTGATGACATCAAGGACACTATATAAGCAGAAACCAAAAGGTAATTTAAAAGTAGGAAAGAAAGAACAAGCCAAAATAGATGTCAGAATAGACTCTGAACCTTCTTGTTGAGCAGCTAAAGTGAATGGAAGAAACAATGAAGTGAACGTGCTGAACACAATATTTCAGAAGGTGGAATCAGAAGAAAATGTAAAGGATTATAATACATTCCATAGACCTGGAGATATGAATTTGTCTAGAGAAACAAATCCAGTGACACTCAAATATATATATGCTTTATATCAATAAGTAATCCCCTATCAAGAAGACACCCCAACCCAGTCTACCTCAAGTCTGTACATCCAATGCCAGTCCAATAATTACCTGAGGTGACCCATGTAGCTGCAGGGCAATGACACAGACAGGTGAAGTGTGAAGCAGGAAGATCAGAGGCTGGTGTGTACAGAGTAATCTGGATCCAAAGTCAATGGAAACTCAGCAGGGCGCAGACAGCTCTCAGGATCCGGCAGTACAGAGTGCAGAGTCCCACCCAGCAAAGGTGAAGGGCAAAGAGAGGCAATTTCCAGTGCTTTTGACTATCATACAAAATCCAGTGTTTCTCACCAATAAAACACCAAGGAGGTGACATCAGGCTGCAACCCCATTGATAGGCTGGGTCACACCTCTGTTCTTACCCTGGGGTATCTAGTTGACAGAATCCTTCACCATCACAGTTCTGGAGTTAGAAAACTCAAAGGAAAGAACAAGCGCAGCATGTTAAAGGCAGAAATAAATGAATAAAATAATTAAGCCTTGAGTTGCAATATTCGAGGATTCTATGGGCAAATAGTGAATGATATATGAAGTCTCAAAAGAAGATGGAGGGAATAAATGGAGTCCTTGTGCCAAGAAGAGCTGAACACAAACATAGTAATGATTGTGTAAATGGTACAGGATCTCACAATATTTTGTTCTGCTGCTATGAGTCAGAACCAACTGTATAGCACCCAAGAATAGACTGTAAGATATGTAAGCACTGTGAGTGTGTCTGTCTTGTTTACTACTTTATTTTTACCATATTAGCGAGTTCCTGGAACATAGTAGGTGGTCAATAAGTGCTTGTTGAATGAATGATTAAATAGATGCATGCAAGCATACTCGAAGTTTAATGACATTATTTACAATTCACACCATCAATTACAGTGTTTATAAATATCTATTTCAAAACATTATTGAACTTGGCACAGATTTCTAAGTTGTAGTAGAAACCCATTTTCTTTTGTTTTCCCTTCCATATAAACTGAAACAGCTTTTTTGTTTATTTTCTTTGTTATTATGTCATATCAACATGCTTCTTCCCTTCCCCTCCCCATTTTGATCTAATCTTCTTTCAGGCCTAAGTGATCTATTTTCTCCTTCCCCACTAAACTGGCTTCAACATTCTCTCACTAGTATCATTAAATTGGTACAGAGGAGTTTGTACTTCAAATGCCCAATTATGATACATTAAATGGCTTTTCAAAGCTAAGACATAAATAACTAGACAACCTTGAGGGTTGGTTGCTGCCCATTTTGTTACCTTATCTTCTAGGTATCAGTATTCCTTATTCACAGTCTAGTTTTCAAATATTGTTTATTTTTCCCCTGCTTCGGCACTGCTATACCACCAGAGTCTCACCACCTCTTATCATGGATCTCCACATTTTCACGGTCAGATAAAACTTAATTAGGGCATTCTCTGTTGTATAATTGAGGTTGGAAGTCTTTATTTGGTACATTCCCCAATAATATGTGTGTCGCTATCACCCATTTCTCAATGAAGCTTGTGTGATGCTTTGATGCTGAGCAACTATCAGAGGAATTTTACACTCAGATTAGGAAGAAAGATTTGGTGATCAACTTATGGAAATCAATTATTGAAACCCCTATGGATCAAAACACAACATTATCTTATATAGTGCTGAATGATCGGCCGCCTAGATTGGAAGGCATTCAACATGCACAATGGCTTCAGCAATACATCCCAGAATGCCAATGATTGTACAAATGGTGCAGGAGCAGCAGTATTTCATTCTGTTGTGCATGGGGTCACCAAGAGTCAGGAGTTAATGGCAGCCAACAAACAAACAGACAAAACCACAAAATAATCATCTGGTCCTATATAGAGTTTGAGCTCTGCCATAATAATAAGAGAAGGAAAGTATGGAAAGTAAGGAGGCATTGCTGAGGTTAAACACAGAGGAAAGAGGAACATAAGAGAACTAGCCATGCTGCTGAAGCATAGAGCATTGAAAGACAAATAAATTAATTCCTAAAGTCCAAGGTATAGTAAATAAAAGAATACTCAGATAAGGCACAGAGTAAACATCAAATCTTCCAGAGGAAATGCCTTTACAGATTCAGACATATGTGTCCAATTTCTTGTGGGCCACTTCCAACATTTTATTTCACAAGCTTCTCCAATTCAGCACATATAAATAAAACTGAGCCCAGCCACTATGCCTGTGCCATCTCTTTTTAACTCATGCAACAACTTTTACCAAGTTGGATTACTTCATCAACACAGTAACTTCATGGATTAGACCCTTTAGCATTCATCTCGGGCTTCATTTTCTCTGGAAAGCCTTCTTTGTAAGGGAATTCTTATTCCCTGCCCATTTGCTTTCCCAAACTGGGCATCTTAACAGCTTTATTTATCACACTGAGTTGTAATTCAAAACTCGGTTAAGAAGTATTACTAAAAAAATAAACAATACATTAATCGTTGTCTAATATATATGCCAGAATAGGACAGTCAAATCCTATCCCTTCAGTCTACCATGAAACACACATGAAACACACAAATTATTCATGCATCACTCAACTGTATACTCGATCATTTTAATTGTGTTGGTTCTTTTTCAGCAGATACTGATAAACACTGATATTACCAATACATGGCCTAAGAAATGAACAAATTGACAAATACTTATTGGATGAATCCCTTAGTCATCATTCCTACCTATTTCCAATTTTCTAAGTCATTTCCTCCCAGGATTCAAGAGCTTTGTAATTGGTTTTTATCAAGCCAGCAGGAGAACCTGAAATGCAAATCTCTCTGCCCTTGGCAATGACATACTAGACAAGGGATTGATCTAAAAAATTTATAGAAAATTTCAAAACCTCAGTAACAATAAGATAAATAATCAAATTAAAGAGAGAGAAGACATTAATAGAAGTTTCATTAAAGGCATACATTTCTTCACAAATATAAGACAAAATGCTTTCAAACATTTGCCATTGATTAGATACAGTTTCAGACTGCAACACTGATCTGCTCAATAAATCCTCACTCAATTCACAATCAAGTCAGACAAGGAAACCAAAGTTAACCAAACCTCCTTGTATGGTATCCTTTCTTACAGTATGAAGTCCTAATCCTTCCACCTACCCTGTAGCTTTGATCTAGTTCCCTCTTACCTCATCATGTCTTGCCTGCCTTCCTTGTCCCCTTTTTACCTAATCCTGGTGGGCCCAGATTTCTCCACAGGAGAAAGAGAGAGAGACCAAGAGAGAGACCAGGCATCAACCCAATGTGCCAAGACATGAATACAACATACCGGTATGTACCAAGGAACCATTAGAGAGGCCTGTGGGGCATGTGGACAACCCCAACCCCCATCAGAAGAATGCGCTTCTGAGGACAGCACTGGGGCTACAGTTTGGGGAGAGGGGTGCGTAGGATTAGAGCACATGGGAGAAACACAAAGGGACAGAGAGGGAGGAGAGGCCATCCTGGCCGACCAAGCCCCAAGGACAATATTCCTGCTCAGAGCAGACAATGCATGGGGAGGATCATAGGGCTGGCCACACCACAGGACATAGCATCGCTCATTGAACCATGACGCTGTGGGGCACAGCACTGGAGTCACTGTGTGGGAATAGTGCATGGTCTGGCACCATTATGCTGGGGTGAGTCACTGAGGGCATGCAGCACAGAAGCAGAGGAAGCATAGTGATGAAACCCCGGGGAATTTCAAAAGTAGACATGGGAGACAGAGTGTGGCACCCATCAGACAAGTGACTAGAAAACACTCACAAAGGCCAATAAACAGACCTTGAGCTATTTATAGGCTTTTCCATTTTTGACAGTGGCTTTCTTTTTGTTATTGTTATTTTGTTCTTGTTACCTACTGTTGTTGTTATTGTTTTGTTGGTTTTGATTCCTTGGTTGTTTTAATTGGCTTTGCTTGATTTTTTTCACTTACTAATGTATCTACATGTCTATCTAGATAAGATAGGTGGGATAAATAATTTGGAGATGAAAAGAATGGGACCAATGGTTCCTGGGGGATATAGGAGGGGGTAGGAAAGAAGAAGGTGGTACCAATACAGGGACAAAGGAGCAACAAGTGAACTAAAATCAATGGAAGGAAGTTTGTAGAATGCCTAGTGGGGCTCAATCAAGGGCAATGTAGCAGCGAGGAATTACTAAACCCAAATGAAGGCCGAACATGATGGTGGGACAAGATGGAAGTAAAAAGGAAATAAGAGGAAAGAACCAGGAAGCAAAGGACATTTATAGAGGCCTAAACACAGGCATGTTCATGTTTAAATATATATATAATGAGACGGAAATAGAATTATGTACTCATACCTATATGTTAAGAATTAAGGTTGCTGATGGATATTGGGCCTCAACTCATGTACTCCCTTAGCATAAGAACACTGTATTCTAACAATCTGGCATTCTGTGATGCTCACGTTCCCAACACCCTCGCTGAAGACAAAATGGGTGCATAAGCAAATGTGAAGAAAGTTGATGGTGCCCGGCTATCAAAAGATATAGCATCTGGAGCCTAAAGGCTTGAAGATAAACAAGAGGCCTTCTAGCTAGAAGTAACAAAGCCCACTTGAAAGAAGCACACCAGCCTGTGTGATCATGAGGTGACGGTGGGATCAGGTAGCAGGTATCTAAGACCCAGAATAAAACCATACCCAAGGTGAATTGGTGAGGTGTGTGGGCATGGAGTGAAGACCCAATGCCCATCTGTAGACACAGGGCATCCCCTCACAGAGAGGTCATAGGGAAGAAGTGAGCCAGTCAGGGTGCAGTACAACACCGATGAAACTCACAAGATTCCTCTAGCTCTTTGGATCTTCCTTCACCCCACTATCATGACCTCAATTCTACCTTACAAATTGGATTAGACCAGAGCATGCACACTGCTCCAGATAAGAGCCTGAAATACAGGGAGTCCAGTTTAGGTCAACCCCTCAGGGCCAACAAGGAGAGTAGAGATACCAGGAGAATTAGAGGAGGGTGGGGGGAGAAAGGGCAAATCAGTCACAAGGATCAAACTAGAGCCCCCTCCCAGGGGGACGGATAGTGGAAAAGTGGGTGAGGTGTGACAGAAGGCAATGTAAGATATGAAAAAAATAATCCATAACTTATCAAGGGCTTGTGAGGGAAGGTGGGCAGGGGAGGGAGGGGGAAGAAATGGGGAGCTGATAATGGGCCCAAGTGGGAAGAGAATGCTTTGAAAATAATGATGGCAGCACATGTGGAAATGCACTTGATACATTGTAGGAATATATGGATTGTGATAAGAAATGTAAGAGCCCCCAATAAAATTTTTTAATTTTTAAAAAGGAATCATAAACACACTTATTTCTAAAAAGTACAACTTTAGAGCATTGTGAAATAAAAATTGGCGAGGCAGCCATGCCAACAATATGCAGGTCAGGTGGGAGGGTATTAGAATTATTACATAGGCCTAAAGCAAGACAATGGCACTAGCATAATCCCCAAACTCCTATGTATGCCACACTATTATAAATCTTCCTGGTGAATTAAACTTCAGGGGAGATAAAGGATCCCTTTAGGTGCATCAGTGCTTTTGGGCATCAAGTCAATTTTTATTGGAGACTGATATAGCTCCCTAGCTTTCTTTTTATTGGTAATTGCCTGTTATGTCTTCTTTCTTCTTTCACTTTTTGACTTTCAAATTTTCCGTTTCCCTGTGTGTCCTCATATTTGGCTTATCTCAATTGGTAACACAGAAAACCTGGTGGGTTCCACGTTGTGTAGCTAACCTCAAGATCAGCCTTTGAAACGGCAGCCTCTCCTTGGGAGAAAGACGATGCTTTGTACTCCCTTATGTTATAGTCTTGGAAAACCGCAGCGGCAGTTCTACTTGTGTTATAGGGTCAGAATCGACTTGAAATTTTTAGTTTCAGTAAGAGGTAATCTAAAAACAGACAATTGAGAAATAATGAGATCTATTTCTGAGGTCTTAAATATTGAAATTCGTATGAATAACAGAACAATTGGGGAAGAGCTGTATCCTCACAAATGAGTCATCATTAATGGCAAATATGAACTAGAGCTTTCTGGATCTTCATTTGTAGATAGGCAAGACTCAAAATGATAAGAAAGAGCTGCAAATATCCACTGATAATCGTGATGTGGAATGTACAAAGCTTGAAGTCTAGGAAAATTGGAAAATGTCAAAAATTAAGTAGAATGTGTCCATATCAATGTCCTAGGCACTTGCGAGACAAAATGGCCTGCAATTGGCCATTTTTAGTTGGACAACCGTCTAGTTCACGAATTCAAGAGAATCATAGGAAATACCACATTCAAGATAAATCGCAACACATTCATCTTTTAAAAAAAGAACATTTCAAGAACAGCCTGGGGATGCAATGTTATCGGTGATAGGAGAACTTGTAAATAACTCCAAGGAAGTTCAGCTAATGCAATTATTCACATGTACTCAGCAACCACTACAGCTAATGCTGGAAAAATCGAAGAATCATTCCAACTTCCTTGTTATGAATTTAGTCAAACATGCAATCAAGATGCATTAGTAATTGCAATGATTGGAATGTGAAAGTTAGGAACAAAGAAAAAGGATCAGTAACTGGCAAAGCGTCTTGATGATATCCCCAAACTGGAGGTCTTGTGAAAGAATTTGCAGGACGATGGAGAAGAAGCACACCATCATTAGGGAAAACAAGGCCGAGGGCTGTCTGTGGAACTGAGCACCAGGTGCCTAATGTAAGTTCAGGAAGAAGCTAAAGATAATTAAAATAAGCCAACGAGAGGCAAACTATATCTCCCTGGGGTTCTGACAGCACCTCAAGAACCAATTTGACACTTTAAACACGAATGGCAGAAGACTGGACACGCTGTGGGAGGACATCCAGCACACATACATGAAGAAAGCTAAAGCTCATTAAGATGACAGGGAAGAGGGATGTCAGACATGACTCTAAACGCCACTCTTGAAATCAAAGTTGCTAAAGCAAATGGAAGAAATGATGAAGTGAAAGAACTGAGCAGAAAATGTTCAAGGGCAGCTTGAGAAGAAAATGTACAGTATTACAATGAAATGTGGAAACACCTGGATTAGAAATTACAGCAAGTCCCACAAGAGTACAGCACAATCAGTATACCTCAGGTTGAAAGATGTGAAGAAAAAATTCAAGTCCTGAGTTGCATCAAAAGGAAATTGCTGGGCTTGGGGTGGAGGTTGGGGTGGGGTAGGGGTGGGAGGTGGGAAATGTTGGAGAGGCGAAAGGAAGGCTGAGGAGAGAGGAAGATTAAGCAATGATCTAGACTGTTGGTGGGTGTTGCCTTGGATGAAATGGGCAATCGTCCACAATAGGGAGAAGAGAAATCCAGGAGCAGGTGAAGCGTAAACTAGTGGGGAGTCTGATGAGTAGTTTAAGCTGTATAATACAGCGTTCATTCTCTGAAACATACACCATTACATAATTTACACTACAAAACTCATATTAAAAAAATTGAAGGACTCCAAAGACCCACTGTACCAAAGAGAATTGATTAATGTTCAACCAATTTACAAGGTAACAGATGATCAGGAACATATAAAACTCCTCGTGAGTGTATTGGTTTGTTTATTTTTTTTAGGAAAATACCAAGGATGGGGATTCCTACGCCACAAAGGTATGTCAAACCTTATTATAAAGTATCCGAATGTTTTCAGAATCAATGGTGCCATTTTTAGTTCGCACTAGAAAGGTACACGAGTTCTTGTAGCTCCCTATTTTTTCTGTTACAGTTGATTAGCTTTTCTATTTTTCGCCATTGTTGTATGTATATTGCAGGCAGCCTTAAAACCTCTGTGAGTGGGAATGGATTTGAAGGCACCTAAATCCACAGCAAAAAGAATACAGTACAACAGTACAACAAATAGAACGCCAAAGAACATAGTGATTAGTTAACAAAATCAATAAATCATATGTAAGGAAAGTTTTGCTTTAGATGACTTTCAAAATGTTTGTAGCAGTATACCCATAGAGAGATGTCGAAAAATCAAATCAGACTGAGAAAAGGTATATCATTGATAATGTCGTCTGGCCCAAAGCAGAGGAAACCAGAAAGATGTTCACTTGTGTTTTTATTGACTGTGGAGTGCATTCGACTGTGAGGATCATAATAAAGAATAGATAACATCGAGAAAAATGAGAATTCCAAGCTCTCAATTGTTGCATGATAAACCTGTACATGTTCCAAAAGGCAGTCCCTCAACAGAACAAGGGAATTTTATACATGGTTTAAAGTCAGGAAAGGTATATGTGTGAGGCTTGTAACCTTCCATTATACTTATTCAATCTGTATGTGGAACAAATACTCTGAGAATATCAACTATATGAAAAAGGATCTGAAGCACGCGTGATCAAAGCCAAACACTAGCCTTCAGAATGGAGAGCAACTCAATGTAGAGAAAACAAAAATCCTCACGCAACTGGACCACTGAACAAATCATGATATATGGAAAAAGACTGAAATTGTCAAGGATTTTATTTTCTTGGGCCCACAATCAATGCTCTTATAAACTGCACTCAATGAGTCAAAGATGTATTGCATTAGGCAGACCTGCTGCACAAGACTTCTTTAAAGTGTAGAAAAGCAAGGATGTCACTGTGAGGATTACGGTGGACGTGACCCAAGCTATAATATTTTCAGTCTACTCACACACACATGAGAAAACTGGACAATGAACAAGGAAAGTCACTGAAAATTGAAGCATTTGAATTATGATTTTGGCTAAAAATACTGTTGGTACCAAGGACTGCCAGAAGAAGAAACAAACCTGTCTCGGAAGAAGTAGAGGCAACACGTCCCTTAGAAGTGAGGATGGTGAGAGTTTGTCTCATGGCTTGGACACATTGTCAAGAAGGCCAGTACTTGGAACCGGAAACCGTGCTTATAAAGCAGAGGGTCACTGACAAAGAGGAAGACTCGTGGAGGGATCGAGACACAGTGGCTGCGACAATTGACTAAATAGCAGCAAAAATAGTGGAGATGGCACAGTTCTGAGCAGCATGTCATACTTCTGTGCGTCATATTACTATCACTCTGAGTGAGTACTGATTTGAAAGCACCCAACAACAACAATTTTCACATTAAGAAGTTGCCGTGTTTATGTGCACAAGTTGCTGAATTTTCACAAATGCATAAAATCCTATAAGTACCAATTACATAATTGTAAGTGTAACAGAACAGCAAATCTGCCTACCTTTCCAATGTAATTATTTAATGCTATGCAGTTCCCTCTATGCACTGCTTCAGCTATGTGTCAAACATTGGGAGTTGAATTTTTTTCTTATTTTCATTCAGTTCAGAAAGTTGACTCATCTCCTTTATGGCTTCCTCTTTGATTCCCAGAGTATTCAGCTGTGTTCTCCTTAGTTTCCAAGTGATTTGGGATTTTCCATGTATTATTCCTACATTGATTTCTAATTTAATTCTACAGAATATATTTAAAATTTTTAAAAAATTTGTCGATATATTGTATATCCCTGCTCATAATCTATTTCCTAATCGTTTTGTGCCCTTTTAAATGGAATAACTATTTTGTTGTTGCATAAAGGATCCTATAATTGTTAGAACAATAATCTTATCATCTCTAACTGATTTTCCAACTTTCTGTTTTATTTACACATATATTTGTGGATCTGTCTCTCTTTTAAATTCTAGGTCTTAATTCTTATAATTTTCTCTCTTAGCAAGGGCACAAATATTTTTAATTCTTATATCCTCAGGCTGAACTAAACATTTTATTATTATGAAATGACTCACAATATCCCAGATAATATTACTTATTCTGAACTTTTATTTTGCCTAATAGTAGTATATATAGACTTTCCAATTTTTCTTTGATTAGAATTAAATTGATATATCTATTTCTGATTCTTTGTATTAATATATATATATATATTTAGGTATACTTATTTTTTGCAGACTCTGTTCCATGCTCAATGCCTTAGGAGTCTCTCCATTATGTCTAGTGAAAATATAAAATATCCCCATGTGAAAACGGGAGATTATCTTCCTGCTGACCCCTTTTCTCTGGTGTCTTATCTTGGCTTCAGCAGTTTACATACACATCTAGTGATCGACGAAGGAAATGCTCCTTAGATCTCCAGGAAGTATTAAAGGGCATACAGTCTCTCTCTCTCTCACTGTTTCAGTCTTTTTGTCTCTGTCTCTCTGTCTCTGTACATGCCCTTGTGGGGGTACAATGCATTCACAAATAAAATTCCATCTTCTCTGTTCTCTCTATCCCTGTCCTGCACATGTTCATGTGTTGGGATCCCAGAAGCCTAATATATGTGTGTATCCTGAGCTCAGAGAGATGGTGAGGCTTTGCTTAGACACCTTCTCTCTCCAGAGTTGGGGATATTTCCGGTTGTAATTTGTGCTTATCTTCTTTTTCTGGGATACCTCTTTGTCAGGTAACAGTGTACTGTCTACTGTCCAAGATCTGAATATTTATGTCTCATATCTCTTCCCTGAGTTTTTAATTGTTTAAAGTGGGTGCATCTTCTGAGCAGAACTTTAAAAACTACTGCATGTTTCTGCTAATTTTTTCTTGTACTACTGTGAGACTGCCATGCTCTAGATCAGGGCTCCTTCTTAAACCTTGATCTTGGAGTGAAAAGAATGTGAAGCATTCTGATAGAGGGTGACTATAAATATAAGTGTTATTTGCAAGATTTTGGAGGGTGGGGTGGGTTTTGGCTGCTGTTACCACAAGTTAAGACACCCAAAGCTTCATGAGTAGCTAATTCATATCTACCCCTATGGATAATCCATAGCTTGTCTCCTGGTTCCAGTGTTGGTCATCTTGGTATTTGGCCCCTGCAAAAACCCAGCTTTGGGGTTAAATTATAATGTAGTCTTCTGTGTTCTGGACTCATCGTAAAGATTTCTCTCTTTTAAAATCTCTTGATATTTAAGTTGGATCACACAATTCATACAAATTTGTATGATCCAACAATTCATACAATAGTGTGATCCAACAATTCATACAAATTTGTTCTGTGACATTGCAATCTCCATTATGTGACAACATTCTTCCAGTGTGACAACACTCTGGCTGCTTCTCCTCTGTGTTTACTAATCACATGCATCCTTCTTCTTATGTGGGTACAAATACACTAAAGCAGATGTTTTATCTAGGATAGCAGTTTGTGTTATTCCTTCCTTCCTTCCTTCCTTCCTTCCTTCCTTCCTTCCTTCCTTCCTTCCTTCCTTCCTTCCTTCCTACATTCATACATTCGTGTATTTAATGACAGGAAGGGCTTTTGGTGGTCTGGTCCTCTAAACCACCATTGGTAAAAGCCCCACAGTCTGGGACAAGTAGGTGGATGGGGAGTGAAAATAAGTGCACTATATCCTTTCCTTTGATGATGGCCACTGAAAATTTAAATGCTAAAACAAAGAAGAAAGAGTTAAGATAATTAAGCTTTTTTTAATGTTATTAAGCAAAGAACCAGTTAATAGTTTATATTTACATGGAGAGAAGCATCAAGGTGACAAAAATGATATAGGCATACAAAACCGTACGACACCATATTACTCAGAATCCAGAGAGTAGTCCAAATGGATTCTTCATTAGTTAGTTCACTTTGGTTACTTATGGATCATTAAAATGCTTATAGTAGGTTGAAGTTAATAAAAGAGTTTTAAAAACTGGAAATAGACTTATATACATATATATGTATCCCAGTCATTCATTTTGTTGGAAAATTTAATTACATAAAACTAAAATTTACTGTCTTCAGTGAACTATTTTCACTTATTTGACCAGTAATTTCATTTTATCCAAATACATTTCAAAATTACTTCAGGGAATCAGAGGTGACATATTTAGACCTTTCAGTTAACAGACCTTATTCACTGCAAATACAATTGTATGTTATTTTAATCTAACTTTTCAACCACTCTGAAATAGAATTGTGGTAATTCTCAGTTTGAGTCAATACAATAGGCAGAGCAGCCACATGCTTTATTATCTCACAAAGACTTAGTATAGCTGCCCCCCAAATCACAAATCAATACTAGTAATCATAGGCAGAAGTTGAACTTTTTATTGTTTTGCATTTTATGTGGGTTAAGCTGCTAACTGCAAGGTTGATAGTTCAAACCCACCAGCTTCTCAGTGGGAGGATGATCAAGCCGTCAACTCCCCCGAATATTTACAGCCTTGGATGCCCTAGAGAGAGTCGGAAGGAGTCAGAATGGACTCAGTGGCAGTGAGTTTGGTTCTGGATTTTGGTTTGGCATTTTCAAGGAAGTAGGCCATTTAAAATATTTTACCTAGATTTTGTGGGGGTTTTTTACCATTATTTCCTGACCCTCAACAATATTTTCTTCAATCATGAACAAAGCAATGAATAACTCATATGTTGAAAAATTGGAAAGCAAACTATGAATTGTTAATTCTCATAAACATATCACTTCTTTAAAATACATGCTTTATTTCTCAACTTATGCCAATATTGAAAACTAATGATTCCTAATTACTTCATCATCGGCTATTTGTTTCTCATCAGTCAACCATATTATTGCGCAATTATTTCAACCATAAACTGAAGATTTATTAGCCTTGGTGTTCAGGTGCAGACATTTTTAGGGTCCTCAGCAGGGTGGGCTTGCACTGATGTGTGACACCCTTCTCAATACCCAGGTGATTTCTATGGCTTTCTGCAATCATTACCCTTACCCATGAGAAGCTTCTGCTACATGGAGACTCATGCTGTTTAAATTCCCGCTCATTTCTGCTCTAGCCTAATGTGCTAGCAAATACTCCCTCCTCACTCACAGACATACTAAAGGGCATCAATCCATAAAATTATTGGAACTTGATACTTGGCATTCCATAAGCTAAAGTGAGCACTATTCCTGAGTAGTCCAGTCACAAAGGACTGTGCAAAACAACAAAGGAGCTATTGGGAAGAAAAGAAGAACTGAACTCATGATATACAAATCTGAAAGCATTAATTTTCCAATGGTGGAAATAGACTGATTTCTTCTTCAAAATTTATAATATGTGCCCCTACCAGTTAATATTAAATACCTGAATATCTCAGAATGTGTTTAGTGCCCATAATATGAAATTATATAAAATACGCAGGCAACATTGTATCTGAGTTATAGACCAAAAGGTTGAAGTTTTTTTTTTCCTTTTAAGTTTGTTTTGTTTGTTTGTTTTAAGATTGACCACTTAATTTGGGGCAGAGCTGATAACTGGTTATATATTCATCTTTAGGTTTAAAAATCTTCTCCCCACAATCTCGCCACCTGACGAACAAATCCATTTTGATTTACACTCATCAAAGTTGGGTAATTTTATTGAGTACTGGTAGTTACTAATTATATTTGGATGTGAACCAAATGAAGCTATTTATTCATTAAATCTACAGAAACCATATTTTACGTTGACTGAAAACAACACTTCGAGATAGCTCCTGCTGATAGCACTGAGGACACTGAATGGGGTTCAAGGGCGGTCTCCGACCCTGGCTCCAATCCCAAAGCTCTAAGAAAAACATATCTGTACGTTCAGAAGGATACCACACAAAGAGGAAAATCCCCTATCATGTAGGCATGCACAAATGAAGTATCACTGTTGAGTTAAACGTTTATGCAGGGAAATGAACCAGAGAAACAGTGAGACAAGCAGAATTACAGACACCCACATACAGAAAATGTGCATGTGTGTGTTTGTACATGTATGTATGTTTGGGGATGGAGCAATCAAACATTCAAAGTGACCATCTAGTTTATATTCAGTTCCCTCGTCTTTCCTAATCTAGCACAAAAGGCCACAATGGGTGCAAGCTTTAGGAAACCAAAGACCTTCCTACGATAATTTGCAATTGTCCATGGGTAACTGCACATTCATTTGAATTCCTGAAAGACTGAATCTTGTAAAGAGAACAAGATGGGCCCATATTAAAACTTTTAATGACTTTAGTAAAAAAAAGGTGGAACTTTGCAGCCAGCTGGCTCCATACCGAAAGCCAGGCTGCACAGCTTGAACTTAAAGCTATCTTAACATAATGAATAAGTGCCAATAATTAGCATATGTAGTGTGAACAGGTTTGCTGGCACAAGCAAGTGAAAAACTCCAAGGTAAAGTTATTATTAGGGAGTAATTAGCTCTGTGAAGTAAATGAGTGAAACAATAGCTGCCAGCACTGACAATATGGCTAACATCTGACTATGTGGAAGATAACATTGTAAAGGATTGCTCCCTGAGCTAGAATCTGTTAATAACCATATGTTAGTGTAATTAATGCGGAGTCTTTCTGACCTGTTGTCACATAAGAACAATACTTTCTTGGAAACATTCAAACAGGCAGTCCCACACTCTGGGTAAGAAATAATTGTGAAAGTTGCTTACAAACAACTCTTGCATCGTTATCTTTTTTTAAAAGAAGAAAGAAAATAATCAAGTCAGTGAGTGAAAAAGCCGAAGCACAGAGAATGAGATGAGGTAAATTGCTTCCTGTCTGACATCCCAGACGCGAAACAAGTCAACAGCAATAGAACGTCTCCTTGCAGGTGATTGAAATGTAGCATCGATATGGACACTCAAACAGAGAAAGACTATAATTTCTAATATGATATTCTTGAGTTATTTACCCAAGGCTTTGCCTCATTTATCATGGGGGACACACTCATACACACACCAGGATATCATTTGAGAAGTACATCAAAATTATATTAAGGTTCCATATCATTAAGTACATTTTGCCACTCTTATCTAGTCTCCTCAAAAATCAGGACTGCACATGTTACTCTTGTTTAAATTGTCTGATAATGGCAATAAGTAGTAATCCTTGTACTTAAACATTTGGCCAGTCAACCAACCAGTGGAAAACCTGGCTGTCCGTTCCCATAAAGATTCCAAGAAACAAAACTCATTGTGATCGATTCTATTGTGATTCATAGCGATGCTCCTATAGCACAGAACTTCCCCTAGAGCAGTGGTTCTCAACCTGTGGGTCCCGACCCCTTTGGGGATCTAAGGACCCTTACACAGGGGTCGCCTGATTCATAACAGTAGCAAAATGACAGTGATGATGTAGCAACAAAAATAAATGTATGGTTCACCACCACATGAGGAACTGTATGAAAGGGCGGCGCCATTAGGAAGGTTGAGAACCACTGCCCGAGAGCATTGCCAAGGCTACAAGCCTTGGGGAAGAAGACTGCAACTCTCCCCCGTGGGCTTGAGCTGTAGAACTTTCGGCTAGCAGTCAAGCCCGTGTAGATTGCACTACCATCCTCGAACGCCTGAAGGGAAGTTTCTGTTTGGTCAGAAGGGATCACTATGAATTGTCACTATCACTTGACGGCAACTAACAACAATAACAATAGTAAACATATTGTGCACATGCTATGATTTTTAAATGTTTATGTGTCTGGCCCATTTTTTTTATTCTCATTCATTTTGATATCTCAACTAAAAATCGCCTGCAGGAAAGAGGGCGCATTAGTCTGGGTACTTTAGAGAAACAAAGCCACAGAAACTCATGTATAACAGAGTTTTATATAAAGGTTAAGGGTGCATCAAGAAAACATCCCAACCCAGTGCTGCCCAAACCCCCAAGTCCAATATTAACCCATATGTCCGACATCAATCCACAAAGTTCTCCTCCATCTCACAAAACAGAGGCAATGATGCCGACTGCAGGAGGAAAGCCAAGTCAGTGAATGTATAAACATCTCAGCACTGCCAGGAGTTTCTACATGGGTGCTCCAGCACCCAGGGTTGCATCTGGGTAGGTCTACATGACTTCTCCTTGGGGATGTCTTGGAGGAAGTGAACCTCATCAGCTGAAGCAGGGCATTGCTAAGGCAGCTGAACCCTGCTGCGACCATCACAAAGCAAGAGACCTGAGAACTCTAAAGGTGAGGAACACCAAGTCATTTATCCCTCCTCCCTTCAATTAACCCCACATGTGTTTATTAGCCAGGTTGGCACAATAAACTAACTAACTCACAGGGGGAGATTAAGGCGATCTGATTTCTGAATACTAGTAGAAGACTACAGAACTGTATCGTTTTCTCTTAAACACTCAATTGTAATTCACCGTTGCCTTCAATTTCCTCTTTTCCTCTTCTACTTCATTTCCTTCAGCTCTTCTTTGAATATTTTGTACCAGTATAAGTTTTTATAATGTTTAAAATGCTTTCACAGACAATATTTCACATTTTTTATCTTTACCTACAAATTCACTATCATCTTTCTAATAGTAGTGAAAAGACTGTCATAGTTTGTTTAACCAGAATTTAATATTTAAAGATTTGAAAAGCTGCCATAAGAAATTGTGAAATATGCAGAATCAATGTTTCTCCCTTACTCTGTCAATTATGTATAAATGCTCCCCAAAGGGTTTACAAGGACATTCTCACAGAGCCCTGGCTTTCAGGTATTAAAAAAAGCCAAACCCTGTGTAATATTAATTTATGCCAGTGTGTATGAGTCTACAATTACAAAGTGAGGGCAGTTTACAATGATGCATAACAAAGTTAACTACTAGGAAATATTTATTAATTCAATAGACAGAAATCCAAAATCAATATTCCCATGAAATAGTAATAAAATGATTGAGGGCACTATATAAATTTATCTCCTGGGTAGATAAAAGGGGGCTTTTAAACAGCTTGGAAAAATAAAATAAAGTAATAGGATTTTTTGGAAGACATTTTTTGAAGTCCCATCCTACACATACAGCTACACACAGTCAAAGAGAATTGCTAAAAAGCATAGGAACCTGTATTAAATAAAGGTATCAAAACCTAAAGCTGTCATTTCTCAACATATTCTCTAATCTAGGTCTATATACTGCTGAAGGCAGAGTGGCTATTTCTATATCCCTTTCCGGAAGCATTCTGTGCTTTTTTATTTACATCAAGTGAAAACAGCAGCTTTAGCATCCTTTAAGAACTCCAATCGTGTTTCTTTAAAAGGTTCTTTGAGTTTGGGGAACAAAAACAAGTCTAAAGGGGTAGGATCAGGACTATGCGGTTAATGGCACAAAGCTTCCCAGCAAAAATCCTCTATGAGAGTCCTTGCTACTTTTGAAAAGTGAACAGGTACATTTTTGTGATGAAAAAAAAAAAAAAAAAGGTTCCTCAGTTCAAATTTTCTAGCCTTTCTTCTGACCAAAGCAGTTTTCAATTTTATTAAAACTTCTTCATCGTAAACCCCTGTGATGATTGCGTGTCATTTTAGACAATCTGTCAAGATTACCCCTTTGGGAATAAAAATAAACAGTGACTGTAGCCTTCAGAGCTGACTTCTTTATTTTGAAATTAGCTCCCCAAGGGGGATATTAGACCCCTTGGAAGCCATTGCATTGACTGGAGTTTGCTCTCTGGATTATATTGATGAAGTATAACACACTCTGTTATATAAAACCATCTTCATTAGCTTCATTCTGGCTTAAAATAATGATGGGAAGAACAACTATGTTGATGAACGAGCTCAGTTCTGCTATCCATCAGGCTGAAAACTTTCCCAGGCCAAAATGTTCACTTAAAAAACTAGAAATAACAATTGAAGTGAAACTCCAACTTGAGTAGCTGTAGCATTGATAGTAATCCTATGTCTCTCTTCCACTAGTTTCTGGACTTCAGCCACAGCTTTTTCATTTATCCAGGCAAACGGTGTGCCCTCTCTTATTTCATCTTCGAAGTGTTCCTGAACTTCCATAAAATGATTGATTCATCTAAAAGGTTTTCTGTGGGGTAGCAGCCCACAACCTTGCTGCAAAGCTTCAATGGGTTAGAAATATGTCCACTTGAGTTTTGTTAAACAATTTGAAATTATCTCTGGCTTCAAAATCATTTTTTTTCCACCTCACAGAAAATATACTTTCTTCAAAGACACCCCAGCAATATTAAGACAAGTGTATTAGTAAGAATTCTTATCTACAGCCATCCACTGATCACCAAGACATGTTTTTAAGGTGTTTTCTTAGGAATAAACCCATGCATCTTTAAGCCAGAAGTCTAGTAACCACTTTTTTCCCCTCACAATCCTATGAAGTGGAAACATAGTGGAAGTTTTTTAAAAATTTATCCTAGATACACACTACTTCTAGTCAAAGAAGTAAATAGATGCCATTCATAGTATTTCTCAGTTATCATATTTGTAAGTAATTTTTATCCAAATTCCACCAATATTCTTGATTGGAATGAAAAAATTATATTCAAATTTATATGGGATGAATAATGGCCCAGGGTAGCTAAATCATTACTGAAGAATGATGCACAAAGTTAATGCTACTGTGGTCAACACAGCCTCGTCTTGGTACAGTGACAGATGCTTATCAATGGAACAAAATTGAGACTCCAGAAATCAATCTACCCAGTGATGGGCAGCTGATCAGTAAAATATATGATGTTCAATAAATAGATTCGTGATAGTCTCTTTTAACAAATGGTGCTGGGAAAACTGGGTAAGTATTTGCAAGACTATCATTGTTAGAGCAAACATATAGTTTAATATTGATTTTAAAGAGCAGCTGGTGGACATAAACTATGAACCTTATGTTTAGCTGCCCAATCCTAGGCAGCTTGCACCCCAGGGTTCCTTACCTAGAGAGTATATGCTTATCCTTCCGGTGAAGAGAAATCGAAGACACAATATGGGGGAAATCAACACAATGTGGCCAGGGCCATGGAAAACACAGGAGGGATAGCTAAGATAACCATTACAATATACCCAATCCTGGGACAATAGCAATATTGTAAGTAGTATTTTGTAAATGTGTACATAGGTTAAAATTTAAGCTAAGTATGTGTAGGAGAACATACAGGACTCACATGCATACATAAGCACGGCTGCAGTTTTTGTGTGTATGTGTCTGTATGTGCTGTGTGTACATTCATATATAATATGGAGGGCAGAGCTAAGGATGCTTCTTCGACATAACAAAATACATTCAGAATTGAGCTGCTTGGCTTGAAGGCTAAGGGCCATAGTCTCAGGGGACATCTAGATCTACTGGCATAATCTAAAGACAATGTCTACATCATAGTCTTGGGAGTAGGTAGGGTCTAGGGTCTAAAGACTAATATAAAATACAGGCATTGATCACTTCTTCCAACTGCCATGGAGAGTGAAGATAAACCCAAGGACTCACGCAAGCATTTAGTCCAAAGAGCCAAATAAACTACCTAAACCAGCCTCGTCTGACCCAAGACCAGATGACGTAGTTGCTACCAATTGTTTGGACCAGTGACACAATACAAAGTCCAGGTATGAAGGAGAGAAACTATAGAAAAACAACAAAGTCCACAGAGAAGAAGCACACGAGCCTGTGCGAACACGAAGTGTTGAAGGA
>NW_022103918.1:10323652-10349690 GCF_000313985.2 Echinops telfairi
AAAGGACAACCTTCGCCCACCAACAAAGATGAGAAGCCAGGGAGGAAGAGAGACAACAGATCCATGAAATGGGAAGGGTGATAACACCACTGTCACAGAATCATGTCCATGCAAATTATGCAGTGGAAAGATGATTTCCTATGTTGACTTTACCTACAGCACAATTAAGTGCTCAAAAGTAGGAATTATTAATTATATACTATATAAAAACTAAGTTCCTAATGATTAGGAATTATTTCATGCAATAAAATCTCAAACTTTAACTTTGTAACAATGAAAGACATACCACCACACATTTCTCTATTTTGGGCTAAGTTTAATTTACGTGGGATATTGCAACTATTCCAATTAAACTTCTCAAACACAGTCCCTAAATAAGAGATATCCATTACCAAGAATTTATAAACTCTAAGACAGCATGTGGTTTTATTAAATCAATTCCTAAAGAAAGTTTCATAACTTTACTCATAACTCAGCCGGGCACAATCTTGATTGGAAAAGAAAAGGTTGAGGTTTAATGGAAGCTTGTTAGTGACTTTTTTTCACCCTTTTGAGAGGGGTAGGTTTCTTTAGCAACATTTAATACCTCACAGACTAAAACGGCCAAGTGAAAGAGCGCTGCGTGTTTGAGATCGCACACATTCATCTTCTCACTAAACATCTGTTTAAGGCCTGTGTGATCTACCTGTCAGCACCACTGATCCATAAAGCGTTTGAACCTGCTGTCACAAACCTCTGAGCTGGTTTGATCAGAGGCTTTGTACACACTAATCACACCCTTTATCTTTCTAGTGGTAGAGGGGAACACACACGCACATGGGCCCACGCGTGCATGCACACACATAGCAAGACAGTCTTCTCAACCAGACTGTAAGGAATCTTTCTGAGCAGAAACCTGCCTGCTTTGAAAAGGGAAGATGTGATGGGCCGCTGCTCTCTGTGTAAAAAAGCCTTATTATCCTACCAGGCATCTTTATACCTGGGGAGTACCCTTCACAAACCGCCTTAACTGTAGCTCAGTGACAGGGAAACAACCTTCAAGATCACCTTGTGAAAGAACCTGTTGGTAACTTTACTTACGACGAGAAACCCAAAAAAGGGAGTTCTACGGGAGCTCCTTGAAATGACTCTCTTTTTAACTGCACGCAGGAAGAAAGGAGCCAGCACGGGGACCAGCCCCGTTGTCATGCTCCTTGTCAGCATCCCTCTCCACGCAGAATCCCACTGCTACTTTCCTCTGGCTCAGTTGCACACAAATGCATCAAGGGCTGCAGGAGTTCCTAGAGCGGGAACATTTAACGTATCTTTTTTTTTTAACTGTTTAAAGTAATGCTTTATGCATCTTGCCTCTTGCCACTATTTGCTTTTTATTGGTTTTAAGCAAGATTAATGCTATGGTTGAAATAACTTGCAATAGCACTGATATTCAAAATGTAATGGACCATTCCCAAGAGACATAATCCCTTGTGTAACAGTTTAAAAACAATTTGGAATATAGTAAACAAAGGCAACGAGGAAAAAAACAACAGCAATAAAAACTATATGTGCCAGCCAGAGAAGGAGGTAAAAGTGAACAAAATTACAGTCATCAGAGGACTTTTCCCCAATTTTAAGCTTTGGCATTAAATACTTTATTGAGTACTGATGTACAATATTGAGACTAAAAATCGAATGGTTTTATGATGCACATAAATCCTACATCATCTGTTAGATACATTCTATCTAGGTCAACAAAACTGGGCAACACAGACCTAATTCAAGACTAAAGCATGTCGAACACACGGCCCTGTGAAATTTACAAAAACTATCAGCATAAAAAAAGTTAGAAAGTTTTCCTGGCATCCCGGTTGAGTACAGAAAAGGAAAATGTGGAATGACAAATTATTCTAAATATTTTAAATTCTAAAGAACACTTAACTAAATTAGGGCTAAGCTTTTAAACATAAACACATAATGTTATTATAAAGAAGTTCAAACAAATCATAGGACTACTCTAATTTTTAATTTTTAAAACCTTACCAGTACGGACAATTCAGAATTCTTATATTTAATAAAGTCTTACATTAGCATGATTATGCCAATGAAGCTGACTTAGCTGTGATATTAGCATTATTTAGGCTCAATTAAATGTTATTATAAACATTCTTGGAACTGTTCCAGATTTGAATGGCAGATATACATTAACTACATAGGGTTGCTGCGAGTCAGGATCAACTGGATGGAAGTGATTTCCAATTGATAGGATTTCAAATCGCATTTCAGACTGCATATCCAAGCTGCACATCATGCATTTTCAGACACCTGACCTCTTAAAAATATTTTCTGTTGGTATCCAACAGATCTTATCTATAATGCAGTTATCAAAGTTGATGTATAATAATAAACTTGGGATCACATTGACTAAGTGTCCTTTGCTGGAAGGTGTTGCTTTAGCCCCCTGCATGTCCCTTTTTCGGTCCTAAAAAAAGTCCATTTGTTGTCATCGACATCCTTGGCCAATGGACAGATTTATTTGGCTTTCAGCCACCTTACCATCTTTCAGACATCCAGGGTGGCCTATCTTGTTGCTATTGTGCACCTCAAGTCGATTCAAACTTGGGAGACCCTAGAAAACCCATTGCTACCAAGGCAATCACTACACTTAGTGAACCCGTAGGACAGAGTAGAACTGCTCCTAGACTTTCTGAGACGGTGAATCTTCACATGAGCAGAAAGCCTCATCCTTCTCCTAGGGAGCACCTGGTGCTTTAAAACACTACCGACCTAGTGGTTAGCACCCAACACTTCATCCACAGTGTCCGCCGGGCCCCTAAACAGCCCTGCCCCTCAACAAACCCAATGCCAGTGAGGCAATTACAATTCACAGGGACCCTATCGAGCAGCGGTTCTCATCCTGTGGGTCGTGACCCCTTTGGGGGTCAAACAACCCTTTCACAGGAGTCACTTAAGACAACCAGAAAATGCATATTTCCATGGTCTTAGGAACCGAGACACTGCTCCTCTATCTGTCTCCAGGAGGGTCCGCCCACATGCAGATACACCCACAGGATGTCCTTATAAGGACATAAATATAAGAATTCTAAATTGTCCGTACTGGTAAGGTTTTAAAAATTAAAAATTAGAGTAGTCCTATGATTTGTTTGAACTCGGCGTGAAGCCTGTTACCCATTCTACAACAAGCTTCAACACAAAATTTCATTTATTTGTCATTAGAAATAAATATTTCACAATATATAATGACATAGTGTTTTGTGATGAATCACTATGCTTTAATTATGTTCAATTTGTAACAATGAAAATACATCCAGAACACCAGATATTTACACGACAATTCATAACAGTAGCAAAATGACAGTGAGGAAGTAGCAACGAAAGGGATTTTATGGTTGGGGTCACCATACCATGAGGGACTGTATTAAAGGGTCGCAACATTAGGAAGGTTGAGAACCACAGCCATAGAGGGATTCCAAGACCGTAAACCTGAATGAGAAGACACAGTCTCCATGTTTGTCCTGTGGAGCTGCTAATGCCTGTGAATCTCTGACCTTGAGGTTAGTTGTCCAATGCCTAACATACAGAATAGCTCGGGCTGCTTAGGACAGAATGAAGCGAACCTCAGAGGGTTTCTTACACTGAAATCTTTGCAGAAACACATCACCAGATCTTTTCTCCTGCAGAGCAGCTGGGGAGTTTGAATCCACAACCTTTTGGTAAGCAGCCAAGTGATAGAATTAGACTTTTAAGATCGGTTCTGAAAAAGCCAACTATAAGAAACCTCTGTCAGGATGCACACTGGTACAGAGAGGAACTGGAAACTCAGGGAATCCAGGATGGATGATCCCTTCAGGACCAGTGGTGTGAGTGGTGATACTGGGAGGGTGGAGGGAAGGTGGGGTCGAAAGGGGGAACAGGTTGCAAGGATCTACATATAACCTCCTCCATGGGGAATGGACAACAGAAAAGTGGGTGTAGGGAGACGTCGGACTGTGTAAGATATGACAAAATAATAACTTGTAAATTATCAAGGGTTCATGAGGAAGTGGCGGATGGGGAGGGGGGTTGGGAATGAGCTAATGCCAGGGGCTTACGTGGAGAGCAAATGTTTTGAGAATGATGAGGGCAATGAATGTGCAAATGTGCTTTACACAATTGATGTATGTATGGATTGTGATAAGAGTTGTATAAGCCCCAATAAAATGATTAAGAAAAAGAAAGAAAGAAACCTCTGTCTTGTGAGCCACTTCCCCTAGTGATGATGTTAGGGAACATGGTTCAGGCGTAATGAACCTGGTTGTAACATGGTTTCGCCAGGGAAACGTTACCACACAACTGATGGAGGCTGTCATCTCCATCTACAGGGATAAGGGAAAACCATATAAAACAGTGATTATATAGGGCAATCATTTTTAATTTAAATTTCAATCTGTAGGAGCATTTTTACTCTCTTAGCTTACATGTTAACATTGGAAATTTTCAAAGCTAAAATTAAAGTAATTCCACATTGATCCAGGTTCTTTCAGGAGCTTTTTACCCTAATGAGACTCGCATTTCAAGTTAGACACCCCATTCATTTTTTCAGGAGCCCTGATGGGGCTGTCGGATAAGCTTTGGACTGCAAACCAAATGGTCAGCAGTTCAAACCCACTGACCACCTTGCAGGAGAAAGAGAGGTCTATCTGCTCCAGTAAACATTTCCAGCTTTGGAAATCCTATTTCGGGTCACTTTGAGTTGGAATCTCCTCGGTGGCAATGGGTTTTGTTGTTCCTAAAGAACTTAACTGCACTTAAAGTTCGCACAGTAAAAACAAAACAAAACAAACAAACAAAAATGATTTGAAAGTCCTGTTGATTCCAATGATTCCAGATTTGATCAGACATTATTGAATTTTAGAGTTAGAAATAACATTTTATAGATGAGGAAGCTGATAACCTTTAGTTATTTTAACTGATGGTTTTTCTCAGCAAGTAATATGATTCTCACAAGACACTCAGATAGAGTTGTGACAATACACAGAACAATACTATTTAGATTCTCCTTTAGTGAAGAAAAGCTGCTGCTGTTGTTTATTAAATGTTTAATAAGTATGGTAAAAATAGGGCAATACAAGTGGTGGGGACACAAAGAGGGTATAGAATGTTAAAATCTTCTGGGAATTCAGAAAAGTTCTTTGCTCTCCGAAGTATAGGAAACTACATTATGAGTAAGAGCACATGTAGTGTTCTTAGTGAACATGACTGGTTTGATATGAATAAGAAATCCTAATCCAGAAAAGAAATCCCAAAGGAGAAGCAAAGGAGCTGAAAAGGATGAAAACCGGTTTTCATAGAAGATTCATTTTGGCAGGAGCATCAACTTTATATAAATGAAACAACACAAAACAACATTAGAAGAGTCAGCCAGCACCGAATGGTATTCTCATATTCAAAATAAAACATTCATTTTGTAGCTAGCTGGTAGCTGTCAGAGATTTTTAAGGCTACAATGCACAATAGCAGACTTTTTATTCAAGAATAATCTGACAGTAGTGTACAAAGCTGGCTGGATGGTGAAGCGGATAGAGGAAGAATCCTTAGGCGACTGTGGCGGAGATGAGTGCTAATGAGAACCTGAATGTGAGGCAGAGAGGTGCAAAGAGGAGGGGGTGTCAGGGACAATCTGAAGCCAAAATCAATACATCAACAATGATATTGAAAGCCAGTGCAAGGCATTAAAAGTGAATTCAGAGTGTTTGGGAGACCAATGATAGGATGAGTAGCTATTTCAAATCCACAAATCACAGGACTTTAGCCCTGGATTGATATTTCGGTAAGAAGCATTAATATACATACACTTCACGTTCCATTTCAATACATCATATCATGGAAATAATTTTGTAGAGATGAATGCCTGCTGTATTGACTAAGACTAATAATAATTCCCTCATTATATCCAGAATCATTAAAATATCCTCTCAGTTCAGATGTACTAACAAGTACCCTAAACACCAGAATCTCAGTTAGGAGACTGGGTGGTGCAGTCAGTTACCCAAGGTTAGCAGTTTGAACCCATCAGCTGCTCCCCGGGAGAAAAATCAGGCTCCTGTAAAGATGTACAGTGGGAGAAACCCAAGAGGACAGTTCTACCTGGTCCAATGGAGTCACTATGAGTTTGGCTCAACTCTATGGCAGTGGGCTTGCGGTTTAGAAATAAGTATAAATACACAGTGGGGAATAAGGACAATTTTTCAACATCAAGACCCAAGATGAATGGAACGCTTCAGCTTTTGCTCATGATTTTGGTAGTAGAAAGGCTTATTTTTTTTCCCTGAAAAGTCTTATTTCTATGATACTTTGCTAGGAAATGTCATTTGGGATAGGAAGAGTCACACATACGTGCAGAAAGACATACAGAGAAAGAAGGAAGAAAGAGAACGTCCTCCATTAGATTGGACAGAGAGCTGATAGAGAGCAGACACGTTGTCCAGTATTTTTCCAGTGTTTTGTCTGCATTAAAATCACCGAGTGCAGATCTCTCCGGTCAAGGTTTATTTTGAAACTAGGAATAAGGAAAGTATGCTTTTCTCTACCCTCTTAGTTTTAAATATACTTTTTTTTTCATATGGCAAAAGTAAAAGAGCTACTTTATCTTCAAGTATACTCTACTTCTGTATTGTCTTTTTTTCATGTTCACTTTAACAACATGTCTCGTTAAGAACGATATGTTACATAGCGGCCTTATCACACAAGAGGGTCAGAAGTTCGTCATGTCTTACAATTTTAAACTCATTACCATCCAGTAATACTTACTAGACACACTGGGTGCCTTGTGTTTGTTCTCATATTTGAAAAAGATTCAAAATATAGGCAAAGATGTATATTTGTTTATAAACATCTGAATATGTATTTACGCCAAATGAACTCCACAATGTTGGAAAATATCTGCTGTATCGCTTGAAGGCAAACATGTAATTGTTTGACTATTACAATTTTAGATTTTAGTAGTATATTTTAAGTTATTTTTTCTATATTAAAATTTTTGTATCAAATATCACTTCAAGAAACGATATGCTGATCAACTTGACAGGGGCTACAAAAGTTAAGATGGCACAGTAGTAGTTAAGCAACAAAACTAAACAGAACGTGGTCAGCAGAAAGAACCGGATGAAATTATAATTAGAAAACAGAATGTGAAGACTTCAAAATACTGTGGCTAGAGCATCCACAAATAGCACAACTTCTGATTCTTAACCCAAATGTAATGAACTAGATATCTTCTTTGTGAGCCTTATTTCTCTTAGTTACTATCATCATGGTCATCCAAATGGTACTAATGCTGTTCTGTTAGCTGGGAACTTGTTGACACTTTCATTTGTTATTTTTAGTCACTACCGCACTCATGAAACAAAGATATATTTCCCATGTCTTAGAAATGAGGATCATAAGTAAATCACTCAGGTCATACTGTCCGTGACTGACCAGACAGGAGCCATGCATATAAACCTTGTTCTATCTGACTGAAGAGTCCTTGCTGGTTCTTTCACTACACCACTCATTGGATACAATGATCCAACATACCAACCACCCTAGTTAACTCAATAAAAGTTTAGTCAATCAAGAAGGCCCATTTAAAAATTTGACTGTATTCATCAAATATTTTGGCACCTTCCTATTAGACACTACCCAAATGTGATTTATAATTCTCTATCCAGATGGCTAGGAGTCTAGTGTATAACGATAATAATGAAAAATATGTAAACATGCTATTTAAAATTTCTTAATGATGAAGGCAATTTGTACAGATCTCATGAGCTGAACTAATATAGATTAGGTACAAATGACCCTTAGGCTATGTCCACATGTTCAGCAATAGAGCTGGGATGAGATTTTATTGATTGTAACTTAGGATAAACCTTGGCACCAGAGCCTACCTGGAGACAACATATAATTACAATAACCATCATTGATTATGAGCTATACACACATTACTATTATTACCAAGAATTACAGATGAAGAAATTGGAGCTTGGAAATATTAAGAAGTGGGGTCATATATAAACAAACTTTTCTGAGCCAAATTCAGGGTCCTATTGGCTACATCAATCAGGGATAATATTGGGTCTTTACAAATCACAGCTACACTGAAAACAATATACCTTTGACCAAGAATAAAATATAATTATATATGGAATAATAAAGCCATATTTTGTATTGACAGTGTTCTTAATAGCATTGCTTCATATTTCTCATTATACTCTTTCATTTAGCTTCGACTTTGTAAACATATAAAATAGTAAGATACTGAGTTAGTTAATTGTGCCAGCCTGGCCGATAATCACATGTAGGGCTAATTGAAAAGCAGAGGGATAAATGGGTGGTGAGCCTCACCTTTCTAGTTCTCGGGTCTCTTGTTTTGTGATGGTTGCACTGGGTGCAGCTGCCTTAGCAGTTCCCTGCTTCAGCTTGCAAGATTGACTTCCTACAAGACATCCCCAAGGAGAAGCCACATGGACCTATCCCGATGCAGCCCTGGGTGCTGGAGCAGCCATGTGGAGACCCTTGCTAGTGCTGAGATGCTTGTTCATTCACTGACTCAGCTTTCCTCCTGCAGTTGGCATCATTGTCTCTGTTTTGTGAGGTGGAGGACTTTGTGGACTGGTGTTGGGTTAATGGGTTAATGTTGGACTTGTGGGCTTGGGCAGCATTGGGTTGGGATATTTTCGTGATGTACATTTTCTTTACATAAAACTCTCTTATACACGAGTCGCTGTGGATTTGTTTCTCCAAAGTACCTAGACTAATACAGATACCTACTAGTCAAGATTACTGAAGCTCAATTGTAAACAATATCTGTAGCTCTAGTGGGTTAAATTTGGAGCCAGAGTGGTACTGTGATGATGCACTCAGCTGGCTAACTGGAAGTCTGGCTATTCAGCAAGAGAAAGCTCTGGCAGGCTGATTCCATAAAGATTACATCCATTGACTAGATAGGAATAAGCTATTTTAAGTTCTGGAGTTAATTGAATCTCCAAAAAGATATGCTCAAGCCTTACATGCTCACTCTCTTGTCTAGTGGCAATCACCTATTTGCCAATATTGTAAAGCCTTTGTGGTATGGTTAAGTAAAGACTCTCCATATGAGATCATCCTAAGACTGGGCTGGGTCCTAAGTACAACAGCTATAAAGGAGTGAGCTGAGGCGCACAGAGACAAAGGGAAGAAAACATGAAGTTGGAGCAGCACCAAGGAGAGAATCATGATATAACTTTTCCCTTGGAGCCTTAAGAAAGAACCCAGTTAGCTAATACTTGGATTTCAGACTTCTGTCCTCCAAAGCTGTGAGAGAATGAATTTCTGTTGCTTTAAGCCATCCAGTTTGTGGTAATTTGATATGACAGCCATAAACCAAATTACTGCCATCAAGTCTGTGGCAGTTATATAACCTCCTGTCAATTGCGAAGGGGTAGAGTGTAGCCTGTGAATCAGGCCATAGCCAATGAGGCCTCTGTGTGGGCATGGCCTTCTCCTGGGAGTTTTGGGAACTTCTGCTTTCCTCTCTGGAGGCAGGACACACTCTCTCTCTGCTTCATCTCCCTGCAAGACATTCCTGTTGACAAGCCACATGGAGCTTTGTGGATAACAGTCAGAGCCTTGGAGCTGGAGGAGCCACGTGGAGACCCACAACAGCCTAAGATGCTTCCACCACCACTGGATCCACAAGACTTTTCACCAACTGGCCTGCGATCTTTCTGCACTCGGCATCATGGCACGTGTTGCATGAGTCTGAAGAAGAATTTATAGACTGGTTTCTGACATATGGGCTAATATCAGACTTATGGAATTGATCTGGACTGGGCTGGAATGTTTCCTTAATATACAATTACTCTTTTATATAAAGCTCTTTCTTATACACATGAGTGTGTACGAATTTGGTTCTATAGTCTACCCAGACTAACACAAGGGCAAACCGAATAATAGTCACCTTATGGTACAGGTAAAACTGTGAGTTTCTGATACTATAACTTTTTACGGAAATAGAAAGCCTCATTTTTTCTCCTGCTGAGTGGCTGGTTGTTTCGAAGTACTGATCTTGTGGTTATGGTCCAACATGTAACCCACTATGCTACTAGGGCTCCTTGTGTGACAGCCTTAGAAATGAAAAAAATAGCAGGTCTAAAACTAGAGAATGAAAAATGTCCCTCCCAATATATGCTATGTAGAATTTCTTGGATTTCTATATGATTTAGACTCTAACATTACAGTTCAGCCCCACTGGATTTCTGGGGTGTTTTCTCTGTCATGATGATCTGAATCAGCAATTATGTGGCAATATGTGCTTGTCTTTTAAATGTTCTGTTCCAACACTATTTTTAGGATGCTATGTTTTAAATGTGCATGCATTTGATGGTTAAAACCATCAACAAAATGGCTTGACATGAAGCAGCTCCACGCGACACATGGTGAGGATGGCCCAGGACAGGGTGCTGTTTCTTTATCTTGTACAGGGTCTCCATGTGTTGACAATGACTCAATGGCTCCTAACAACAACATGTATTTAAATTACCTGGCATTATTATAATGCGTATGTATATAAATGTCATTCTATGGCTGGCACTTAAATATATTATTGGACATGTATCCCATTGATACATTTGTTTTGCCTATTTCATTTTAACTTTTATATAATATCCCATAATATGCTTATACCATATAATTTTTTTCCCTAAATACCTTTCTAAACTACAATATGAAGGCAATGGCAGAAGGCTAATTTTTGTACCACAAGCCACAGCCCACTTTAGATATATGTAAGATGGATTTTGACAGCATATCTATAATTATGTTCTCTCTTTTTCATACAGGTATGCTTTCTTTTACATAGCTTGATTTAGTATGTATATAATTTAACAATTTCATGTATTATAAATAATATATTTGATTTAACCTATATCCAAATGTGTAGAACAATATTAGTGAGAGAAATTATATAATTGTATCTATTTGCTTTTCAAGAGAATAAATTAATATAAATTTTAAATTTCTCTTAATTTTAAATAGTTCTCATAAATTTAAAATAGTGTCACTTTTAAAAATATTTATTTATAATATTTTGAATAAATATCTATACATATAGTGAGCCATACCAGTAGAGACAAATTCATATAAACTATATGTCAAAAATTATCTTTTAACATATAGTGGGATGTTGGGGAATGTTTGAAACTGGTAACTATCTCGCTGAGTAGCATAGGACACTCTCTATTTTTAAAAAATCACACCAGGATGAAATTGGTAGACCTACTTGTTCTGTAATTGATAAGTAAGAATGGGTCTCTTCCACTTAACATCACCTAATTAATGTTAAAGTAAATTCTAACATACAAAAACATAATTCAAGCTAAATAAAATGTTAATACTAACATCTATCTAGTTTAGTATTATGCTGCAGATCCATAATATTTAAAAGGTCAGAGAGAAACTATGCACTTACTTCCCCTCTGTAGCCATCCCATTATTACTCTAAGTACCTTAACAACTTTTATGGCCAATAAGAACATTACTAGCTGTCCACTACATACAGCTATGTCAAGTTATTGGACACAGCTGGAGGCAAGATGCCCATTGTGATGCAGCAATAAACAGCCCCCATATGCTCTTGCTAAAGAATGAATTCTCTAAGTGAATATTGGAGGTGAAGCATTCAGCAACTTAGTGCCAAGTTCACCAAATGGTGTTCAAAGGAAAAAAAAGTTCCTTCTCCCAAAGAAATGTTAACAAAAGATAGTTAACAAATTAGGTAATGATTAAAGCATATGAATCTATTTACCATGAAAATGCTATTATTATCATTATTAATACATCTTAGAACATTTGGGCATAACTTAAACACTTCCTGATCTTTAGAGAACTGATACAATCTCCACAACTAAGAACTGATAAAAGTTTTGCAACGATGAGGGTAGGATTTCCTTGACCTTTATCAACATGTGCACTGAAAAGGTATGGGGGTACCTTTACCCTTACAACACACAGAAGATACTTTGATTCAAAGGAAAAAAATGGGGTAGCTATATAATGCAGTGTACTTATATACAAATTTTTAAAACTTTAGAAAATTAGGTAACACTTAAATCCAATTCAACCAAAGGCAAAGTTGCTTTAGAAATATAAATCAATTAGAACCTTGGAAAATAACATTATTTTGATAAAAGAAAAATAAAGAGGTATTTTTGAAATAGGGCTACCTCTGAAATAGGTAATAGTCTTGTGAAACAACCCATTTGCCCATTGATTTTTATAGACAGATGTCTTGTTTGCCATGTATATAATCTTATATGTATAACATATAAGCAAATTACTAAGTAACGGAAAAACAAACAAACTGAAACAAACCAAGCAATCATTCAAGCAAATCAAACCATCTGGATGCAATCACTCAACTCTGCCGACAAGAGAGACAGAATGAAGCGGAGGAGAGAAGCACCTCTTAACAACAACATGCCTGCTTGCTTGTTGCGGCAGGTGCCATGAGTTGGTTCCGACTCATAGTGATCCAGTGAACCACAGAAGGAGGCAATCCCTGGCCTTGCACCATCTTCACGGTTGTTCTTATTGGAGTCACCCTGACGCATTTGCTTTCTCTCTCTCTTTTGCTCTCTTTAATCATGTGAGAGATGCAAGCCTTCTAAACTAGAGAGGAAAGAGCTGAGGGTTGAGGATGATAAATGAGTTGCCCCATGTTATACAATCAGAAAGCAGTATTCAGTGTCTCTTGTAATACAGTGGTTAGTGTGCGTGGCCCCTCAAGATCAGGGCAGGGGTTCAAACTAAGCAACCACTCAGAAGAAGACAGACATGGGAGTCTGCTTCAGTGAAGATGTACAGCCTAGGCAACCACATGGGGCAGTTCTACTCTGTCTTAAAGGGTTGCTAAGAATAGGAGTCCATTCGAGGGCAGTGGGATGACATATGTATAGAAAATACAGCCTTTTAAAGACCAGAGCCTCGCTCTTCCTTCCACATCTTCCCCCAGTGCCCTTTCCAAGCACTCTCCCCTCAAGAGGTGTCAGCCATCCACACGTTCCTCGGCTTGTATCTTCCAAATCCTTTGGAAGGATTTCTTGTCTTTTAGCTCAGGCTTCTTAATGCCTAGTTTATTTTGGTCCTCTATGATTTGAAACAGCCAATGTTACAGCCTCCATTTGCTCTTGTAATAAAGAAAGGAATTACAGTGAACCCTCGTTTATCGCGGTTAATCGGTTCTAGACCCTACCGTGATAAATGAAATTCCGCGAAGTAGGATTCCTTATTTGTAAATCAAATATTTTCGTAGTTAGAGCATAGAGGACATGAAAAAACACCCTTTAGTCACCATTACACTCGTATTACCCAATTTATTAAACGAAAAAGGGAAAATACAGTAAAACATTTTGGACGTTACAATTATCATTTATTATTTATTATATTATTTATGGCATCAAGCGTGTACAGTATGAGCCAATCAGTGGCAGTAATGACAGAGCATGCGCTGTTATGCAAAAACCACGATAGAGTGAAGCCACGGAAGTCGAAGCGCGAAGTGGCGAGGGTTCACTGTATTGGTTATTTTCCCAAAGGAGTCTAAAAAAAAATATCTAACATTCAAGTATTGTTTAAAATGTAATTAAAGTACCTGCATAATAGTTGAGATCAAGTATCTGGAGTATTTGCCCCCTACCTGACAGATGACACTTTGCCTATTGCATAGGCAAATAAGCATTCTAAATGGGGTTTAACGGGCCCCAAATTCCACCAGTGTTGGCCCTGTGAACTGTATTGAAATGAAATTTTATAAATTACACTCTCTAGAAAATACTACCTACATTTCATAGTTTTGTTTTTTGTAGTCCATCTTCAACTTTGATTTTTTTTCCTTTTGAAATCAGTAATTACCTCCCAGTGACTAGCATTTATGCTCTTCATTAATTAGTTCTCTCTTACTTTCAGCAAGCTATTAAATAGTAAACAGGAAAAAGGCCTGTAGCTATTGTTTCCATCATGTTTATTAAGACCAGCTCAGGATCACATAAGGGAAGATTTATATTTCCTATGTAAGCAGGTGGGTATCCAGGACAGTAAAGCGACAACTTCAATGACTGAGTCCCAGTGAGTAGGAGCAGATCATTATAACAGACGTTATGGGCAGACATCCCACTGGCATTTAGAAGAGCTTAACCCAGCGAGAATGGAATAAAAGTTAATAGTGGTCAAGGTGGAGAGGAGGGACTCGTGTGGCACCTCCTGAGGTGGTTTTCCATTTCTGACCTTACAGCAATGCTCTAAGAACAGTTTCAGAGCTCTGTGCCAGTTATCTGAATAATGGATTGCACTTGGGTATCTACCCAACTTTTTATCTTTCTTTGATGACTTTTTTTTTCCTGTTGAAATTTTGATATGTAAATGCCAGTTTTTGTTCAGTGCCTGAAGATAAAAATTTCAAATACATCATAAACCAAACACCCAAACACATTATTGCCATGTCAATTTCAAATCAGAGATATCCTACAGAACAGAGCGGAACTGCTCTGTGCCAAGGACGTAAGTCTTCTGCATGGAGTGTCTGGTGGCTGGGATGTTAAGGGTCAAGCTTAACCCATTATGCCTCCTGGGACCCTCAGAAATAAACTAAAATAAAAAACAGACTGTTGTCAAGTCTATTCTGACTCTCTCTCACTGCCATCGAGTCAATGCTGACTCATAGCAACCCCCGTGGCTTTGTGAAACTAACTATTCACTGTGGTTTCGAACTGCCAACTGTATGTATCGCAGTCCAATGCATAACCACTACACCACCATGGCTTACTATCCTGATTTACAGTGACCTCTATATAGGATTTCTGAGGCCGTTAATCGTTAAAGGAACAGGCAATCACATTTTGGGATTCAACTGCCCACCTTTTGATTAGCACTCTGATACCTAGGCCAGAGCACCATCGAGGTCCTTCAAACATAACATAGACCCTCCTGAATATTTTTAAATGAAGATTAAGTTCCAAGACAAATATACTACATTAAAAATATTTCTGCAAAAGGGATCATAAATATACTTTATAAATATTCATAAATATTACACATATATGATAACATATGTATCATAAATGCACATGTATGGAGTAAATATTTCAAATAGAAAATAAATCAAACTTTTAGTATATTGCTACTAGTGGTAGCAGATGCTACAAATCAGAGAAGTGAAAAATGAAGGTTGTTATTCTAGCAATAATCATTGCTTGTGCTTTCTAAAATATTCCCAGTGAAGATATATTCTATAAATCAAGAATGACTCCTCAAGAAGGTTAGGGCTAGGGTTAAAAGTGAAAAAAATAAAAGAATTATTTCTTCAAGAAGGCCTTTCAGTTTCATTCTGGGCTGTTCAACTCTTTGAGATCTGGACTGAATTTCTTTCCTTAATCATTATATCTAGAAAATAAATTGAACATCTTAAGGTCCAGGTTTTATAGGCTTGCCAGAATTAGGTCATGGGAGGTTAATCAAAATTGAACTGGGATGGCTGCAGGAGATACTTTTTCACAAACCAGTTGTAATCCCTTCATGCGTTCCTGTGAAATCTGAAGATAATTTTGATTTTTCTAAGCCTCTCTGTGTCTCTTCCAGGTATGATGTTGCTGCACATTGCTGCTCTGTACCATTGAGCCAATTCTCACCACAGGGTTCTATGGGACAAGCTAAAAGTGCCCTGTGGGGTTCCCTGTGCTGTAACTTTGGCAGGAGCAGATTGCCAGGCCCTTCTCTGACAGGGCTACTGGGGGGTTGAGCCACTGACTTTTCAGTTAGCAGCTGGGGATTCAACCATTATACCGCCAGGGCCCTGTACCTGAGTTGGTACCAAAACATGAACTTAGCTCACATTAATGAAAAACCTCATTGAATATGCCTTAGGTTATTTTCAGTTTTTTTTTCCCTAATTCTTTTCTATTTTCTCTGATAAAATCTCAAAATTAAGAAATCATTCAAGTGTTAAAAAAAGAAAAAGGAAGAAACAAATGAAAAGACTAAAAGTGATAGCTATTACTTGAAGATATATGGTGAAGGGTTAAAGGGAAATATTAATTCAATCTGTCTCTGAATGTGGAACTTTAAAAACGTACTGTAGCGTGCCCACTCTGCCACTTCAGATAAAATAAGAAACCCTGAAGGCTTCGTCGGGTGGAAAAGGATGGATGAGGATGGGATCACAACTTGCCATCAGAATCCATTAATACTCTTCTCAGAGCGGTCAACGGGAAAACTATGCAGTCATGAGAACTTTCAATAGGTGTATAATTATTTTGAGCCTCATATTCTTTAACTTAAAGGTTACCGAAAAATGTTCATTGATTGGCTTCATGATTTACTCCCTGCCCCTCCTGGTATAATCTCATATTCTATGACTTCTATGATTATGAATCTACTGAAGGAGAAAAATCACCCGATATTTGCATTCCTATAACATGAATAAACACAGATGTATTGGGTGAACCAACCTAATAGCTACAGTGACCAAGGTGAGACTTTATTCATCAAGTATTAGCCTTGGATCGTGTACTTAACACCTAAAGTAATATAAATAAAATCAATAATGATAATATTGTGAAAGTGAAACTCACAAGGTATCGAAAAGAATTATTAGTATTTCATGCCACTATGGTAGTAATGTCTTTTAAAGCCTCTAAATACTCACTGAGACGATCTGTTGTCTAGAGATGATTTTGTGTCACAGCATGGGAATAATTAAGGAGAAAGCAATTGGTTAAAAGACAGCCGAAAAGAGGGAAAGACCAAAAAAGGTGTTCACAGGCAGGTTAGTGTAGTGATGTGTCGATAGAAGTATTTGTACAGCTCAAATGCATGCTTGCAGTGCATTTACTAGCATTGACTTTTATTTTAATCACAAAGGACACTTCATTCAATGGCTCAAGGGATAGAGATTTTAGAGGAAAGTCTTGTTTTCCTGTTCCCTTAAATGAATGAAGCACCTGTCTCAGAACAAAACAGAGAGAGGATGTTTTAAAACAATAGGAAATGGAAAGATTAAACTCTCACTGCAGGATAGAATAGAAGCACAGCAACTATGTTTAATCAGGAGTCTGGGACTGGGTCTCTTTCTACAGTGGGATAAAAAACAGAGTCAGTTATACAAAAGAAAATTATTTTCTGAGCCAAAGTATTCATTTTTTATCTGAAGTTCTGAACAACGAACTGGAAACCAATGAAATCCTTTAAAGCACTCACATTATGCTTGGAAAGAATCTCTATTACGATCTATGAAAATGAATCCTTGTCTTGGATAAGTATACTAGATTTTACTGTATTTAAAAGTAACCATTTTCACCTTTTTAGATTTGTTTATACATGCAAATGATAATGATGTTCAAAATTATGATCCAAAAGAACCAGAGAAAGGCTTAAAACAGATTCCTTATGACTGAGACAATCCTGACTCACAGAGAACCTATATGTCAGAAAAGAACTACTCCTCTGATTTTCCTGAACTGTAAATCTTCATGGGAGCAGAAAGCCTCATCTTTTTCTCTTGGAGCAGCTGATGGCTTTGAACTGCTGGCTTTGCAATTAACAGCCTAATGCCTAACACAGAATGGCAGCAGGGATCCAACAGAGAAATTACTTCACTATAAGGATGGCAAACTTATTTTGCATAGGATTCATCATTAACCAAAAAAATACATTATTGAATTAAATTTTGTTGCTCATTTGGCTAGTCCAAATATGATTAACATCTCTTAAAACATGTGTCATTTACAGTTTTTATGGAAAAATTCAAATAGCTTCATATTTATTTAGGAATAGATTTAGTATTTGATTAAATGACAAACTTAATCCCATGGGCTCCTCAAGATTGCTGCTCACTCTATGTTCATACTCGCTTAATATCTTGATTTATTTAATATGTTTAACCAGGAACAAGGTCAAAACTCAGAAGTGGCCTAATTAGTTATAGGGCTTTGAGCATAGTCTTTATCATTTCTAGACTACATCATCTTCATCTACAAAAGATGAAAAAGTTAGACTAAGCTATTCTTATGTGTATTTTCTATATGAATAATTTTGTTGATCCAAGAGTTCTAGTTCAGTACTACTCAAAGTCTTATTCTGTGATGAGGTCAAGAGTTGTACTACACACAAGCCTGTCTGACCCTGAGGTGTAGACGGGATCAGTTATCAGACATCAAAGAACTGAAAATCAGATCAGTGGGTGCCCACCTTCCTGATATGATCACTGAAGGCAAACGTGTGCATAAGCAAAGGTGGTGAAGAAAGCTGATGGTGCCAGGCTATCAAAAGATATAGTGTCTGGGGTCTTAAAGGCTTGAAGATAAACAAGCGGCCAACTAGCTCAGAAGCAACAAAGCTCACATGGAAGAAGCACACCAGCATGTGCGACCACGAGCTGTTGAAGGGATCAGGTATCAAGCATCAAAGAACAAAAAACCATATCATTGTAAAGGTGGGTGAGTGCAAAGTGGTTACTCAAAGCCCATCGGTAGGCAACTGAACACCCCCTTACTGAAGGGTTGTGGAGAGGAGACGAGCCAATCAGGGTGCAAAGTAGCAATGATGAAACATATAACTTTCCTCTAGTTCTCAAATGCTTCCTCCCCCCGACTATCATGATCCCAATTCTACCTTATAAATCTGGCTAGACAAGAGGATGTACATTGGTACAGATAGCAACTGGAAACACAGGGAATCCAGGATAGATGACTCCTTCAGGACCAGTGGTGAGAGGGGTGATGCCCAGAGGGTGAAGGGAATGTGGGGTAGAAAGGGAGAACTGATTACAAGAATCTAAGTATTGCCTCCTCCCTGGGGGATGGACAGCAGAGAAGAGGGCAGAGGGAGATGTTGGACAGTGTAACTCATGACAAAACTATAACAATTTATGAATTATGAAGGGTTCATGAGGGAGGGGGGAGAGGGGAGGGAGGGGGAAAATGAGCAACTGATATTAAGGGCTAAAGTAGAAGGCAAATGTTTTGAGAATGATGAGGACAACACATGTACATATGTGCTTGACACAATGGATGGATGGATGGATTGTGATAAGAATTGTACGAGCCCCCAATAAAATAATTTTTTTTTAAAAGAGTTGTGCTACAGCATAAAGCATCAGGCTCCTTCATTCATCCCATAAATCTTGTAATGGAAATAAATGTCAGCTGACTTAGGTTAGCATGCTCTATCACATGGAAGACTTGTAAGAGCTCACAGACTTGTCTGAGAGCGATGCTGCTTTGCTTTCCTTTTTGCTTGTCCAATGGCAGTCGTTACCACTTCCAAACATTCTACCGCAATACCGGCAGTGATCGTTTTCAGTTCTATAGTACATAAGAAGAGGGAAAACATTTGCAGGTTCTGTAATTATATCCCTCAAGCCTGCCGCTGATTGTTTATTAAATAATTAAGAGATTACACATTGAGCCAGGCACACATTCAAGATAAGACTGCTTGAAGAATTAACCATGGATGTGGCTATTCTGACCACATCTAAAATGGGGACAGTTAATCCGAGTAAAAACAGTGTGCTCCATGGGTTAGCAAACTGAAGGAAGTCATTAAAAAAGACTGCCTGGCATTAGCAGGATGAATGAAATCATGGAGACATATCCATCCATCTTATTAGGAATCTGTCACAGCGTCCATAAGAGAGAACACCATGCTGCGGCAGTCAGGAAAAATATTTGGAATATGGATGTCCTAAAACAAGATACAGTTGCAAAAACAAACAGAAACTTTTGGCATTCAGTTGATTCAGATTCACGGCAACCCCTTTGGACACAGCAGAACTGCCCCTTAGGGTTTCCACGGTTGGGATAGCTATGGAAGCAGACCAGCACGCCTTTCTCCCACAAAGCATCTGGAGGGCCTGACAACCTTTTGGTTAGCAACTGATTGCGTAAGCATAGGGCTCCTTGGTTAAAGCTGTACTGCACACATCAGCCCAACAACTGAGTACAGAAAAGCGCCATTTCAGAAGGTCCACCTGTATTGTCTTTACATTCATTCCATTTAGAAGCGCCTCGGTATTCTGTTTTTAAACAAAATGAGACATATACCTCTGCCTTACTATGACAGGAGGTTTCAAAAGTTTCATGGGGAAAATGGAATGGAAAGATAGTGGCGCTTTAACACAAGTCTTTTGAAGTTTCACATAATCAGTGTTTCGGTCAGAAGTAACCAACATTTCTAAACATATATCTGAAATGTTTAATATACAAAAGAGAAATGGGAGAACAAACATTAGGGTATTCCCTCAAGATGAAAATTGCTCTTTATGTAAGAATATGACATTCATGTTACTCTTGTATCTCAAAGGCATCCATTGAGTCAAAGCTAGCTGCTTCTATGAAAAAGCTTGTAGGTCTATATATAGATAAGTATTTTCAAACGAAGGGTGAAAATTCACCAGAAATAAGGGTAAATTATTTAACCATTATTAGCTCATTTAAAAAATTGTGACCCTCTAATAATAAGGCTTTCTCTTTCAACTCCTTTACAGTTCTATGCTTGTTGGATAATTTTTTATCTCTTCATATATAGATACTCATCCGCCACATTTCTATATATATTACTTGATTTTTAAATGTTTTTCAGTGCTTCTGAGCCTGACTGATGTAAGATGTTATTTTGAACATGCCAAAGCATCTAAACGGCTCCAGTCTTTTCTTTTCAGCCTGCATTCCTTGATAAGTGGCAAAGCTTCCCACTTATCAGTCACTCAAAGTGACTGTAGCTGTCAGTTGTGTACAAAGCGCAATCAGTTTGGAAGCGGAGACACCAGCATTTTTCTTCTCAGCTTGAAGCAAACACGTTTTGACTGCTAGTCATTCAATTTTAAAGCATCCTCAATTAGGGGCGGATGAAGATATAAAGAAAACACATCCTAAACACCTCCACCAGGCAACAGAAAAAAATTGTATTGTTATCTCTTGATTTACCTTACGGTAGAACCATCCTTCCTTTCTTTCTGGCCGCATGACACTGGTGCTCCTGACAGCACACCCTCTATCATGAAAAGATTGCTACAACAGATTATGCTAGCACTTGGAGAAACCTCTGCTTAAGCCTGCTTATGTTTCCCTTGCTCCCTCCCTGTCCAACCAAATCAAAGGATTTTCCACGCCAAGTCAAATGATTTCCAAGAAAACTCCATCTTAGGACTGACTTTTGTTTATTAGCGATCAACTTTTTAATTCCATGGAAACATAACATTCAGGTCAATTGTGAGAAGAAAGAGGAGAAGAGTTAGCCTGAGAAATAGACCGGGATGGGGGCGGTGGGTGTGTGTGAGAAAATACAATTCAAGGGGTAAAGAAAAGGAGCAGTGGTCAGGTCCCCTGGGCCAGCAGCAGGGAGGAATGCGGGGAATGACCAAGTCAAGAGGAGAGAGCAGAGGCAAGAAAGCGATGACAAATTTGTATTTCAGAACTAAATGGTTGTTACGGCAGAATGTAAAAAAATTAATTACTTTGACTACAACCCACACATAGTGTATCTATCACATATATTAAATCTATGATTTGGATAGATACATAAACTATCAAAACTCGATCCTTAATATATCTCTCTGAGTTGAACATATGTATACTGTATGCAAGGCAGTTTATTAGTTCACCTTTTATACTTTTCTAATGTGGTATGGCAAGATGATCAGCATAAAAGAATTCTTTTTTAAAAACGATGTTGTATGAGTATATCTTTCCTCAGCATAGCATGCTATCCTTCTTGGCATTACAGCTAAAGGTTAAGTTCTACACTATATTCGTTTATGTGAGACATAGCTTTCCCTTAGTAGGTCTGAATACATGAATTGGTTCTATATTTAATACTTTCTGCAGAGTACTCCTTATAAATGGGCCATCTGTTACTCAGCTTACTGTGGGAAGTGAAGCCATATTACTTTTTTAAAAATCTGCCATGTTTGTGAATTGAATAGTTTGGTAAGATCATTAGTTCTTATCTTCTACAGATTACCTGAAGTAAAGCAGTCATTACTCCAGTGAGGAGACATTAGCCCATTCTCCTTGTTCACTACTCGAGTAAGAAGACATAGAAAGTAGGCACCATTCCAGTTTGCAACGTATTCAACTAGTCAAAGGGAGATAATGCCATAACTTACCTGCAGTCCCGTCATCCTTTTGTGAGATGACATCTGTAGAGTGCAAGCACACAATACACAATGCTTTGCTCTTTCCCCTCACCAGGAGAGTACAGATCAATTACACCGAGCTATTCCGTACTGTACATGCCACATCAGAACTACCAAAATAGAATGAAAATTCAAACGTGGCATAAACTATACTTATATAGCTTATGGTTTGTAAGTACTGTCTAAACACTCCTAGTTTTGATTTTGTCTTCCTCAATAGAATGAAGGCAAACATTATAATGGTTCTGACAAGGAATTGTGTTTGTGTGTTTGTTTCCCACTTAAAACCAATTGGTAGGGTTTTAAAATAGCATTCTGGGCCCTGAGAATAACAGATACAAATGCCATGATGCTAAAACCTCCTTCCTAGAGTCTTAGACTAATGAGAACTGATTCTGTGAAGGAATGAGGGAGAGATTAATAGAAGAGGTAAAGACCTCTGGAGTGACCAATAAAGTAGAGTTCAATAGACTAGACTAAGTAGTGTGAATTTATTTTATTGTTTAAGCTCTGAGCAGAAGAGTAAGTTTATTGGAGTGGGATACTTTTGAAAAATAATTCCAAAGGGTCCTTAACTAGTCTAAAAGGCCAGGATAAACATAAAGCTGGGCCTTATATTCTGGTAATGGTGGACAAGTGTGAATTTTATTTTTAAGTGACACGATTTGAACATGGTTATGAAACAATAACATTTTATAAACCATTTTGGTAATTATGTGAAAACTATATTTAGGGGAAGTAAAAAAAGAAAGCAAGATAACCAACTGGGTTTGAAAAAATGTAGAGCAAAATAAAACAAACAAAAAACTAAATTTAAAATACACATAAAGTTAAACGTTTATCGTTTCTCAATGCATGTAAGTTGCATGAAAATGTACCTACTTTTTGAATAGTAATTGCAACCCGAGTATGGAACTGGTATAAATATACCATGTATTAAAAATACCTGGTAGGAATCTCTTGGCTCATGATAAAAGTGAGCTTTTCAAAGACTACTCATTTTATACGACATTTTGTTTGTTTACTTGATATTTGAGTTTCTACCTGGATGTCAATGTTCTTCAAAGGCAGGAGATAGACATTACATCTTCAGAGCGTGCAATTACTCGCTGCTACTGCATTTACTTTAATATAAACCCCACACGCCGCCATTGGGTTGGTTCCGATCGGTAGAGGTCCTTTGGGAGTAGAGCTGCTCCTTCAGAGTTTCTGAGCCTGTACATCTCTCAGTGAGAGCGCAGCCTCAACTTTCTCCCATGGCGTGGCTGGCAGCTTGGGCCACTGACTGCAGTCAGCAGTCTGACTCCATGTCCACAGCGCCACCAGGACTTCTAAGTTAGTTAGTTTACTGCACCAACCTGGCCGATAAACACAAGTGGGGTTAATTGAAGGGCGGAGGGATAAATGGCTCCGTGAGCCTCGTCATTCGAGTTCTCAGGTCTCTTGCTTTGTGATGGTCGGACCAGGGTGCAGCTGCCTTAGCAGTTCCCTGCATCAGCTGGCAAGGCTGACTTCCTGCAAGACATCCCGGAGGAGAAGCCACATGGACCTACCCCGATGCAGTCCTGGGTGCTGGAGCAGCCGTGTGGAGACCCCTGCCAGCACTGAGATGCTGATGCATTTCACTGACTCGGCTTTCCTCCTGCAGTCGGCATCATTGTGTCTGCTTTGCGAGATGGAGGAGGACTTTCTGGATTTGTGTTGGACATATGGGCTAATGTTGGACTTGTGGGCTAGGGCAGCTCTGGGTTGGGATGTTTTCTTGATGTACACTTAACCTTTATATAAAACTCTCTCTTATACATGAGTTTCTGTGGATTTGTTTCTCTAAAGTACCCAGACTAACACAACTTCCTTCTTTCACCATTGTTATGTGTAAATGAGGGTTCAGTGAAAAAGAAGTTAAATTTCGGCTGATATACCAACCGCTGACCCATATTCCCTAAGTCTCTCTGTTGTTGTTGACTTTCTTGTTTGCTTTCCCACTATTTCAGAACTAAGTTCCCAGGGTTGTATCTAAGCACCGATGGGTTCCATTTTGTTAACCGATAGGATACAGACTGAAGAGCCTCAGTGAGAAACACGATTTCAAAGGTTTCCACAGGTAGTGTCGTTTGGCAAAAGGTTGCAAGTCATGGGAAAGTGGCTGTCAGCCTGCGTGCATTCTGGGTCAGTCTCAGGCAGCCAGAATACCCATATTTACAACTTGTGAAAAAGCTGCTGCTCCAGACGCATGACAGATTGGCCTTGACATTCCCGTTGCTGCAGTCTGCTGGCTCATCAGCACTGCAATTTGTTTATGTGAGGGCCTCTCTTCTTTGGACCACCGTAACACTAACCAAAGATACACAATTGTCTAAAGGAACTCAATGAGCCCAGTGTTCTGTTCACAAAGCACATCACAAAAATAGGAGGAAGAAGAGAGAACCGGTGAAAGAAATAGGATGGCAGAAAAGAGAAAGAGAAAGACTATTGCACATTGGGGAAGCTGGGGCGCGGGGTGGGGTTCCATTTCTATGAAATGCATTGTTTGTGTTTTCAGTGAGCAGACCAAGTGAGGAGGAAGGATAAAACCAGGGCTATAATGTCCAAGAATGTAAAATGCAACATAGATAGACTTTGCTATTTCAGCTAGGGTTTGTACAGTAGTATTGGAAAGTTTAAAATACCAAGGGCAAGGAGCAGTTTTCAACTCTACATAGAATCACACGGGTTGATAAAATTATCCAAAAGAGAAAAATAATTTCTAGCCAATGGTGAAACCTTCTAACTGTCCCTCGTGCCTTTTTTCTTCTCACCAAAGAAGCAAAACACTAGATCACACACTGTACAATTCTAGGTGTAATTGAAAAATTTATTTTTAGAACCTCAGCCTTTATCTTGCTCTGCTAACTATTATTTTCATGAATTATTCTCTCAGCCTCTCTTGAACACTTTTTTCATATTACAAAATAGTCCCTGATTTAGATACTAAAATAATAGACGTTGGATTCTTTCTTAAGACATCATTAAAATAATAAAAACAAATAGCATATTTGGGACTCCATATCACATAAAAAACAAAATGCATGCAGAAGCAAAACATTTGCCCAAATTGTAGGTCGATCAAAATCAATTGTCGCCTATGACACAAGTGGGGTGCTGGAGATGCGAGCACACATACTCAGAGACACCCTAAAAGATAGGCTTACTCTGAGCTCCAGAACCACCAAAGTCTAGGGGCTTGGATTTCACGAGGTTGAGACATAATAGGAGTGAAACGTGGGCTGCTTACAGCGTTATTAATTTAAAATGCTTTCACTAGGCAACCTCCACCCTGCCTGCATTATCTTGTCAACTGAAATCAAGTAGCCAGTGCGTGGGAAGTTAAGGCAGCCCCAATGGTCAAGGAATCCCAGAGCAGACATTTCCCTGGACTCAAATGAAGGAGTGCTTGTAGTATATGTTCTTCATATTCGCACTCAGCAGGGTCCACCTGTTTTGATGCCTCATATGGAATTACAGTTCTTAGATTTTCCTCGTCTCAGTCTTAAACATGAACATCTTTTTTTTTTTTCAAGTCAAGACTCCAAGTCAAAAAGTTAAAAGGATAAACAAGAAGTGGGGAAATGGCAGAGAGAAATCATTGAAGAAAACGAGGAGAGCTTAAATTTCAAAATTGTGTTGGTGGATGTCAAATCTACAGTCACAGAGACATTTCTAATCCTGTAGGTCAGAGGAGGAAGGTCCCCCAGGTTTCCCAAGGCTGGAAGTCTGTACAGCAGCCAACTGTTACATCTTCTCCCACGAAGGAGCTCATGAGTTCAGATTGCCACCTACGTTTTAGTTATGGTCTAGAGCAAAAACCAGGGTTTT
>NW_022103918.1:10349929-10366344 GCF_000313985.2 Echinops telfairi
AACTGTCCCCAAAACAACATTGCACCTTAAAAACAACAACAAAAAACCCTTTACACCTAATGCTTATACAAAGAAAAAAGACAATTTCCTTGTGACCTCTTACAATAAGTAGAATTTACTAAAATATTCCATGAGGTCGGGGGTGGGGTGGGGTGGGGTGGGGTGGGATCCTGCTGGTCATCAAGAAGCAAATCAATCAAATGAGAATAATATCTGTCATGGATTCTGCAGAAGAGGACTGATGGAATTTGGATATAAGGTTTGTAGAGAAATTATCATTCAAGTATAGAAATAGCTAGAAAATTAATATACTGTATATATACAGAGCATTTTAATCTCAGACACTCTATACTCTACCACTCCTTCACACTCCACCCCCACCTCTGCCCCAATTAGTAAGTTCTTTAATATGGTTCTCCAGGAAAACAAAGAAGTAAATTAAGGAGGACCCTATAAGAAAACTGATCCCAACTCTGAGAAATCAATGACAGGAAGTCCAGTTTGTAGGCTAGATCAAGTCATCTAAATGGAAGCCGGGGAACAGAGCATCACAGGCAGAGGTATTAAGGAACGCTTATGGAGGTACAAAACAACTATCATGAGGGAAAGAAAGAATGTCAACTGGGAACAATTGGACGTAGAAGTGAACAAAACAACACAAGAAGCGCAATAGAGAGCATCCTATTTCTAGGAGACCTGGGGCCTGGTGGTTACCATTGGGTGGCTAATTGCAAGACCAGTGGTTTAAAACCACCAGCCACTGCTGGAGAAAGACAAAGTTTCTACTTCTTTACAGAATTACAGTCCCCAAAATGTAAATAATTAAAAGATGTCAGAATGGCAATAAAGTGAGCTAAATAAATCACGTTTTAAAATCAATAATATTCTTAATACTTTAAAAGTCACAGATAGAACTATTGTTATAATTTTGAGATACAGAAGCAAACACTAGAGAGTGCAACGGAAAATAATAACTTCATATTCTAAAGAATTATCTATAAGGAATCAACTAGTCAACGGCAAAGGGCAAGGTCAGTTGAGAAGCGTATTAGCAGTGAGCTTATCTTACTGGGTTGCAGACTGGGAAAAGGGAAGGAAGCATGGTTTTACAGCTTGAAGAATGTCATCCAGGTCAGCACTGTACCTGGAGGAAACAGTGAATTGCTAAAAAATATTTTATTGTGTGTTATCATATACCATGCACATATATGATACAATGCTTGACTGCTCCGGGCTTTCTACATCGAGGTGTCCTCTAGACAGTATTTATTTATTTCTTTGGTCTTCTGCTTTAATTTGCTACAAAAACTGTCTTATGTACAACTGGAGGATTAAGTTGCCATTCTGCGCTCACAAATCCGTGATGAAGATTTCATTTTATTGGTGCCAAAATCCTCTGAGATCATTGAGTTTTAGTAATTCTTGATAAATTATTATGTAGAAAGAAATGCATTGAAATGTTGTATTGAGAGCATAATAATACTAGCAGTGAAATAACAGTCATCTATCACACACACACAGAACAAAATAAAAAAATAAACGTTTAAGAATATAAAGTGTCTCCTACTACCTAAGAGTGTGGGGAGTTGAGACGGTTGGTTGCTCTTCATTATCTTCCTGTGTTTTTTTTCACATGTCGCATGCATCATGCAGATAAAAATTAAAATATGTCTGTGCTTATATATAATGTGTATGTGTAGGTGTGTCTCCAGCTATAGAGACAACTGGGCCTAGAAAAAGCAATAAATAACCTATGTATAATTGGGGTTCTTTCATTAGATAGTCACCAGAAGACGAGAATAAAAATCAAGAAAGAACAAATGGTTAGAAGATGTTTAAGTGTGGTATCCTCAGTGCACAGACAGGAGCAAGTCAAGAGTTACAAGAAATTGTATGCAGGTCATTTGCTGCTTATTTTATTTTATAGAGCAAGACAGTAGCTGGAGTGCAAGGAATTAAAATGCATTCTTTCTTAGGTTGAAATAGTAACTGAATGGCATTTCCAGTCTCCCAAAGACACAGGTTACTTTGTAATGTCCTTGTGCGCAGGTAGGTGGGGGGTGGGGGGAGTCTCGCTAAGGGGGGTAAAAGTTGTCCAACTTAGCACACTTGAAGAAATCATAAATCAGCAAGTCAGTCAGGTACTATTATTTTACCTCTAACATTATTATGTTTTCAGCACAGTATTTCTTTTTTTTTTAATCACTTTATTGGGGGCTTGTACAATTCTTATCAGAATCCATACATACATCCACTGTGTCAAGCACATTTGTACATTTGTTGCCATCATCATTCTCGAAACATTTGCTTTCTATTTGAGCCCTTGGTATCAGCTCCTCACTTTTTCCCCTCCCTTCCTGCTCCCCCCTCCCTCATGAACCCTTGATAATTTATAAATTATTATTGTCTTGCCATATCTTACACTGTCCGACGTCTCCCTTCACCCACTTTTCTGTTGTCCATCCCCCAGGGAGGAGACTATATGTAGATCCTTGTAAACCACTGGTCCTGAAGTTGTCAGCACAGTATTTCAATGCACTTATTTCTTCTTGTCAAGAATTACCAATACTTTAATGACCTCAGAGAACTTTGGCACCAATAAAATGAAACCTTTATCCCAAATTGGTTGAGCCCATGCCTGCAACTTCATCCTCCAATCGTACATAAGTCAACTTGTATTCACAGTTTGTCGCGATATGTACCCTGGGAAAGAACACTCCCTTTAAACGCCAGGCCAATAAGCCTTACAGGGAGAAGATCTGTGGAAGAGAAACGACGGGGCCCAGATTCTGGATCCTTGGAATCTGGCCATTGACGTGATTGGGAAAGTCTTCTAACCTTACTTGTTTCAAGTTTACACACGTCAAAGTGAAAGATAGATCTAAATAAAGGTTTTCTCAAAATTTCTTGTGGTTCTAAAATTGTATAAATGTGCAAAACTGAATTCACAATTTTCACTGAATTTGACTGAAGAATATATTCCTTTTCCTATCCAAAACTGTGCTTGAAACAGATATTATATTTCCCATCATTATAAATTAGAAATAACAAATGTAATACTTCAGGAAAAACATTTTTTTTTTAAGTTTTATGCACTCACTACCTGCCTGGCATAGTTCCATTTTATCCTCAAGGTAACCAGTTCTATGTTGGGCATATAATTTGTATTTTATTGATGAGATAATGAAACTCAGAAGGGTTAAGTAATTTCCCCAAGATTACACAGTCAATAAAGTGTGAAGATGCAAATACTGAATTTGAGTGTATCCAATCCCAAAGATCCTGTTCTCAATTTTCTAACTTTAGTTATACAATGATGTCATCACTGTATTTCATGCTGTAACATGCAACTCAAGATCACCTGAAGAACCAAGCTATTCCGTACATGCTATGGGATGTGCAGTACCTAGCTACAAATACAGGGAAAGGAAGGGCCGTCCTTCACCAAACCCTTAGCTCCAAGAACTAAAAGCAGTACTGGTGCACACATTCTGATTTTATGCACTAGGAGCAGTGCCAGGGAGGGTTATTATAAGCCAATTCTTTACCACCACCACCACCACCTTGCCCCGCCCTGCAGATCACAATGAACAATAGCTGCACACTTTCATCAGGAAGCTAAATGCAATGACTCTGTGGACACTCTTAATAAAGTTCAAATACTGACCTCTCAGTATGGAAATCATGATAAATATGCAGTTGGGAAAGAAGGACCTCTAAATCCAAACCCACTGTCATTCAACTCAATACCAACTCAGAGGGACCATATAGGACAGAACAGAAGTGCCTGAGAGGCCTCCCACGGCTGCCATCTTCATAGAAGCAGACTGGCCATCTTTCTCCTACGGAGCAGCTGGTGCATGACAACAGCTGACCTGTGGGTTAGTAGCTAAGGGCTCAATCACTGTATGATTAAGGCTCCTGAAATCAAGCACAGTGTCTTTACATTCACCTCTAAATCTTGTGTGGAGTTCATGCTGGAACATGTTATTGGATTGACCTTATTAGATGTTAACAAGAACCAAAAATGAAAGACATTGCAAACTAGGGCATGCTTTCTGTATACATGTCCAAAGCTATATAAACCATGTCCCACTCAATGCTTCAAGATTAATGGAAACTTGAGTTTCTAAGACATTCAGTTAACTGTCATAATGGAAGTTGAGTAAAGGTTACCCACTCATTGAGTTTAAAGTAATAGTGGATCAGGTCAAAATGACTGCTTAGGATCATTATTAGAAACAAAAGTAACCTGATCATCAATATGATAAACGATTGATGTGATGGAAAGAATAACTTAGGAATATGAGCAGAACAGCATATTCAATGAAACCAAACGAAGCCCATCATGTCCACTGTGGTTCGTGCCAGCCTGTGCAGGCCAGGGAGTGGCCACATCTCCATGCAAACAGACTGCCATACCCTTCTCCTTCAGCGACAGTGAAGGGTTCCAACTACCATTTGACTAGCAAAAAGGTGCTTAACCACTGTGCTAAAATGAGACCACACCACGGGCTTCCATTATCTTGTAGTACCATCTCACTTACACATTGACTGACTGACTGACTGACTGACTGACTGACTGACTGACTGACTCACTCACTCACTCACTCACTCACTCACTCAGTCCCTTCATAATGAGTCTGTAGGACACGATAGAACTGCCCCTGTGGATTTCTGAGCCTAACTCAATAAAGGAGTAGGTGGCTTCAGGTCTGTCTTTCTTCCTTTAACACCATAAGAGAGAAAGAAAAAAGTTTTCCCTCAAAATTATGCAGGGAGAAATATGATATTTTTTTTCAAATATTGATCAATTTTACTACCGTTCCCACTGTGCATTAAACCTAAACTTGCTACAGCAAGTGAAATGTCAAAATCTTCTATCGTTTTAAGGAGTATGATCAGACAAAGACATTAAAGGAAAACAATGCTAAATGGAGGAGAAGAAGACAGAAACTTCTTCCTGTTCCTAAAATTAAAAGCCTTAAGAAAATTAAGAAAGATGTGTAATTTCCAGTAATATGACTTTCTTTTATGTGCAGAGTGAACTGATTGAGACTTACAAGATGTTGCAAAGAAAACAAACAAAAACATTGTTTAATCTTGCTTTTAATCCTATGTTATATGAATAAATTGAGTAGATGGCTATAATCCTAAAAACTCCCTATAGAAAAGAATGTAGGTTGAGTGTTAATTCCAAATAAAGGCTTGCGATTTTATAGCTAAAGTTGCTTTATGAAGAAATAAAGAGAATTCATAAGGAGCCGATCCTAAGCAATTAAATTCAACTATGAACTTGCAAACTTCCTTTGTATTTTAAATTTTACTAGATAATTCTAGAGCACAGCTAACCACCAACTAGGGTGGAGAAAAGATAGCATTAGCAGTCCAATAAAGTATTTTAAATAATTTGGGTAGCGATGAAAGTATGTTATTATTTATGCATGTACAGGCCCAGACAAACTTACTCAGAATATTCCTACACTTCTTAAGTCAAATGAGATATTCTTCAAATGGAATTAAGACTATCTAAAATTAGTATCACCTTAAAAACCTCACTAAAAAAGAAAGAAAAATGATAGGAACACCCTCCTTCTTGTATTTCCTAGAATCACCAAGTGTGCACATGTGTCCTCTTCGAACTTCTATCAATGTAATCTATCTAGCTGGTCTATCTAAACTTTCTACGGTATGCTTTTACTAAGGGTTGGAACAAACTAATGTCTTTGTCAGGAAGACAAAGATTTTAAAATTGACTTTAGTTGTGGATTATGTAACTGTGTTGATCAGTATTCAATCAATAAAGGAACTAGAAAGCATGGTTTTCTAAGGTCCAGCAAGGCAGCAATGGCAGCAAACACTTTATGAAATCTAACCAAGATGAATAATGTGAGTTGGTGTGCTGACTTCAGGACTTAAAGTTGTATATTTAAGAGTACAAATGTCATTCATGGAAAAAAATCCACTGTTGAATATTTTCAAGTTAAACTATAACCTGTTGTAAATTTTATGAAAGCATTTGATTAGTTATGCATTAATTTAAATGTAATTTATAATATTATTTGTTGTACATTTTATTTGCTTTCCATCATAACAGGCTCATTTTTTTTTCTTTTCCTCTTTGTCTTATTTTGTGAAGGAAAAGGAAAAACAGGGAAGTGGGAAAGGTAGAGAAAAAATTTTTAAAAGAAATTGGTAAGAATTTATATAGGAAAACTAAAGGCCTATACTACTTTTTAAAAATTCTATTTCTACACACACCACTGCATTACATTCCCTTTGTTTGAAAAATATCTCAATAGATTAAATAATCTGAATATAATCACATATTATACAATTATATATACCTTTGTTTGGAAGAATGCTCCAAATTAAGAGCTTATTCTCCCTATAGAACTATAGTTTACTTAATGAATATATTCAAAACTGAGCAAATTAATTCCTTTCAAATCACCTATCTTGCTCATTACTTATCTGTTGTGGAGAACATGCTCTAATTCCCATAATTTTTTTAAGTGATCACATGATGATTTTGACCGCCCCCCCCATTTCATTTATCCACACTACCCCTTAAGTGAAGATAAATACAGAGAAATAATATGTCATTACCTTTCAACATTTCTCTCCAATCCCTCTCAATGTGACATTACTGCCTGTAGGGACTATTCATTTAGATGTGTTGTTGGTTGGTGGGTTTCCTCCTGACTCTGTGAACTAGTAGATGTCCCTAACTTCTAAACTATTACATTTTCATACTCAGAAAAATTTCTATTCATAGACAGAAAACTTTATAATGTATCACTTTTTTACCCTAACTACTTGTGTGAGCTTGGGCAAGTCATTAAACTTGTTCTTAACTGTCTGGGAAATAGTGTCTATAAGCATTCTATTTCTAGGACAGATGATTTTAAAATGTTTTCCAAAAAGGCCTAATGTCGGAAAGTGTAAGATATGGCAAAATAATAATTTATAAATTATCAAGGGTTCATGAGGGAAGAGGGAACGGGTTGGGAGGGGGGGAAATGAGGAGCTGATGCCAGGGGCTTAAGTGGAGAGCAAATGTCTTGAGAATGATGAGGGCAATGAATGAACAAATGTGCTTTACACAATTGATGTGTGTATGGATTGTGATAAGAGTTGTATGAGCCCCCAATAAAATGATTTAAAAAAAAGAGTAAGGCAGTGAGGGGAAGGGCAAGTAGAAGACATATTAAATTTGGTAACCAAAAAAAAGAAAACAGTCTAACATACATTATACAGTTCCATATTCTAGAGCAAAATCACCATCCATTTCAATATTGTTCTTTTATGAGAAAGTTTAAAGTATACACTTTAGCACAATGGTTTTAATTGTGAAATAATTCCAAAATGGAACAGTAAAGGCAGTGGCTCAGTTTAAGTGGTCAGAACACCCACCTTACAAGTTTCACAAATAACTGTATCTACAATATGATGAGTTGATGCCATTTATAATTCTGTTTAACAAAAGTCTCAATAGAAAGTAAAAATACAATTAAAATTATAGGCACCTCATCAAATCCCAGAGAAACCAAGTGACTTGCCAGGGCCATAATGCTGATTACAGATTTCTATCTTATTTACAATAAGAAATTGTCCTAATAATGTTTACATCCCATTGAGTTTTTCAGAAATTTAAAAGACTTTAAAAATAGCAAATGTGGCACCATCAGAAAACTATATTCAAAATCATTGCACTCTGAAGAAAAAAAACCACATAAAATTCAAGGACTTTTTAAAACCAGTGAATTGAATAAGCACACTCAGATACAAAAAGATAATAGCACATTAAAAACGTGCAAAGTATGATTACAGAAAAAGAAAATGAGAACCCCTGGTTTCAGTATGCCCCAAAGCTCAGACAGGTGCACTTAATATTCCAGGCACAACAAGAAAAAAATAAAACAAAAAAATTGCAACAATTCTGACTCAGGAAACTCCACAAGTTTCTGAGTGGAAATGTACACCACTGGGCTTTCTTTTTTTTTTTATGTGTAAGAAAGAACTTTATTTATTTATTTTAGAATATAATCTTTTTAAAAAAATCATTTTATTAGGGGCTCATACAACTCTTATCACAATCCATACATACATCAATTGTGTAAAGCGTTTTTGTACATTCATTGCCCTCATCATTCTCAAAACATTTCCTCTCCACTTAAGCCCCAGGCATTAGGTCCTCATTTTTCCCCTCCCTCCCTGTTCCCCCATCCCTCATGAGCCCTTGATAGTTTACAAATTATTATTTTGTCATATCTTTCCCTGTCCGACGTCTCCCTTCACCCACTTTTCGGTTGTCTGTCCCCCAGGGAGGAGGTCACATATAGTTCCTTGTAATTGGTTCCCTCTTTCCAACCCACTCTCCCTCTACCCTCCCAGTATCACCACTCACACCACTGGTCCTGTAGGGATCATCCGCCCTGGATTCCCTGTGTTTCCAGTTCCTATCTGTACCAGTGTACATCCTCTGTTTTAGCCAGACTTGCAAGGTAGAATTCGTGTCATGATAGTGGGAGCGGGGAGGAAACATTTAGGAACTAGAGGAAAGTTTTATTTTTCATCGTTGCTACATCGCACCCTGACTGGCTTGTCTCCTCCCCGAGACCCCTCTGCAAGGGGATCTCCGGTGGCCTACAAATGGGATTTGGGTCTCCACTCTGCACTCCCCCCATCATTCACTATGATAAGATTTTTTGTTCTGATGATGCCTTATACCTGATCCCTTCTAAAGCCCATATGGAAGAAGCACACCAGCCTATGTGGCCACTGGGTTTTCAATGACTAATCTTTCATAAAAGGCCACTAGGTCTTTCTTCAAAGTGCTTCACGCTGGAAACAGACCTGTACCTTTAAGTACTGTCTCAGGGGCTAATTCTTCGCACAGCACAAAAAGAGAAATCCTAATTGCGGCAGATAATTTTGGATAATGAAATTAAGTGTACAAGATCCACATAGACAAAAATGGAAGACACTTTGTTACCAAATGTGTGAACCCCTCTTTAATGTACAGCCTGTTTCTGGTGTTTGTAACATGGATAGTGATTAAAGCATACTGGGTTCTCATGACATAACTTCAAGAGAAGGATGAGTTTTCTTTTCCCTTAGATTAGCTGACTACAAACTCAACGGGCTCCTCCAGGTGCATGATGGTACCCAATGGGCTAGAGTCACAGCTCCATGAACGCGCTCCCTTTTCTCATGCTAGTCCGAGTCAATATGGATGGAGCGCTGACTCTGAGCTTCGGCCCTGTGTATGGCTTCCATACATGATTTCACTAAATGCTCATGACTCTTTATGAAGTGTTTTGATTATCCTCTTTTCTAGAAAAGGAACCTAAATAGATGATTGAAGTTCATACTAGCAAGTGGTAGAGATATCCTTGACAACTTACTTTTTCCTTTTAAAAGCAATGCAGCGCCTTCCTTTCTTATTTCAATCTCTTCAGTATTTGACACCTTCATGCAAGAAAAGCATGAAGGTTACAGATCCCTCAGGTATAGATTCTATGGTCAGTACCAAAGATGATTTGCCCTCGACTGAAAAACCATGACCCTCTGTAAAACTCTACCTTTGCCACAGAGCCCTTGACTACACAGTAAAAATGTCCTCTCTGCCACTGGTCCTCCGCCTGCAATTCTGTGGTACCGACCGTCTTCGATTCCCTTGCACAAGCCCGTTAAGAACACAGGAATACATTTAATACATCAATGTATAGGGGGGACATGAAACATCCTTCCATCATAATTTCATCACAGCACAGGAAGAAATGGACATTCAGCGTGCTTGACGTGCACCTCCCGAACATGGTAAGGTGTGTGGCAGGGAGCCACAAGGTTTGCAAGGTAGAGGGGGCAACAATTTGTGGGTGAATCGGGAAGGAATTTTACTCTGTAGGCTGTGTCTGTGGGTACATAGAAGGAAGCGTACATGAGATTATGATTTCTGACCTGGATCTGCTGCTGAAGTAAGTTGATTTTGTGTTGCTGCTGCAGAAGCTGCTGCTGTTGTCTGGCAATCTGCGGAGAAATTGTACAAAAATAAATTAACTAAAATGTACTTGCAGTCCTGGAGGGAAGCTACCCACGTTTTATTTCTCAAAGAGTTCGATTTGACACTGATCGCGATGGTGAAAATAGACGTGGGGGTGCTACTCAATTATTGACAATTCATCCTAGTGAGGCTCCAACGTGACGCTCAGTCTTCAGGAGCAGTGCCTCCTTTGGCTCAAAGCAAATGAAGCTCCCACACTGCAAGAATGATTGGTGCCAGTACGAAAGGTGAGGGTTGCAAAATCCCTCCTTTTGATGATAGACGATGAAGGCACAGCCCCAGATATTTCTAGCTTCCAGACGAAGAAAGAGTATAGCACTATTAGGAAATGGTTGTGCCCAAGCAGTTCAGTGTAACACAAAGTATTGGAAGAGGCTGTCTTCCTTAAATAGGCAAGTGAAACCAGTGGCCAATATGTTTGCTCTGACTCATAAAGACCTCATAGATGTCTGACTAAAACTCTGCTGTGTAGGGTGTTCGATGAAATAGATAGCTAAGCCATTCGACTGAGATACTGCTAGTGAACACCAACCCACCACCGTGTTAGAAGCAAACTTGCTGCGTGTTTGCAGCCCGAGAGGACTCCCTCTCTACCTTGCTGAGGCTCCCTCCCGCTACTGCGCCTCTCAAGCACAGCAAAACACATTCTTAAGCCACCCAACAAAATCTATTCTCATGTCTCCTCCCATTTATCAAAACTATTTCTATTTTTAAAAAGTATATATTTCTATTTGAGTCACTAATTCCTAATAGTTCTCTGATTTTCGGTTTGTCTTTTTCCCTTTTTAAGTTCTATTTTTTAATCCTCTCAGTATTTAAGGCTTAAGTGTTTTCCTTTAATCTTAATCTATTTTCTGCCCTTAGATTTTGTAACATTACACTTTCTTGGCCTTGTCCTACCTTTCCTGGAGCTGGATTTCCATACGGCTCCCTTTTTGACTCTCCTCCCTGGTCTCACTGTCCTTACTTTCATAGATCTATGCCGTGACTCACACATGGCTCCTCTTATCTTCATCACAGCTCTAAGAGCTTCAGGCTCATTTACCCAAATGAATATTTGAAGTTACTTCAAGTTCAACAGGTTCCAAATTTATTCAGGACTGAGTCTTCCACATGGTTGTCTTAAGTGTTTTCTAACCCAGGAAATAGCACAATGATAACCCTGTTATTTGCTCTCATACTATCTTCTACATTTACTTAACCTTATATCACATGGTATGACTTTATATGGATTTGTTTTTGATTGCTTGACTTCTTTATTACCATCTCTCTGTCTCCTAGGTAGAAGTTTATAACACAGTGTAGGTAGGGATCATGTATATTTTGCTCAGCCATTTGCACAGAATCTGGTACATAATGGAGTATGAAACAAATATTTGATAAAATAATGTATAAACAAAAAAAGAGAAAAATTTGAAATTTTAATTACACAATATAGGTTAGGTGGCATTCTAATGAGAATCCAAACCCTAAACTCAGGAAATGTATCTCTCTCATAAATATGCTACAGTTCTTAGTCTTATCATGTGATCACTGTAATTTTAATTACAAAAATACTTCCTTTCTTTTATATCTAGCTAAACATTCAGGAAATAATAGGTACATGTAGAGTGCAGTACTGTGATTCAAAGTTAAAATTCATGATGCAAGTGGGTCGACACTGACAATTTTTAAATTTCCTTTATGAACACGGGGAAATAATAATTATTTCAATGATTTTAGTTTATCTTGGGACAATAGTCAAATAAATGCGTTTTTTTCCTTAAGAAAGGTAGTAAAGAAAATTGTACACATTTTTCCCTCTTTGTCTAGTTGCTTCCTCCCAAGTATCAACAATTCCAGTGGTATTTAAATAATTTAATTTTACCTTGAGGATATATATCTTCAAAGACTTAACCACATTACACCCCTTCACACTTTCTCTTTTCTACACCACTGCTATCTCCTCTATTCATCGCCATCATAGCTCCCTCTGTTCCTCTCTCTGTTTGAACCCTTGCTTGTTATTGTCCATTACAAGCCATATTTCCCCTGGGGAAATATTTTTTAAAATACAAATTAAGCAATATAATTCATCTCTTCAAAGACTTTCTGTCTCTCCCCTGCAAGAAAAAGTAAATGTCCATACAATTCTTCTAAGTCCCTATGTAATTTGGCCTCTTACTACTTCTCTCTTAGTGATCCTCTAGGATCGGCTCTTGTGGGGGGTTTGCGACTATAACTCTTTGTGGGAGTAGAAAGCCTTGTTTTTCTCCCATGCAGCAGGCAGTGTTTTTAAACTGCTGTCCTTGTGGTTAGCAGCCCAAACACAGCTCTATAGCTTTTGAAAGCCACCTCTCTAATATAATCTCTTCTTCCTCTTGCCCTGTCTCTCTATTTTAGCCACACTGCTCTTCCAAGTGCCTCTGGAACATGCCACCAAGGACACTCCTGCCACTGGGCTTTCCTACTTGCCTTTCTTTCCATCTTGAATTCTCTTTCTGAGATAATTATAGATTCTCCTTCACCTATTACAAATTACTGACAGTAGAGGGATGTTACCTTCTCAACATGGTTTCTCAAAGAACACAGTTTAAAATATGCTATGGTTTTAGCTGTACCCTCCCTAATACCCTGATTAATTTTACATTTTAATACTTGTCCCCATATACTTTATTTACTTATTGTCTATCTCTTCCAACTAAAATTGAGATGTTTAGCTGGATTATTCTCTGCTGTACACCCTCAAATAGAACAGAGCCTGGATTCAGAAATATTTGCTGAATAGATGTATAAGGAATGGAGGTCAAAGTCTAGGAGAATCAGGAAACAGGGGCATCAAAATACTAGAATTGAAAGAGTACTCCACACTGAAAAAGGAATTCTGGGAGAAGGTTCATCTATATGAGCCTGACCAGTCTTAAGGAATAAGTATTCAATGTGGTTCAGTCATTTGCCTGTGCTCTGATGACATGACCAGTAATCATGGAGTAGTGACTACAAATGTCAATACTCAGTCCCTCAGCAGTGTTGTCATTGTAAGGAACTTCCCTTGCACAAACAGTTAAGTGCTCAGCTACTAACTGAAAACTTGATAGTTCAAACGCACACTGCAGGAGAAACATCTGCCAATCCACTTCCATGGTAGCCAGTAACACCTGTGAGGCAGTTCTACTCCATCACATGGTTACAATGAGTCGAAAAGGACTTGTCAGATCTTACCAACCACAAAATCATAGCTACAGTATTCTGTCTATCAACAGAGAACACACAAAAGCAGAATTACCTATAGAAACCTGATCTATTGATCTCAATAAAGACCTCTCAGGTAGTGTAGTAGGCATCTTTAGCTGACATCTTCCCACATAGGAGAGAACATCTAGAAGAGTGGATAGCCCTCTAAAGTTCTAAAGAGAACATTAGAAGTCTTGAAAACGCTTTTTAGAAAAATATCTAAAATCTTCTGTTGATATTCAAGAAAGGGGGTGAGAATTGAAAGAGAAAGAAATAAGCATTTTTTTCACTATTGCAGATCGCTTTGATTTTTCAGGGTAAGTCAGCCCTCAGACTCATCTAATAGGGACCCCCTGCAATCAATCAATCAATCAATCAATCAATAGAATACAATAAAATGGAGGGCCATTTTCAGAGGCTCCTAGGGTTTTCAAGAATTCAGATGTCTGTTTTGACCTTTGAGAATTAAGGAAAATTCCAATGTTTTTTGGATGGCCACAAGCAAAAACTGAATTCTTTTGTCATAGAAGTAAATCAAGAATATATAGAACTTTCAATAACCGGATAATTATATTATTCTGGGAAATAACGAAACATTTTATTCACCTCTTTCAAATCTCTCATTTACATGTTAGAAAACTGTTTAAAGGGTTTGTAAAGATGTATATGTTGTTGATAGGTACTGTTGAGTTGATTCCGATTCAAAGATCCATTATACACAACAGAACAAAATACTATCTGGTCCTGCACCCATCCTCACAATCACTGGTGTGTTTAAGTACATTGTTGAATGAATTAATTAATTCATCTCAATGAAGATCTTCTGTTTTACTGATCCTCAACTTCAGCAAACATTATGTCCTCCTCTGGCGACTAGTTCTTCCTGATAGTGTCCAAAGAGCATATGTCAAATCCCTACAATCCTTGTTTCTAAGAACATTTTGACGGCACTTCTAGTAATCCATAGTTTATTAAATATTCTTTACCAACATCATGCAAAGATGTGTGGAGAAGCAAGTGTTTTTGTTGTGTGACATGAAGTTAGTTCTGATATATAGCGACCCTAACTAACAGTATAACTGCACCATGGGGTTTCTTATGTTGTCATATCTTTTCTACTAGTGAAACTGATGATGGGTTTGAACTACTGATCTTTTGGTTATCAGTGAAGCACTTAACCATTTCCCCATAAGCACCATCAAGGCACAAATACCATAAATAGTGGCCTTATTCTATTTGGAATAGACTCAGTGATACTGGGTTTTCCATTTGGTAAGGTGATGCACTGAACAAATAACATGGAGTGTACAGGGAATTAGTCCTGTAAAGTGGGTGTTATCCTTGTAGGTAAGCTGTCCCCACTAAACCCTCTACCTTCCCTTCAAAGTAATACCAAATTTCTGGCCATAATAGTTTGTATGTGTCAGTTCTTATTGTCAGTTTTCTGCACCTGTGATTCACTTGAAGTAACACTTTTAAAGTCGAACAATGAAAATTTAAATAAAAAGCTGGGTAGCTTTCATGATGTGTTAAAATAATTATATTAATTTTCTGTAGCATTCAATGCTGCTGTCTATTCTTAAACACTGAGTGTCCTCTAGTGTCATATGACACCTAACTTCTCATGCTTCTTCTGTACCTCTCCTTGCTTCTGGACAGGTTCAGCTTCCCCACTCTGCCAGTAAAGGTCAGCATCCCCCCAAGGCTCTATTCTTAGTCTCTTTCCATTTTCTCACAACACCTTCACTCTATCTTAGGTGGGCCAACCTGCTCACCCACTTTCAGAAACACTCACCCTCAGATGTGATTTTGGCCGCCTCTCTTTTATCATTTAGGTATGAGCTCAATTGCCACAACCTCAGAAATATTTATCTAATAACCCCATTTTAAAGAGCACTGCCCCACCATTCCAATGAAAATTGATCACATTCCTCAACAGAAATTTCTTCTAATTATTTATCAGTGTCTGAAATTATTTTGCCTATTCATTTGTTCCTTTGTTAATTACCTTTCTACTAGAACAGTAGTTCTCAACCTTCCTAATGCCACGACCCTTTAATACAGTTCCTCATGTTGTGGTGACCCCCCCCCAACCATAAAAATAATTTTTGCTGCTACTTTATAACTGTAATGCTGCTACAGTTGTGAAGTGGGTGACCCCTGTGAAAGGGTCGTTGGGCCCCCAAAGGGGTTGTGAATCACAGGTTGAGAACCACTGTACTAGAATGTGGAGACCCTGGCTTTGTCTGTTGGATTACTTATGGTAGCTTCAGCAATCAGTTAGCATAGTCCCAGACAAGGAAAATGAATCAATTATTATTTCTTGAGTGACTAAATCATAACAGCTGCAATGGTTTAAATGATAACTTCTATGAACATAATCTAAGACATTTAGCTCTGGCATCCACTCTTAAAACTCTGGATTGTTATTCTGTCTTTCACATACCTCCAGGTGGGCTACATGCTAACTGTCTGAAATCAACATGTGCAAAACTATCTTTTCCAAATTAGTACTTCTGACTTTCCCAGTTTCTGGTGACGGTCCCACCATTTCCTCTACTACTAAGGTTCTAAACCTCTTCACCTTGCATATATCTGTGCAAAAAGTTCTAGATATATAACTCTTCTACGTGTTCACTCTTTTTATCTCTTTATCTATAGGCATCACCACACCCAATTTATATTCCCATACCTGACTAAGATTATGCAATTCTCCTAATACGACCAAAACTCAGTTTCTGTGAATCCTACCTGTTCTTCAGAACTCATCTCAAATATTACTAGTCTGATGGAATCTTTCATAATGTCAGTATTTATAAATGCTCTTTTTACTTTGCATGTTGTTTGTACCGTGCCCATAATCTATCAAAATCTCATCTTCATTAACATGATTTCTGCATTACTTATCACCAGAGTAGTTAAGATTTTTCATAGCAGACTTTTTAATCAGTTTTGATTTTTTTTTTTTCAATTTGAAGGGAGTGGTACCCCTAGTCATCTTTGCATGTCTGGGTACCAAAGTGAGGTAAAGTTGTAACATGTCTGAGGAAATGGTTGTCTGGAGATATTGTTCACCTGCTCTTGTTGCTGTTTGGCCAGTTCCATTTGCTGGCGCTGCTTCTCAATCTGAGAG
>NW_022103918.1:10367727-10368604 GCF_000313985.2 Echinops telfairi
TGGAGAAAAAGTGGATTCAAAAGACAATGGAGGTTTTCCAAGAACTTGTTAAAGCCTCCTTGTATATAAATCCAATTTTGTAGAAGTAATACTGATCACTCAAAAGAAATTATATGCTAAAATATTTAAAATCTTCTTGGGTTAAAATAGTCATTTAATACGTAGGACATGTGAGTTCACTGAAACAGAAACAATATTACTTTTAATTGTTCTTTTAAAACTCACTCGATAGACAAGGCTCCTATGGCAAGTAACAGCAGTAGGAGAGATCACACTTTTTAATTACAATTTTCACTTAAAATATAAGACACTAAGCCCTATTTTAATAATGGATGTGCCACCTGAAATATTTAATTAGATAGAAGAATCTGTTATAACTCAAGTTACCCTTTCCCAACCCATTGCACTTGCCCTACCAATTTGTGCTAAAAAAAGCCTGTGCTTTTTCAGGAAGTAGTAGCTAGAGTTAGTGGTTTATAATTTTTATGTGCGCATTTGGAATGGAAATAAATCTTCTAATATAAAGAGACTTGTGGATTAGTGGTTAAGCATGGGTCTGCTATATGCAAGGGCAGCAGTTCAAAACCACCACTCTGTGAGAGAAAGATGGGGCTTTCTACTCCTGTAATGAGTTATGGACTCAGAATCACACTGTGGCAGATCCACCTGTCCTACAGAGTCACTGTAAGACGGAATCAACTCAATGGCAGTGAGTTACTTTGTAAGAGAACTATCAGGAAAATATTCTCTCTAAACAACTACGTATGAAAACCATGTGCTACACTCCTTATTAATGGCACCAAAACATGCTCAAGGTAGATCTCAAACCGAACTTCCTGCCATCAAATCTATTCTGACTTGTGGCAACCCTACAGGA
>NW_022103918.1:10371158-10372583 GCF_000313985.2 Echinops telfairi
TAGAACCTCCTCCTCCGAGTAATAAAAACTAGAAAAGTCTCTAGAGATTGCCAAATTTCCACTGAGGGGGCAACACCACTCCAATTGGGAACGGAGTCACTCACAAAGAAGGAATCTGGTGGATCCGTTACGTAAGCATTAGGCTTCTAACCACAAAGTCTGTGGTTCAAATTCATCCACTACTAGATGAAGATGTCTGCTCCCACATCAGTATACCTCCTCAGAGACCCGCAAGGGCAGTTCTAGCCTGTCCTCTTAGGTCTCTCTACATCAGAATAACTCGGTGGCAGTTTGTTCAGTTTTAGTTTCGGTTTTGTGCTACAGGCAGATCAAACCACTAAATATCACAGGTAGATATCACAAGGGTTCTACATGGTTGGGTTTTTTGGGGGCACGCGTTTATTTGTATTATGAGTGTGGGAATACTTTAAAACTTTCAAGAGTTTTAACATCATTCAATCTAATTTAATGGGATAACCAATCATCATGTGAGTGGAGCAGTCTTTTAAGACAGGAAGAATTAGTTTCAAATGTTGGCTTTGTCACAAATCTCATATGTGATTCTGGATAATGAATGTCTCTTAGAATCAGTTTATTCATATGCAAAATGGAATAATAGCAAATGATTTTGCTATCATAATTTTCTAAGGGAAATATTAAGAACGTGCCTGGCACATAGTAGACATGCAGTCAATAGCAATCTGCAACTTCTATTAAATAAGAACTTATGATGGAACGAAACCAAGGCATTAACCTGATTTCCAAAAGCTCGATCCACAAGAGTGTAGAAGAATTCAAGCCATATGACAACAAATCTTTTTGACTACATCATGCTTCTCTACTCGAATTTTTAGTTTAAAACAGGAAAATGTCTCAGGTTAATTACATTATTCAATGGTCTAGTTAGCATCTCAATAAGTTATGGATTCTATGGCTTCAAAAAATAAATCATGCCCTTGTAAATATTTTCATTTTAGAATCTTCACACCCATCCCTTGCACAAATTTATATATTTTAAATGGTATAAAACATTTTTCATTGTAAAAACTTTGAGAATATATTATTTTTCAAAGGTAAATTTCAGAATAAAAGAAAAGTTGAGTTATATCTATTATGTTTCAAATATTATTATGACATATATGCTGTAAAGAGTAATATTCATTTTGTTGTTGATGGGATGGGTGGTCAATTCATACTCCAATTGAGACCCAGTGGCTGATTATTCTATCCTACCACTTGCTGTAGTGAGGGAGCTGGCATCCTGAGAAACAGCAAGTCACTGGTTTGAAAAGTCACTTTTGGCTTTTAGATACTGCCAAATGTATCTTGAAAACTTATAGTGCTGTGTGCCAGCAGCTCTTCTTTAGTTCTTATGAAATAGTTTTCACAAAACTGAAAAAAAAAATTACTCGTCAGCAACTACAG
>NW_022103918.1:10373283-10374781 GCF_000313985.2 Echinops telfairi
TCCAACAAGGCAGATGGGAAGACTGGTTTAGCCTTTCCTGAGTTACCTGGCCAGAAAACCTCCCAAGTGATGCCTTACTTTTAGAACCTCATCAAGACAGAAGTATTTATGAGAGAAGTTTGCATACGGTTATTTGTGTTATAATTCCACACAGAAATATTAAGTCAGCACAATACAAATTTTGCAATTACTTTGCTAAAAACCAAATGCTATCTTGATAGTAGAAAAGCCACTATGGATCCTCTAGCTCATTGGTTCTCAACCTTCCTAATTCCATGACCCTTTCATACAGTTCCTCATGTTGTGGTGCCCCTTAACCATAAAATTATTTTTGTCGCTACTTCATAGCTGTCATTTTGCTACTGTTATGAATCATAATGTAAATATCTGACATATAGGATGTATTTTCATTGTTACAAATTGAACATAACCACAGCTGAATATAAAAACATAACTGATCATCATCCAGATTAAGTTTTCATGGTACAGATATATATATATATATATATATTTCCTTTTTGCAGTAGTTGATAACTTTACATTTACCCAGTAATTATAATTCATGAAGTTTCATTTTACCTCTAATACTGCTGCTTTCAACACAGCAGCTGCTTTCTACACAGTAGCTGCTCTCTACACAAGTGTGACTGGCTCGCATAAGTACATTATGGTGCCAACCCTGTCACATACACCTGTATGTGTACGGGCTGTATGTGATGGGGTTAGCGTGATGATGTCATCATACCAGGTACTCGTATGTGGGTGTATCTGCATGTGGGCGGATCACGTGGAGACGGAGGGAGGAGCAGTGTCTCAGAAAATATGTGTTTCGCGATGATGGTCTTAGGCGACCCCTGTGAAAGGGTCATTTGGCCCTCAAAGGGGTTGTGTCCCCCAGGTTGAGAACTGCTGCTCTAGCGACTACCTTCAGGTAAAGTGCCAATCAAATGACCTGACCATCAGTGTAATGGAATTTCACGCTAGCTGACAAACTATGTAACACTCTTGGTCACCTACTAGAGACACAGGTAGACATAACTTAATGTTTCTTTTATGCTAAGTTCTATATTTGTCCCTTCTCAATAAAAATAAGGTCATACAAGCTAAGGGGTCTGGGTGGTATCATGGGTTACATGTTGGACTGGCTGTTCGCCATAAAAGCTCAAACTTCACCTTCCTTTCATACACTTGTTAATCAAGGCTTTTGCCATAGAAAAGAGCAAAACCCTATACACTGGCCAATTAGACTCTGGCTGATTAGGAAAGAAGAGGCTAATAATTCCTTCAGACTGCAAATCAACTCATAATATATATTGCCTGTTTGATGCTGGCATGGATTTTTAGTCAAACTATTTGTTCTGCAAAAGCATTTGCTGTGTGTGTGTGTGTGTGTTCATTATATATTATTTCTATTGCACCTTTAAAACCTAATTATTTCATATTTCCAAAGTACTGAAGCATAAAATGATATAGATTCTGATGGGAAAAATAATGCAAT
>NW_022103918.1:10375356-10377506 GCF_000313985.2 Echinops telfairi
CCTCATTAAAAATAGCTGCCTAACAGTTCAGCCATTGTGCATGTCTGACTTCTTCTGGGGTGGCATGAAAACCACATTCCTGGGCACCACCATAAACACTGTCCCTGACCCCCCAAGAACCTTTAAGTCAAATTCATTTACCCCCAGAAGGCAACATGCTATTGTGCCCTCTCCACTTCCTAGCCACCTATGAACAATGGGTAGTAATTGCAACTGTCACGGGCAGTCAGTAGGAAAAAAATCCCAGCTCATATTTTCCCAGTTTACTGCCAAACCTGATCCGAGTACCTAATAACTAGGCCTCCAACAGAAGAAAGACCCACAGTTGCTTTTTAAATGCATCAGAAAACAGCTTTCCGTACAGAACCAAAGCACAATAACCAAACGTGTGGTTTGAATGTGAGGCTTAAAAAACTCAAAATTAAAGACAGAAATTTCTTTTGTGACTGCACTGTAGCTTCCTAAACTAACCCCCAGGCAAGCCTGAAAGGGCAGCTGAGCCTCTTTCCTCTAAGCTTATCATCGCTGCTGTTGCCGCTTTTAAGTCTGACTTGTGAGGGAAAACCAGGTAGGGGAAAATGTGCCCTACAATGGAATGAGATCACAAGGCTTGGGAAAGGTGGTCTCTGTTCTACTCTGCTATGAGCTGGGTTACAGGAACTAAAGAACCTTGCAGAATCTCATTCTAAACTTCAAGTGGAAGTTAGGGTTAAAGTCGATCAGAATAATATGAAGGAGACTGCTGAGAAAGATGGAGCGTTCTGCTCCCATACAGGGTTACCGTCTCCGAAGCCCAGGGACCGTTCTCCTCTGTCCCACAGGGTTGCTGTGAGTCGGAACTGACTCAAGGGCAGAGTTGGAGGAGGCTGTTTCAGAACAGGAAACTTCCTAGTTCTCCTAAAACTTTATCTTCGAGTCCCATAACCCCCCCTGTGGGTTTCATTGGCTTCGAGTGGAATCCGCCTCGTACTGGCCCTGTAGAGGGCCAAGCAGAACCTTTCGCGTTGGGTTGCCAAGTCGGCGGTCTTTACAAAAGCAGGCTGCCACGGTCTTCTCTGGGAAACCACAGCCCTTACGGCGAGCAGCTAGGTGCTCTCACGACTGTGCTACCAAGGTCCTTCAAGGCGCATTCAGAGCATGCATTTGAACTCCAGGAGGCGGCAGCATAGGCTTTGTTTCACTTGGTGGCAGGAGAGACTAGTCCCTGGAGGAGCGCATCATGCTTGGTAAAGTAGAGGAACAACAACAAGAGGAGGGCCCTCAACGAGATGGACTGACACCTGGTTGCAACCTGGGGCCCAAACTTAAGAACCACTGTGAGGGCTGCTCCGGACCCGGCGGTGTTTCGTTCCGAGTGGAACTGGCGCGATGCCACCAAACAGCAATGTTCAACGTCAGGGCACATTCTTCTCCCTCTTCCCGTTCACACCTAATCATAGACCAAAAGATGTTAACCCCAGGGTTCTGAGTGCTCCGTTCTTCTGGCTGTTTCTAGATAATCAGACACTAAGAACCAAGTAAGCCAAACACTTGCGAAGACTGACGCTATATTTTCTACTTCCGGATGTTCTTCGGAAGTAGAGCCTCAGAGAGACAACTGTCCCTTTCAGTGTGAAAACATATGCACATATGTACCAGGCAAAGAAACTACTTAGACTTCTGCATATATATTCATATTAATCAAATGAGGTTAAATATATATTCAGCTTCCATCGATATGTAAACAGTAATCCATAGCTAAAATTTCAAGATTAAGATATAACCTCTTAAGGTTATGCATTGTTTTCACATTAGCTCTATTTTATAAGTCTAAGCAGCCTATTGGCCAGAAGCAGAAAGCTATAGATTGTCTATTATGCCCTGTGAAAACATGCTTTGAAATTAGTTGAAGAGCCCTATCTGATTGTGTGTTTATATGAGGAAATTAGTTCTCCCCTTGCAGTTAATGAAGGTTCATTAAAATAAAATAAATATTCAGTATCTTCTGACACCCAAACAGAAGTTTTCTTTTAGTTGTATCAAAGTGTCGACTCAAATGAAACCAAACCGAAAGCAGTGCGACCCTCTGAGTGCACAACAACCTTTGATCGCCCCTTCCTCACCCCTCATTTCGAGGGTCAACTGTGGGTTAGGTACTCGCTTACCCTTAC
>NW_022103918.1:10377606-10399525 GCF_000313985.2 Echinops telfairi
TCACTCTGTAGAGTGCATGAAAGCACCTTACAGTGTGCAGTTTTTAACCTTGCTGAAGGCACATTCTTTCGTATAGAATAAACCATTTAAATAGCAAAAGACAGGATGCAGGCTAAAGAATATTAAAGGTACAGTGGGGCCATTCTGTTAAGCCTACATAAAATGTATCCTGAGTAGAGAGAGAGAGACAAGAACCCTGATCCTGCCTGCCGTTTTCAAGCTCCTAAGAGGAAGCACCAGAGTGAGAAAATGCCTGAGACCCAGAGGGGGGAGCACAGGAGGGCTTGACCACCGTGAAGGTTGCTAAACGCCAAATTCATTTAGTCACAGTTTGCCTCAAAACAGTCACACACATTACCTTTTATTTCGCCAAAGTTCCCTGATCCCATTGCAAGAAGCTTGTCTTTCCAGTCCTTAGAGAGTAGCTTTTCGATACTGGGGGTTTCTAAGTAAAGAAGAAGAGGGAAAAAAATAATGTAAGCAAGTCAACATGACTATGTTTACAATAGAGCTCATTAAAAGCCTATCTGCTAAAAATAAGGCCATCCCGATCTGGGCCCCAGTCCATAATGACTTCATCAACAAACTGATAAGAGGGGAGGAAAAAAGAATGTGTTTTGTCACCTGCTGTTTCAAAATCATTAGCTTTTTCCTCTTGCGGAACAAAGCCATACTACTTCTTTATGACAATGGGTACATATAAACCGGCAGTTCATTGATTTTCAATTTGGTGAACAAATTCCTGTTATAATGGATGCTTGTCAATTTCAGGGTGTTAGTCTGCAGTCAAAAAATAATTATGTTGATAAAATGCACAGAAGAAAAAAAAAGGCAAAGAATTAGCTCTTAAATCTGCTACATGTAATTATATCCCTCTGTGTGTTTACAATTACATCCACTTTATAATATGTGTTTAACATTGTGTGGTAGGAAGCACACAAACACACTGTGGAAAGATTTGCCAGTACCACGAACAGTTAAAAAAAAAAGTTGATATAAAGGAAGCTTTAAAAGATTGTGAGATGTAGGTAATGCCTACAATAGAAAGCTATTATTTGTTTATTTCAGATTTACATCACACTCCTTAAAAATGCCCTATATTGGCAAGGGCACACACATTTTTAAAGAGCAAGGTTGTGGTTTAGACTGATATTTATATCTATAAATCACATGCTTTTTGACCTCTGTCTCTGTGTTGAATTTTAATGTATAAGTAAATATAAATGCTAATAAAACTCCCAAACATTCACCACAGTTCCAAACAATGTAATTGCATATTCTTGTCAGCACTTAGATGGGTCCACAATTACAATGGCTTTCAATCCCACGATTAGTACTGCATTCAGATAGAAAATGGAGTGTACGAAAAGATAAGTGTCCCAGTATGTGCCATCCAAATAACAATGCCCATACTTATTATCTAGATCTAAGACATGCACTGCCATTCTCCACATTGGTGTTTATGTGTATTTGTGTTTGTTCAGGCATTTGTTTACCCCCTACTAGGAGCAAAAAGGGAGTACATGTTAATTTATCAAAGGGACCGTCTGGCCTAGACACCATAAGATTATTAGAAACTGGTTAATTTTCCCCACAGCAAAAGGCATTGTAAGGAGCCTTAGTCATTGTCTCTGGATAATGCCATCGATTTTTTTTTTTCAGGGTCCCATCCAACAGCTGGAAGGTCCCAGCATCACAAAGCCTGTGTGGAGTTTCCAACAAAGCTGAGGTACAACTTTCCTTGGAAAATTGCAAGAGAAGAGAGCTCTTCTCTCTCAGGTGTCAAACATTCGTGGGAACTAAAATAATTACAAGCCCTGAATGACTACTGACTTACAAGGGTCTATATATATAGGTGACAATATAGAGCCACATACCTCAACTACTGCTACGTGCAGATTTACCTATGAAACATGTGAAATGTTGTCTTCCTTTATAGAATGATACAATTCTATCTTCACGCTTCAGAGGTGAAAATCTACTAAAGAATTCTTTTATGTCTTTTAAATATTCATATTTTTCTATGACAATGTTTTGAAAATAAAGGCAATTCTTTGAGCGATAAGTCATTCAACCTTATTGTAATCAATATTCCTAGTGTAATTCTTATTTCAAATCAGTCTGTTCACCGAAGCTTTAAAAATAAGTTTGAAAACCTACTCTGAGAGTCCCCAATGTCTCAACATTCCCAGAAAATGTTTGAAACCTTATCAGAATAGGTCAAATAAACACTACTGTTTCTTTTTTTCCAACACGCCACAAAATTCTTGAGTAGCATGCAAACAGGGCACAGCCAATACGGTATTTGCAATAGAGTACTGTCAGTCATTAAAAGCTAACAAACCTTTGCAAAGCAGGAATGCAGCAATAGAAATCCATTGTGCACTAACAATAGGCCCCTGAACCTCCCAGCACAGAAAGCAGACCATTTTACTTTTAAGGCTATTGTCCGCAAAGTCCATGACAAAGCGTTTCCCCTGCAGCTAGACAAAATATTCACTGTAGTGTGCTCATAAAGAAACAGAAGTCCTCTGTGTAAGTTTCAGAGTTAAAGAAACAGCCGCCAGATTTCTGAAACCTGTAGCACACTCTTGGCCTCTTTATTACTAGCATAAAGACCTAAGGCTCAAATACAAAGTCACGTCTTTCAAGTACCTGACTTTCAACATACACTACCCCCTTAAACGCACCCCTCCAAAAAAGAGAATCACTTCTTTAAGACCAAGTTATTTGGAAAACGTATAATCAGAAGCATGTCTAACTCAGGATTGTGATGTCTACGGGCAAATAAAGACACTAATACTCACAAGTTAGATAACGCATACACTTTGCATTTAGACTCACTAAGCATTCATTGAGCAGCCTAAGTGACAGAAGTAATGCTGAATGCTTTTAAAGGGGTTCTTTTATTTAACCAGAGCAACCACTGGAAAACTTGGGTAAGGTTATTTGTTATATTTTCATTTACAGTCTTAAAAAGAAACACTAAATACCAGAAGCACAAAGAAAGACAGGGCTGAGGGGATGTTTCCCAAACTACAACAGGCAGAGTGGACGTGTGAACCAAGTGTTTTTTCCCCTACAAATTCCTAATGTTCCTGTGGACAGTGAAATAAAAGGACAGGGTACTATTTTGAGGGCTAAATGCTGAGTAGTATATCTGGTCACTATGCATGGTATCGCAAACTCTTACAATACTCTCTGGAATATTGGAATAATATCCTTACTGAAGTCCTTGGGTGGTGCAAATGGTTAACTAGCTCTGCAACTAAGAGATCAGTTGGAGGTTTCAATCCTTATGGAGCTGTCACAAAAGAAAGGCCCCGTGATTTACTTTGCAAAAAGCAGCCATTGAAGCTCTGTGGGGCCCAGTTGGGCTCTGAACCCAATGGAGTTGTTGTGAGCCAGAACTGACTAGATGGCAAAAGTTTTTGTTTGTTTGGGGTTTTTTGTTTGTTTGTTTGTTTTAATGTAGGCTTAGACAGCTTAAGAAACTGAGGTGTAGGGGAAAATACTGATTTTTTTTTCCTTAATAGAGTTAAGTTCAGCATCTTCAGTGGTATAGTGGGCTATGCCCTGGGCTGCTAACCACAAGGTCAGAAGTTTGAAGCCACCAGTGGACCCACATGAGAAATGAGTCTCTCTACTCCCACACAGAGTCCCACTCTCGGACACCGAAAGGATCAATTCCACCCTGTTCTACATGGTTGTTATGAGTCAGAATCCACTTGAAACAGTGACTTGTGTTTTGGTTTTTGAGAGCTAAGTTCACCTCTTGGGTCCTAAAGACTTTTCCCTTTATTTCATTTGCAAATAAATCCTGTATAGTAAGAAAAACCACAGCTATTAATTCCACTGTTGGAGTAAAAAGTTGAAAGTTGACTCCTACTTCTGAGAGCACCTCTAGTTTAAAGACTTTTAAAGGTTCCACTGAGATTTGCTTCTTCTGAAGTGCAGCTAGTCTAAGGATTGGCATATCAGTCTAACCACCAAAAGGGCACCGAAGAGCCATAGATTAAGTAAGTGTGAGGGATAATAGTAAAGTTGTTGGATGCGGTTAGTGGTGTTAGGAGTTGGTTCCAGCTCAAAGTGGCCCAACTGTTACATTTGAGCCTATGGTTGACGCCGCTGTTTCAATGGTAATAATAATCATTGTTACTACTTGCATAGATTTCAATTCATAGAATGCTCTTAGATGCAACAATTTTGTCTACAGTGTATAGTACTACAGTGTATAGTACTATCACACTCATTTTTCTGATAAGGAAACTAGAGTTCTAAAGGTGACTGGCCTAATATCACCAAGCCAGAAAGTTGAACAGATTGAATTAAAGACCAGGCTTTCTTAGTTCAAGGACATGGTCGACTCAGGGCAAAGGCAAAAGTCTATAGCTGGTAAAAGAGACAAAAACAAATGGTAAGAAGTAAAATATAAGATCAATTAGAGTGAACTGAAAGATAGCCTTCATTAACCACTGCATTAAGACAAAATTTACTGGATTAACTTTGTCTCTTTCTTCCATAAGGAACATTCTGGTATATTTGCTTGCTTTTTCCCTTCTCACCCTTGCCTCTTTTGCTCACATATGCTTCTTCACATCAATGCCTGTGGCAATCTCCACCAGTGAATAGACCCCCCAACTGTGCGAGCCATTGTTACAGCAGCATCCTGCCTCTTTAGGGCCTGTTCATTCCCTATAACTCTCACTCCTTTTTCCCTTCAGTGCCAAACCCTCTTAAGGCTTACTCCCTCATCTGGAACAATGAGACCTAGAGACTCATGCCAACATATTGTAATTCTCCAACAAGCTGCCAGTGCCAAGAATTAAACCACATTCGCTCCAGTGCAGTAGCTTTACACACAAGCTCAGGTTTTTGCTTTGTGTTTATGTAGTCTCACCCCCCCTCCCCCACACTGCCCCCGTTAATCTCCCTTGAACTGCTGTGGCAGAGCTCAAAAACAACGGAACAAGCAACAAATACATTTGTATGATATTTGACTTTTTAAACAAAGTTCCAGGAGTTAGATCATCCCAAATCTACTACTGTTTATACTTTAATTTTGTTGCTTAAACTAAGCTCTGTTATCCCTGACATGTGATAGGTTACACATTTAGGAATGTGAGTAACCTGTGGGAAGAAACAAATAGTATGACTAAATTTCTAAATACACCAATACCTCCTTTTAAGTCAAAAAGTAAAAGCATAAGTATACTGTTCATATCATACATAACATGAGAATTTTAGAGCTGAAAAGAATCACTCTATGATGATTATCTCTCATTATATGCTTATCATTTAGATAAGCATTTCATAATTTACTAAAACATGTAAGAAACATAAGTGGTTTGGTTATGTAAAACTAAAGAGAAAAGAATTATTCTATTTTCATGTAAATTAAAACAATGGGTTGTTTCTTTTTTTTTTACACCCTGCCTGGCCTCCCTATCCCCCAGCCCCAGGGTTGTGTTTCTTTTTATAAGACTTGAATCTGTTCCTGTGCTAACCCTTAAGTTAATGATGGCGTCTGTAGTACTCTATAACATCGGCTCAAGGTCACCATGATCAGGGAGCACTGTTTTGCTCAATACCATTTTGGTGAAACTGGTCTACACCACTCTTGCTTCAACATTTTGAAAAGCTATTAAGTTAGACAGGCTAATAATTTGCCTGAAATCACACAATTAATCAATCAATGGTAAGTCCAACTAACTCCTATATGAGTGCCCTCTTCAATATATGAAGCACTTCAAAAATGTCGTGAAAATAATGAAATTGGGTGTTAATGGAGTTTTTTCATGAAGTTTTTGAAGCTCCCTCTGACTTCATAGCACTCTAAATTCTTTTATTAAAATCTCAGGCTTTTTAAAAATGTAACGGGTGCAGTTTAGTTCCCCTGACTGAGCTTGAATTAATAATTATATGACTTTTATTGTATATAACCAGTGGTTAGGATTAGGTATTGTTAACTCAACATCCTCCCTTTAGAATCTTTCATCTGGCAGAGCCACGGAACTGATGGCAAATTTGTACATGTGACCAAGTACTCTTTCCTCCAAAAAATACAATGCAATTCAATTGCTGCTTTTAAGCTATTCTATAACTGATAACCTGGTTATCTCGTTGTGTGGGGGAGATAAGAGGAACTCAAGAACCATGGGTCATGTTCATGAGCCCTGCATGTCTAAACAGTATTTGAGACAGATATTAAACAAGGCAATACAAGAAATATAAAAACTCTTGTATATCTGGAAAAAGTATTCGTGCACAGAAGGCCAGAAGGCCAGGTAACAGTCCCATTAGACAAGCACTATAGCTAATCTCTTACTGAAAAATGCCAAGTTCTTCTAAGAAATGTTCAAAAAACAACACACACACACAACATCTGAAATTGTGAAGCATTAGGATTTAAATAAGCCTTATTTTTATATGCAATTATCCTAAAGTGAATTAAGCTCTTGAAATACCTTACCCCTAGTACTGCCAAAAGACTTCAAATACTTGTTTCCAATTGAAAGCTAATAAGAGCATGTTAACTAAAGAAACTAAAAAAAAAAACAAACCCAGACAATTTAAACCTAATGATTCAAAATTTCAAATATTTAATTTGGAATCAGTTTGAGGAATGTGTAATTAGTGTGAGGTTTACTTACCATCACCACCATCCCACCACCCTATTTTGAGCAAGATGCAATTATGAGCGCACCTAATCAATTATACTCAATCATATACCACATTCTATAAGAATACTTTTTTCATCAGATAGTTACCTACTCTATAATTAATATAAGTACTACACATCAGTAGTCCTCAGTTTACTTCTCACTACATGATTCTGCATTTTCTATACAGATTTCTCCATTATCTGATTGGCTTAATTGATGAGTTGTGTAGTGGTCATTTCAGCAACTTCCTCACTCACAAAGTAAGTGCATTTTCTCAAATAGACTACATCTATTTTCTTTGTTCTTGTTTCAAAATATATAATAAAAAGAACCTAAGTAATTTAAGAGCACCACTTCAAAAATAATTGCAAAGAATTATTATTGAGGTACAAAATCTTTCTTGTATTTTGTTATTAAGTATACATAATCATTTAATGTCATATATTAAATTGACTCCATCACCTGCTAGTTATAAGACATTTGGCAAATTAACTTCAGTTTACTCATTTGTAGGTGGGGATAGTAATTCTGCTTGGGCCTGCTGTGAATATTAAATGAGATAGGTTACATAAAGCTCTTGAAATAGTACGAAACACAACAATATTTTTAAAGTCTTAGCTAACATTACAACTACAGGTCAGTATATAAAAACCCAAAAGGATGAATAAAAAAATCAATATATATTTATAATCAGTATATCGATCAATATATTGATATATAAATGTTTTATATATAAATAAAACTTATTTATGTATATATATTTATGCAATAAGTGCACTTTACTTAGATATAAAATTCATTTATATAAAAGCCTTGCCTGCACTGAAACTAATCAGAAATCAAAAGCCCCATCATTAGGTAATAAACTTTATAACATTTTATGATAACCCACACCTTGGTGTTGAACACCTGCTATTCCTTTTTTTTTTTTTTAGTTGATTCATGCCAACAAAGGTGATATGGCCCCATACTATGTCCCTCAGACAACCCTCAAACCCTGGAACTGAATTCACCCCTGGAGGTCACTTTGCAGCTAAACAATGGAATGACCTATAGAGTGAACAATGATACCTGTGAGGAACATAATCCTCAGAACAATCAACTGGGGGAGACCAGCAGGGCAGCATTTGCCTACAGACAAAGCTCAGGAGGCAGGAGGAGGCAGGAAGGACAGATGAATGAAATGGAAAATGCAGATTGAGTAGGAAGAGTGCTGTGACATCCAGGGGGTTGTAACTAATGTCAGGAAACGAAACACGTGTCCATTGTTGAGTGGAGAACGAGTTTGCTCTGCAAACTTTCACTCACACCCTAACAAACTAGAATTGGAAAGAAAAATTGGGGCAAAGGACAGTGGTAGGATGAGGAACAGGGAGGACGTAGCTTTTGTTTTGTTAATTAATAAATGTCCCCAAACAACACGTTATCATACTCAACTAATCTTCATCTGCTTTCCCACCCCAGCCCTCCACAGTGGCCTTTGTAACGTTTCAAAGATGCCATTAGGTCTTCAACAATGGCTGAAGCTTTTAAGCCACAGATGTTGACAAGGGGAAGGGAACAACAAATAGCTTCCTAGTGCTCTGTTCCTAGAGTCACTCAGCCAGCTGTAATCGTTATTATTTGTATTTATTAGTGCTGTAGCCCTGTCCTCAATCATAGCTAACTCACGCCCACCCTCATGACAGCAGGATGATTTTAACTTTTAATAAAGCGGAGCGTACAGCACTCCCGTGTAAAGCTCTTTGGGTACAGCGCACAGCTAATGAATATTGTCCATTTGGATCCGAATAATTTATGATGTCAGCAAAGGGTGGGTGGGGAAATGGGAACCAAATTCTAATCATTAGTTTCACTGTGAGGAGTCAGAGAGTAGGAGGAAGCAAATACATTACCAGGAAAATGGGGGAAAATAGATAAGTAAAAGCAACTTGAAGGAAGAACATGGAAAAGAAAGATGTTGAGTCACATGAATAAAAGCAACTTGCAAGTAATAAAATAGTTCCTACAAATAGTTTTGTAATTACTTTTACTGTTTCACACATCCTGTGACAAAATTTCTAAGAGAATGGTTGTACTGTTAGAGTTCGTGCATTTTGTTTCAAATAATGTCTTTCTTCATTGTGTATATGTGATACAGAAAATGAAAGAAAAACACAAGAGAAAGCATAAAAACGAATTTATGGCATAAGGGGTGCGAGATTAAGGCATACATAAAATCAAGTCTTCATTTCACAAGACACATTCATCTACAAACTGAGAAGAAACTTAAGATACTTTAATCATATCACAATTCAGTGAAGATGAGAATAAAGTCCTAAGTATATTATATATGCCTACAGAGATATTTAAAAAAATAATTATCTAAATGTGTATTTGTATTATAAGTAAAGTAACAATTACCTATTCAGAAGAGTATATTCATAAAACATGTCATAAGCTATTCGGACCACAATGAAAAAAAAATTTAATGGTACAACTGTTTGAAGGGGGGTTTAAATTGTTAAAGTGGTTGGTCTAGCTTGGTACAGAAAGCATGGAAATAGACAACAACTTAACATACAGTAAGAATTTGAATACTTAAAAAATATGACAGAATGTTTTACCACTGGAAGTGAGAATTAAAGCGCATAAAGCCTGATGCTAAACCACTACACATCCTGAATCTTCTCTATCACAACATATGTGAACACAACTCGCAATCTCAGTCTGCCAGATGCCTGGAAAGATATAGACAATAAAAACTGACATGATTCATATGATAAACCGGAGATTGTGATGTGCAGGTAGTTGGACAATGAAGCTGAAAAGCTAGTTATCATTCAAATTGCATTGTATGTGCTAATACATAACATCAAATATACAAATTAAGACAAATATCCCCTGATTTGCTTCAAATCATATATCAAATTTTGCACATAGTCTTCTCAACCAAAGTAGTCCATCTGTCTTAACAACTTGTTACATTTGGTCTTTCAATAACCTTTCATGGTTTTGGATTATACCATTTTTTGGAGTACTTTTAGATGATGAAATACAATGGTTTATCTGTGAAACAGCATTTTAATTTCCCAAGCTTATACACAATCTCAGCAACAATGAAGGCTGTAGTTGTTTGTTAGCCAAACAGGCTGTGACCCCAAAATATGCAAAATAAACAGGATGTAAACATGCAAGGCTTCTCCCTAAAAGGTATTTTTAACCAAGGAGAAACAAATGAAAGATAATTTTCAAAAAGGAAACCAACTATAATATAAAAATGAAATACATCTGGATAAAGAGAAAAATTGCAGGGTTTTTTTTTTTTAACTTTTTCTTTATCAGCAGAGATTTACTATGCTTGGTGTTAAAAGCAGCTAAAACTGGGTATGTACAGTCTATTTGTGTATGTATTTCATTTCTGAGCTTAAAAGGTATAAAACTGTCATCTTTGTCTTTAATGGCATAATGTACAATTAGAACCAGCAAACTGCTTAAAAACAGTGTAAGTCATATAAAGACAGCCATTTTCTTAATTTCACTCAATTTAAACAAACACACCAGAAAGTGTCATTCATTTATCTGACAATCATTTGTTAAGCCTGTGCTAAGGCACTGTGAAACAAGCGCTGGTGGTTAAGTAGTTGGCTGCTAACCAAAAGGTCATCGGTTCAAACCCTGGACTCACTCTATGGGGGAAAGATGTAGCTGTGTGCACCTGTAAAAAAATTATAGTCTTGGAATTCCTATGAGGTAGTTCTCCTCTGTCTTATAGAATCTTTCCTATGAGGTAGTTCTCCTCTGTCTTATAGAATCTTTGTAAGTCAAAATTCACTTGAAGGCAACAGGCTTGTTTTCTCAGCTATGGTTCTGGGATGCGCCCTAAGACAAAAACAGCCTCTGTGCATAAACAAGCTCCTCAACTTGTGGCAAGACACACAGGCCAACAATGACCAGACTTTAACACCTCGAACTATAGCATTACAGTGTCACTAAACGATTGTTTCATTTTTGAAATAAAACTGGAGATGCTAATCTTCTCTTAAATTATTAAGCTAAATGGCTAATGAATAAATATGTGGATGAACTTCATCCAAAACTTAGTATTATAGTGTTGTTATAATGTAAGAATTATAAAGTAGTTCTTGGATTATCAATTGAATCTGGTATAAAAAAAATCCCAGTAGGGAGTAATTTCCAAAAATGTTGCCAAATTCTCATCCTGCCCATAATTAGAAAAATACTACTAATTAAATCTCAAAAATAATGTAAATATAAGTAAAACCTATGCACAAGGGGGCTTCAGAAGACTGTCCAATATTCCCCTTTTCCATGAACTTTGCAAAGTCCCTTCTGACATGAACATGATTAGCAGTGTGTTAGTTCAACACACACTAGGTAGTAGGTGGCTCTTCCAGGAATGTGGCATATCATTAAAAATGAGTCACAAATGATTATTTATCATCTAAAACTCATTGTCCTAAGGAATGGCAATATGCAAGCGATACAAATTGTGTACTTGTTTAATACAAAGAACACTTACTGATTACAGAGTACAATCTTCAGTATCGAGTACACCTCCACTGGATAAATAAGCAACACTACCAATACTCATGGGTGCCTCAGTCAAGAAACCGAAGACTACATTGCATTGGACAATTGATGTGAAATACCTCTCTGAAGACTTTAAAAGGAAGGAAGTCGTTTTGAAGACTGAGGTTCATTTGGTTCAAGCCATGCCTGATATGTACGTGAAATCTGAGAAATGAATAAAGGCCAAAGAAGAAATGATGCATTTGACTTTTGTGTTGGAGAAGAGTGTTGAGTAAACCATGGACTGCAAGAAGAACGAACCAATCTGCGTTGGAAGAAGTACTGACAGAGCGCACCTCAGATCTGAGGATGGTGGGACGTCACCTCATGTTCTTTGGACATGTGATCAGGATGACCCAGACCCTGGAGAAGGGCATCAAGAAAGGGAAGGACCCTCAGTGAAGGGACTGACATGGTGGCTGCAACCAGGAGCTCCACAAAACCACAAACATGCGGCCATGTTTCTTCTGTTGTGCGTAAAGGACTCCCCAGCAATCAGAACCCCTGGACCGCAACAAAGAAGAAAAACAGGACCCCCTAAAGAGTTGAAGGAATATACACTTTTCCAAGACTCAAGGGAACATCTGATGAGTAAATACTGTTTCAGATGATTAAAAAACATGGATAAAGCGCTCTATTAAATCTTTGAAAATCTGAAGTGGAAACAGTTCAATTTAAAAGACACAAAGAAGTATCATCTATTAAACTCTCCTTAGAAAGGAGAGAGAATTTTACTACACCACAATAGGATTTCAGTAAGAATGAAATATTATCAACTTAAATATCAAGATGTATTACAACCTTTTTCTATATTACAACTTCACGAAATTTTGTATTCCTAAGGGAAAATAGTCACCTTAAAACATAATAATGAGCCCTCAGAAACTAATATATATTTTATCTATTTAAAAGGAAAAGGAAAAAAATTACAGAGAGGTTGAAACTAAAAATGTTTTTTTTTAATTCCTCAGTGAAGGAAAATGAATCATGTAATCACATATTAGGAAACTGTATCTGTAGATAGATATAGAGATACACACAATTTTCTACATATATAAGATATATATATTGATATAAATGGGGTGAGAAAAAAGAGAATTCTGATAATCAGCTAAATGATTGGGACACTTTTTACTGAATGGTTGAAAATTGTGGTACAGGGTTGGTTTCGGGAACCTTGGTAGACTAATGTGAGAATGGATTTGATTTTCAAGGATGAATAGAGCAACATCCTCATTCTTAAAATTCCCTGGGTAAATCCTTTAAGGGCAGGACCATGAATCACATCATCTTGGAAAGTACCTAATGGTGGTGGTGGTGGTCGTGGTATTAGTCGCCCTGGAATGGATTCCTCCTCATGGCCACTGCATTTGTGCAGAGTAGGACTCCTCCATGTGGTTTTTAAGGTGGCCTTTCAGATGCAGACGTATAGGTCTGTTTAAACCACCAACCCTGTGGTTAGTAGTTGAATGCTTAACCATTTATACCACCCAGCGAAGCCAAGTAATATGGTAGGAAATAAAATACACAACGAATGCCATGAATGTAAAAAGCATGGATGTGCATAGCACATCAACATTTTGACTGCATATTCACATCCTGCCTCAAATATAATAAATGAGAGGAAATAAACATTTGAAAGGGAAATTAAATATTACCATTTGGGGTTGGGTGAGGAGGAAAGGGAGAGAGCATTCTTGAAACGGTCTTTTCCCCCTCCGGTGCTCAGCTTTGAAAAAATAAGCATGAAGCCATTTCTTTCATAGGTAGTATATGGAAGATAGGCAATTGGTTACCACCTAGACCTCTCGATAAAAAAATATATATAAACAATAAACCCAAAACACAGCCATCAAATTGCTTCTACCACTTAGCAACCCTAGGGGACAGGGTAGAATTGCCCATGTGGGTATCAGGGTTAGAAAGCCATTTATTTCCCATGGAGTGGTTGTGGGTTTCAAACTGTCGGCCTAGGGATTAGCAGTCCAACACATCACCTCTACGCCACCAGTGCTCCTATATATTTTAGTAATGTATTTTTATGAACTGTTAACCTACATTACCTCTCTTTAGAAATGCATGAGAAAAAGGGTGAGTAGAGGGGACAGCTGAATGGGATGTTACCATTATGTGTATCTGATGATTTCCTAAAGATTCACATTGTGAAGAACAGCATTCTAAAAGAGGTTAGGGGTGGGGTGAGGGCTTGTTTGAAATGTCCTTGGAATTTCAGTGAAATAAAATGAAATATCAGCAACTAAAAAAAAACCAAACAAACAAAAAACACCAAGCAAGAGATCAGTATTACATCCCAGAAGGATGGATGAACCAGTAAAATGAAAGACCACCCAATTTTTCTGACCTAGGGGTCAGAGAGCAAGCTTTCACAAACTTGGAATGGTTTTTTAAAAAAGCACAAAGGTCTGTGTTCCACATGTCAGAAATTCAAAGGTGTTCACACCTCTGGGAATTTTCTCTGAGGGAAATGAAAACTCCCAGAAACCTGCTATATCAACAACTCACAGTACATTTAAGCAGCACAGAATGTCTGCTATGAGATAGTAGGCTGTCCACAAAAACTGAACACTAGAAGGAATGAATACCAAAGATGATTCCAGGAAGACTACTGTGCTCACCTACTTGGAAAAATTATCTAGAACACAGCAAATTGATGCAAACGTTACATTTGAGTCAGTCTTACAAATGAGTGTTCCAATAATAGAGTTCTTCAATTATAAGTATAAGCATTTCAAATATATAAAGGCAATTTGTTATAGGTGCTCAAATTTTGTTAAACTAGTTTGCAGAAGGTTCATGATTCAATGTAAGATGTACAGTAAGATAAGCATGTAAGTAATTTCACTAAATTTGCAATCCTCAAAATCCATCTTTGTAAAAGGAGAAGTATTCAGTTAACATATACTGTGTTTGGGAAATTAAATAAACAAATAACCCAAGTGGCCCATTTCTAAGACAGGAAAAACATTATTGTTTCATGGTAGTTGTTCAGGAACAAGAGAAAAATAAATTCCTGTTTTTTTAAAATGAAGGGATTAGCATCTTTAGTAAAAAAAAAATTCTGAATGTATAAATTACATTAAAGTTGATATACAATTGAACAGATTTTCCTGTTAGGTGGTAGATATCAATTTATTATTTTAGCTCATAACTGTAGATGTAAAAAACCCAGTAATTTATTTATCTCCCTTTTCTTCTCTGGCTATTATTCATCAGATAGCTCAGCACCCTCAGAAACTATCCAGCAGCAAAGCCAAGGTGCAAAGCGTGCGAAGAGTTCTTTCTACCAGTCTGAGCTGTATAAAGATGATAAGCCAACATCTTGTTTAAAAACTGACTGGATTTGGATTTAATTGAAACACTTATTTTCATATATTTTTCAGCCCTTTCATTGTTGTGGCACATAAGTGCCTGAAAAAATAATGGTCTGTGGGACTTCACAGCGTGGCGGGAACACAACATGTGGGGAAAAGAAGCGCATTCCACACGTTCTGAATCACATTCAGCCAGTTCTCTATGGGGCTACCACCAAATCCTGTAAGCCCACCAGTCTCTGCTGTCCATTAAATTAATGAGGCATCTCAAGCATTCACTCTTCACCGGCAACTCTAGGCTCTCCAGTGGGACACCTACAATTTACTAAATTACAAACAGTGACCCGAGGAAGACATCTGTTTGTTATATACAATATTGCATTATAAAAACTAGAAAAAAATATTTGGGAGATTAAGATGATAAGATAGACATTGGATTGTTATTTCCCTGGGGTTAATAGGGGCCGGCCCACAACTCTGTGATCTTCTCTTTGCCAACTCAAGTTCCTATTTTCCCATCAGGAAGCACAGGACTCCACAGGTCAACGTTATGAAATATAAACTTATGAACAACCCAATACTAAGAGGTCTCTAATTTGCCATGACACTCACTACCCCCACACAATACTTTTATTAAGCCTCAAATACATTATACTGGATTATAAAAAAATTAATATATTATACCACCTTCTTACTAATGCTCATAACACTTGGCTCCCAGGGATGTACTTCTAATGAGGTGACCGGGTGTATTTTCCATTAAAGGCCTCTGTTGGAGTTTCTATAGTGCTTTTTCTCATATATTTCAGGTGAAAGGCTCTCTCTATTTTTATGTTTGCCTCACAATAGTCAGTCCCTTTTCAATGATTAATTTCCTATTCAAAAACAACTTGCTTTGCCCCCGTTGTCCTGTCAGGGTTTCAAACAACCTCTTTCTCTTCCCTTGTCTATTGCAGCCAGGTGCCTCCTCCCTCCATCCAGACCCCCACTTTCTCGTCCTCATATTCTTTTTAATGACACATAGTCAAAACTATTTAAGAGACCCCCACCCACCCAACCTGTCCCCTGCAGGAGGCTACCCAATTAACACAAACAAAACCTTGAATTATCAAGGCTATCACTGAGCCAAGAAGTGCTCTAGCAATTTATATGACATGCCCTCTGCAGTCCCTTGATTGAATTGTAACCCCATTAAATCAGACACTGTGTGGCGTGTGTGATTTTACGCACGTGAGCTGTATGAGGCAGCATGAGAGAAAGGAACGGAGATGGAAAAGAGATCATAAAAACTCAGAATTTTTTGTCCCCATGCAGAATGTGTCTTCCTTTCTTTGGAAGCACGCTCTTTACTTTGTTCTAGAACTTGTAGACATTTTGTGAATGCCTCTGAACGGGTATTTCTAGGCGTGTTTAAACAACAGAAATCATGGACCCATAATTGATGGCAGCTGGGAACCGTCATCCTATCAGTAAGTAGCACCCAAATGGCAAAGACTACAAGCTTGTTACAGATTCCTTCATGAACTGGTCTCTGTAAGAAGACTGGGCATTCTTTCTACCACAAACTCAAATCAAAATCTAAACTGATTTATTTCTCCAATTTTACTAGACTAGAAATAGTAAGTGGTTAGCCTGTTGGCCTCTCTCCAGTATGTTTGGGCAGCAAAGGTGGGGTGCTTGTTTCAGGAAGCTAAATACATAACAGGCTTATAAACACACTATACCTTTCACTCATAGGGGAGGTATTCAGGGAGCATGGTCTTCTCAGAACAAGACTTTTCAGAAGAGAAAGGAGGAGGAGTGAATATCTTGTGCAAAACCCCATGTCTATGAAGCAAATTAAATGATAAACTTCTCCATACATATCATATTCTAATCCAAGACTACCGAGCTTCAATTCCTATCTAGAAGCAAGCCCTTATATCACTCTCTCAGTTTTCATTACTCAGATTTTCCCAAAAAAAGGGGGCAAAAGAAAAAAAGAAATAAAGGAAAACTAATAACGCCAAACTAACTTACTAAGAGAAAAGCTACAGTAAGTCCCTTTTCCTATTTTCTTATATTTGTGTAGCTGTTAGACATTTTGCAAAGGAGGGGAGTACCAGCCAGCCTTTCACAACAAAAGACCCACTGTCACTGAGCCAGTCCCAGACATGGTGGAAACCAGCCCACAGGAAAAGGCCTGGCTCCAATGTTAGGCCCCGGCTGAGTACAGTCACTATATTCACTCAAATTGGCAACAGGTCTCAGTGTTCCTGGCTTTGAGCTGTGAACAAGGGTCGGGATTGAATAACCAATTATACAACCGCTGACTGAGTTTATCCAAGGTTTGCAAACTGCTATAATAGCCCAGTATTCAACCAACTGTTTTATCCTTTTCCAGATATAGTGTCATATCTCCCCTTGTGTTCCATTTACATGTCACTTTATTCCATACATCCATTAAAGAGGTTAATACAGTGTCACACTCAATGCCTAAATGTTGCCTTCTGGGAGCTCTCTCCCGGGCACTTCATATAGACACCTTTCTCCGTCTTTCACTTTCGCTCTGCAAGTTAAACCAAGTTTCTGTCAAGACTACAGAACAGTGGTTGAAAGAACAGTAGCCAAGTGCCAAAGTTTCAAAAATACTCCTTAAACTAATAAGCTGTTTTACCCACCTTGGTAGAGTAAAAATGTGAAATTTTCTATGTTTGGCAGTTCAGACGAGCACCCTAAATTCGAGGTTCTCATGCAAAATGATCCAAATGTGTGCCTTCTCTTCTGCCAAAATGGATTCTGTCCCCCAAGTTCAAGAAGACCTGAAATCTCTCCTCTCCTGTTTGCATGCTTATACTTTATATTAGATTGTTGTGAGGGAATAATTTAAAAAAAGGACAAAGAATAAATGGAGTTTCAAGCACTTTCCTTAAATATTCATACATCTGAAATTCCCGAATGGGTAACACGCAATTCAATAAATAGTAAAAAGGGGAGGATGACCAACATTTTTAAAATGGCTGTGAAAAACATGGCAGGTTTTGTCTGTCTGTGTGTTTCAATTCCTTGATCATTGGTTGGGCTTTTATTTTTATTTCACGATGACAGGGATTTTACACATTATCTTCTTTCCTCCATTGCATCAACTTATCTTTAATATTAAAGATATAGATTCCTTCTCAAAATCTAAATGACATGCAGAGGAGTATTTTAAACACTCACTGGCGTTTATTAATAAATATAAGAATATTATAAATATAAGAATAACTAAGTTCATGCAAAATTATTTATCTCTTTAAATATTTTGAGATATATTGCTTATCTATAGCTAAAGAGACAAAAGTTACCACACAAGGGCGGATGAAAACATTTAACATACATTTATATAAAATTGGTAATAGTTAAGCAATAGCAATAGCGCTGGAGAATAATTGAGGGATTAAATGGTATTAGCTGTGCTTTACATACATTTATTATTTAATTTTGCAAAAATTTTGACTTAGATTTATTAACAGCAGATATCTTATGATTAGATTCTTTCGACATCTAATACAATTACTTAAACTCCTTGCCTCGGTGTCTTCACTTGTAATATTAGTATACATAACTTAATGTATCTACCCTTTTGGCTTCCTGGAGCCATTAATTAAGCTTCCTTAAGTAAAGTTTCTGACTATATTATGATTTTTAGGTGTTTGTGTCATTATAATCATCACCCTCCTCCTCATCATTAAAATCTTTATAAGAAAAAATAACCAGTGAGTAGAATCATTCTTAATAACACGTTTTGTAAGGAAAATGAGTCTTTACAAATATCTTTAAATGTATGGAAGATCTTAGTAATGAAAAGATGACAGTAACATCAGTTTTCACTCACTAAGCTTTGTTTAGCTATTTGCAAAGTCAATGTAGCAAAAAAGACTACTCTGAGAAAGAGGTATAACCTCATGTTTGCAACTCACAAGTTTCAAATACAGTCCCAAACACTCTGAATTAGATCAGGGAATTTAAAAATCATTATTTAACCAGAGCTAAAATTATTAACCATGACCATTTTGAAATACAACTTTTCTCAGTCATTGACGATCTCATTATATGGCATTTTGAGATTTGGAAAATAGAAGAAAAAAATCTACCGCCCAACTATTTCTACATTAATGACAAACATCTGGTGGTAATATATTCCAAGGTCCACACAGGAGTCGTGCTGACATTGATGGTTCAAGTTGTGTGTCACCAGGGTTGGGTTATCATCCTCAGTGTCTGGTAATTTATGTAATGACGTGCTTGTCCTCCATTTACGGTTTGCTGTAGTCATCTTCCATTTTCCCATAAAGACTTTGTCTTGGGAGCTAATCATGTTAATATGTGTGGAGCAAGCTTAAGTCTATATATGTAAGCATAAACATTTCTTATCTGTTAACTCTAATCTCATTTTGTTCATCAAATACAGTGGTGGTATGGATAGAAGAACGAGAATCTATTAAAAAACAAAAAAAAACCCCAAACTATATATTGTCATTAGAGGATTTTGCTAAAAGTTGGTTTTACATATTTGTCGTTATTAGAGATACAATGATGTCACCAACCTTGAAAACCCCAAACCAAAACTAATGGCCACTGAGTCCATTCCAACCCTTGAGACCCTGTAGGACAGAATAGGAGTGTCCCATGAGGATTCCAAGGTTGTAAATTCTTACAGGTGTAGATTACCCATCTTTTTATTCCCGTGGAAGGGTTGATAGGGACAAGCCATGACCTTCTGGTTAGCAGCCAAGCCCTCAGCCACTGGAAGACCAGTGCTTCTTTTCCAACCTGGGAAGCAGATTCAGATAACTGATTTCAATGGTATGTGTAATGAAGCTGGCATCTACAGGGACTTGAGTAAATCAAGGCTATTAGTTTATTAAAGGTCGAGTAGTAGAGGCGGGACAACATTGAAGTCATTCAGAGTTAGGTTTGAATTTGGGTGTTGTTCTTTACTGGAAGCGATCTTAGGCATTTAACCAGTCTCAGAGTACCCATTTCAAATGTGAAATTAGGATGGATACTTTTGTGTTTTATGAGCTTACTTCCAGTGGTTATTATATATTGGGCTGCTAACTGCCAAGTCAGCAGTTTGAAACCACAAGCCACTTCTTGAGATAAAGAGAAAAGAAAGTGGTTTCTACTCCTGTGAAAAGTTACAGTCTCAGAAACTCAAAGGGGCAGTTGTACTCTTCTCCTTCAGGCTTGCTATCAGTTGGAATCAACTTATCAGTTGGAATCAACTCGATCAAATAAACCTGGAGTTAGTTTCTTGTATTACATTGGGGGAAAGAGGTAAAATAACATGCATAAGTATAAAATAACATTTACTTTCTATCAGATTCTGCATCTATAATGGTCACAAAAAACCATAATTATAAGACCAAAGAGAGAACTTTGCAATCCTAAAGCACTTAAACAAATTCTCTAATATCATAAAGAGTGCTCATTCTGGAGGGATAGTCAGTATTGCTCCCTCCTCCCTACTTAACTTATAATAATAATCAAATCATTAATATTTATTGACTGTCTACTATGTACCAGGCAGAGTGCTGCAATTTATGTAATTACCTAATTTAATTCTCAAAACAACCTTAAGAGGTAAGTACTATTATTATCATGCATTTTACAGGGAAAATTAAAGCTTAAAAAGGTTATCATTAACCAAGAACACACACCTAATGAGTAAAAAAGTCAGAATTCAAATCCATGCCTGCTGAAATCCGAAGGCTACTCCCTTAATCAGTAATGACACTGACTCACCAAGCCTACTAACAAAATTTAGAAAAATAATAAAAAATATCAAAAGAAAATATTGAGTGCCTATAATAGAATAGCATTCTGCACTCTAGTTGTTGATTTCTGGGCTCTCAAGAGTATGGCTGATTACTTGGGTTTAGAATAACATCTCTGGGTCCCTGACAAGGTCTCTCAAAAAGGCTTTCAAAGTCCTATAAAAGTGGGCTTATGTTTATTTCTCCAGGGTTATATTGTACTATTCTTTCCAGCATGCATTAGACCCTCTGGCCATCTTTATACTTCTCAAAGGGTTCATTTTATCTGCACTTCTGTGTGTTTCCAATAGCTGTACACTCTGTTGAGGCTCTCTCTTCTCCCCAGCCTCACGTGGCTGGCTCCTCCTCTTAATCTAACAACACTCGTACTTCACCTTTTTCAGAGGGTAATTTTTCGAAGTAATAGAGCCTTGCTACCATGTCCAGAAATTTCCATCAAATTTTTCCTGTTCGTTTACAGCACTTGTCATTAGTGGAAATGATTTTATTTGTAATTTATTTTATGTTTCTACACTATTATGTAAACTTTAGGAGATCTGGGAGCTGTCTTGTTCAATATGGTGTATCAATTTCCTAAACTAGAGCCTGGCCTATAGCAGATATTCAACAAATATCCATTAAATGAATGAGTGAATGAATGAAGGAATAGGATAAATATTCTTCCAGACCCTAAGGTAACCTCTTTGCCTGAAGGCCGCTCAAGATTATTTAAAATTTCAAGGTCAGTACCAAGGTGTAAGAAGGTCATTCTTGGCACTACTCAGAAAAAGAACATGAAATTATTAGTTTGTATTATCAAAGCTACTTTATCTTCCATACTTGCTATAAATTAAAAAAAGTTATACTGTGTTTATGGAAGGCTGGCTTGCTATCTTCAAATTAAATCAATTTTGGAGAAAGTAATCAGAGTAGCTTAAGTCATAGTGAACTAAAAGTTATATAACTGTCTTGTTTTCAATACAAAGGTACTGAACTCCTGTTTTTCCAAAATTGGAGTGACCTCAGGTTTTTTCAGGGTGCATCAATTTTAGCAGATATGTAACTAAGCACCATAACATCTGACCATCTCCAAATGTCTGTATGCACATAGACACACCCCAATTCTTACTATATTGACATTTCACATATTTCCCCCAATAGATACATGAAACTAAAATTTATTTGGTTATCAATCCCCCCCCAAAAAAATCCCTCTCAGATCTTTACTCTAGAATCACATGACAACCATTTTTAACTTATTCTGAATTCAACTTCACTCAGTTTACAAATTAAGAAAAAGGTGAGCAAAAATCAGGTTTGAATTTGACTGATGATTCAGTGCATAGGTTGTACTGAGTTGACTCATAACACGTAAAATGAGACTGATGTTCCCTTAGTCCATCTTAGTTCCTGCATGCCTCTCAGTGCGAGCCTCTCTCTGTGCCAAGAGCAGGTTCAGTGGTTACAGACACCCAAGCTTCATACAATCTGAAACATATGCCAACAATTTCATTTGAGCATAAACTTAAGACACAACAACATACCTTGAAGGACTGGTCAAGTGACAATA
>NW_022103918.1:10401726-10403038 GCF_000313985.2 Echinops telfairi
GGAAGGAGGAAATAGAGAGTACAGGGAAGGAGGAAATAGAGAGTACAGGGAAGGAGGAAATAGAGAGTACAGGAAAGTCTACCGAGGAAAGAAGGTTACATAATTGGATATATGAAAATTAAACGGTGTTTCCCTTATGAATGAAGAGGATCTTACAATCTTGAACTGAGGAATCAATGTGCAAAAAAGTCTGGGAACTTAAAAACAAGGACATTAGATATTTCTAAGGCGTAGAATTGCTGTCAGAAATGAAAATGGTTAAAGATGTTAAATAAATATGTACATATGTAAAGAGGATACTAAGAAAACAGCAAGATGTTTAATGAATTTAAGTAAGGCACTGACATGATAATATTGGTGAATTCTTCTTTTTGAGTAGGGAAGTTTGGGAGTCTCAAAATCAAGGGCAAGTGCCTCTGTAGTGATCTTTCAATGGGAGTCTTCTTTTTCAGAATTACAGAGACAGAAAGGAATATCTTCTGGAGAGAATGGCAAAATTCAAGACCAAAACTCATGTATATAAGTCTATAAAAGCCAGAAGGTACCGAAGCAGTGTCTGAAGCTGAAATACTGAAATAGTTGTTAGATGACTTAAAAAACTCCAACTCCTGTTTTTCAGTGCCAGCCAGTTTTCCAGATTCATACATGACCCTGTGCACAACAGCACTGAACACTGTCTGGTCCTGTACCATCCTTACAATTGTTCTTATATTTGAAGCCCATTGTTGTCGCCGTTATGTCAATCAATATTGTTGAGAGACTTCCTCTTTTTCTCTGTCCTGCTACTTAATCAGGCATGATGCCCTTCTCCAGGGATTGGTCTCTCCTGAAAACATGTCCAAAGTATGTGAAACAAAGTCTCACCATCCTTGTCTTGACGGAGCACTTTGGCTGTTATTCTTCCAACACAGATTTGTTTGATCTTTTGGCAGTCTGTGGGACTTCCAATATTCTTTGCCAGCACCATAATTCTAATACATTGATTCTTGTTTCATCCTTCTTATTCAGTGTCCAACTTTCACATGTGTATGAGGCTAGAGAAAAGAGTATGGCTGAATCCTCAAAGTAGCATCCTTGCTTTTTAACACTTTAAAGTGGTATTGTGCAGCACATTGACTACATGTATTCTGTCAGTTGATATCTGGACTGCCGCTTCCACGAGTATTGATAATGGACACAATCAAGACAAAATTCTGGACCATTTAAATCTTTTATTCACTTATCATGATGTTAGCCATTGGGCCAGTTGTGAGGATGTTGGTCTTCTTAACATTGAGTCATGCTTAGTTTGAAATCTTTCAAAATTGATTGA
>NW_022103918.1:10403531-10413135 GCF_000313985.2 Echinops telfairi
ACATTTTTCAAATTCATCGGTTTGGATGACTGACAGCACGTCCCTCATTTTTTCTTCACTTCTTCCAAGTCCTCAAATAGCTGTCCTTTCATGTCCCACTGCATTTGCAGAAACGAAAAGAAGTTCCACGGTGCAAGGTGGGGTGAGTCAGGGGTGTGGGGCAAGAGAGGCATGCTGTTTTCTTTGCCAAAAACTGGTGCAGTGAGATGGCTGCCTGAGCAGGTGCATTGTCGTGGTGGCAAAACCAGTCCTCCTCTGCCACAAATCAGGCCACTTATGTTGCACACTGTTACAAAATCTTTTCAGAACCCCTAAATAGAAAACATGATTGACAGTCTGACCTTGTGGAATAAACTCCATATGTACTATCCCCCTCATATTTAAATTAAAAAAAGTGAGCATCGTCTTGACTTTTGATTTCACTTGATGAGCTTTTTGGGGGGGCAAGGTGACTATGGCGTCTTCCACTGTCTTGATTGATGTTTGTTTTCAGGGTTGTCAGAATAGTACCATATATTGTCACCAGTAATGACCTTGGGGGGAAAAAGGTCTGGGTTGCTTCTTTCAAAGCAAGGCATGTTTCCACTTGACACTCTTTTTCCTGGTCAGTCAGAATCCCAGGCATTAATTTGGCAGCCACCCTTCTCATTCCCAAATCTTCTGTTAGAATTCATGGAAACAAGCTCCAGAGTAGTCCAGATAACTTCCCCACCTCTTCAATGGTCCTGCGTTGATCTTCATCTTCAAGCACAAGTGGATGGATTTTGTTGACATTTTTGTCAGGAAGTAGATGGACATCTAGAATGAGCTTTATCATAATTCGACATTTCACCTTCTTAAAACTAGATAACCACGTGTACACTTGAGTTTTGCCCATAGCGCTGTCCTTGTAAGCTGGGTTCAACATCACATCAGTTTCTGTGGCATTTTTCCCAAGTAGCAAACAATTTCACAGCTGCACGCTGTTTAAGTCGACAATCACAAAAATCGAGGTTGACCAAAACTGCTTTTATGAAAATATCCCCTGTAACTAGAGAGAACATTCCCAGGCAACGCCCATGGGTCCACTAACTGAGCTAGTTGCAGGGTGCTTGCCTACCGGGGGAAAATGCTACTATGAAACCTTTGCCCAGCGGAGCTTGTTCCATTTTGGGGTTGGGGGGCCCCCTCATATATACAGAGAGACGGGAATCTGTTAGTTTAATTTATGGGCAAGTTATGGGCAAGTTCTTTTGGTCTCAAAGAAGATGTTTCCCAATATTTTTATTCCTTTTTGCATCTATCTCTCTATTTATCTATTGGTACATATACATGTGAGTATTTATAGCCAAAAGTAGTCACTGCCTTTGGATTTTGGTGCTGGTCAAGGATATTGAAAGTACCGTAGACTGTCAAAAGAACAAACTAATCTGTCTTGGAAGAAGTACAGCCAGGATGCTCTTTAGAAGCAAGGATGACAAGACGTTGTCTCACATACTTTGGCCATCGCATCAGGAGAGTGCTGTCCCTGGGAAAAGACCTCATGCTTGGGCTTGGACAAGTAGTGGGGCATCGGACAAGAGGAAGATTTTCGAGACAATGAATTGACAGAGCGGCTGTCTGGACGGGCTCAACCATAAGAACAACTGTGAACACGACACCGGACTGAGCTGTGTTTCCCCATGTTGTGCGTAGGGTCGCTTTGATTCAGAACTGACTTGATGGCACTTAACAACAACATATTACTGTATCTGTGTAATTATCAATAACCTAGAAATGTAGCATGGGTTTCAATTAAAGAGTTTATGTGTGTGCATATACATCTGCTTTACATTATGTGTGTTTGAATCTACAGGATAAGGCTTGATATTGACCATCATTAAATAGATATTATGATGATTGAAGCAAAGGAAGAATTATGATTGAAAACAACTAATCAATGAAGACCTTATGGAATGAGAGCAGCATACGATAGTAGCATTTGAGGACCTAAAATCTTCAGACCTGTTTGGTTGATGACAGATTTTGACAAAGGTGTTTTTATGAAAGCCTTGCTCTCACTAAAGAAACAACTGCGAAGTTAGAAAAGCAAGATCCTAATACCAAGAAGTTCAACAAAGGTGCTATCACAGTTACTGAGGGCCTGAGCTGCCACAGGGTTATTTATGACCAGAAAAAGACAAGCTCTGGACAAACTTCCACTTCTTTTTTACCTACTTTAGGAAGCTGACTCCAGTAGTTAACTCCCCCTCTCCAGGGGCAGACTGAAAGCCTGACTGCCCAACACAAGAACAATTATATCCAGTGACCACCTCCCCTTCTCCTCTGTATCCACCAATTATTGATGCCACTTCACAAATGCCCGTTCAGGTATAAAAGATATCCATGAGACCAGAGTAAGTGGTAGCCTTACTGCTTCCAATACAGATTGGGTTGTGCTTTTAGCAGTCCATGGTATTTTCAAAATTCCTCTCCAGCACCACAGTTCAGATGTATCTATTCTTCTAAGGTATTCCACATTCAATGTCCAAGTTTCTCGTGCATGTGGTACATGGAGAACAGCATGGCCTGCGGCAGGCACCCCTCAGTCCTCAGATAAACATCCTTGCTCTTCCATACTCTGAAGAGGTCTTATGCAGTAGATATACATAAAGCAATATATCTTTGGATCTCTTGACAGCTGCTTCCATGAACATGGATTATAGATCCAAGTATGACAAAATCTTTGACATTTCATCCTTTTCTCCATTTAGCATTAAGTTACCTATTGTTCTGGTTGTGAGGACCTTGGTCTTCCTTACATTGAGTTGCAATCCATACAGAAGACTACAATCCTTGATCTTCATCAATAAATGCTTCGGTCCTCCTTACTTTCAGCAAGCAAGGTTGTGTCCCCTGCATACCTCTGGTTGTTAGTCAGCCTTCCTCCAATCCTGATGCAGCACTCTCCTTCCTATGAGCCAGCTTCTCTGAAGATTTGCTCATCATATAGATTGAACAAGCACGGGGAGAGGGTACGACTCTGACCCACACCTTTTTTGATTTTCAACCATGCGGTATTCCCTTGTTCTAGTCTCCCAACTGCCTCTTGATCCATGTACAAGTCCTGACTGAGCACAATGAAATGTTTCAGAATTCCCATTCTTCTCAAGATTATTCACAGTTTATTATAGTCCACACGGTCAAATGTCTTTGCATAAATAATGCAACATAAATAAACCTCTTTCTGGTATTCTCTCCTTTGGGCCAAGGTCCATCTGACATCAGTAATGATATCCCTTGTTCCAGGTCCCTTTCTGAATCGAGGCTGTACTTCTGGCAGTTCCCTGGCAGTGGGCTGAGGCAACCACTGTTGGATGATCCTAAGTAAAAATCTACTTCTGTACGATGCTGAAAATCAGCACACATAAGTTATAAATGAAAGTTTAAAGTTACTTAATGTACCAAGTGTGTTTGTTTAAAGATACCTAATACATTGAGTGCATTTAAGGTAACATGATGATACCAAGAAGAAAACAAAGAACAATGAGAAGACAAAAGGCGTGGAGGTGGGGGTGCCAGTACCTGGTTCCTAACCTCGCTCTGACACACAGTGTTTCGACACACAAGGGATGTGGGGAAAACCATGTAATCTTTTCGGCCTCTCCTTAGGAATCAGGGATTGGAAATCAAAACCTCTCATGCTTCCTCTATGCTCCCCAATTACCTTGATTCACATATTACATTCGTGTATACACAGAAATAAACTGTAGCTCCACAGGAGGAAATGGTGGCATGTGAGGGCACAGACTTCTCCTGTGATTCACTTTTGAAGAAGTCTCACACTGACCTTTCTCCATGGCACTACTTTTTGTCCATCGATTTAATCATCTCTGTACACTACTCCCTTGCAGAAGCGTTTGATACACCAAAAAAAAGCATTTATGTTGTTCAGTGCAGTATTGTTGGATGGCTTCCGACTCATAGTCAAATAATTTATGCAAGGAATACTATGAAAGCAATTTCACAAGAGGTGGTTGTTTGCAAACTTGAGAGCTCTGACAGAGCATTTGGACGCTGGGGTAGAGTTCATGCTCACTGTGTAAAAGAGGCCTTCGAAGTTGTAAATTAAAATCTACTTTCTTTAATACCTGAGTTTTCCTTTTCAATCACTTTGCTATTGCAGGATTCATGCAGATGCTGAAATGGTGTCATTCGTTTTTAAGCCAAACATTGAGTTATTTGTGAAAAATTAACAAATGAATGTTGTAAAGTTAAGTAAAAACATTTTAGTGAATAGTCTAAATCACTACAAATATTTAGTAAAATTTGAAGTGTATTTTGAAAGCTTAAATTTAATATAATAATTTGCCTTCCAAAGAAGGGATTGTGTGAACAATACTCATAGTGGAAAGGTATCTTAGTTTTTCAGCAATATCAAGTTCACTCTCGAGAAAGTCATGAATAAATCACTGACATGGGTAATAATATCCATCAACATTATGCATTTCAAAGAATATGTTCATAAAATATGGAACAAAATATAATTGGAAATGAAACATTTACATGTGCACAAAATACTACTGGCATGCATGGAGGATGTCTTTTGATGTAAAGAAAATCTATTATCCCTTTATTTTAGTAAGTACATGAAATTCTACTTGAGTTTCTAAAAATTATACTGGAGTAGATTTGCATAGAGCTTTTTTCCAATTTTGTTACATCTAAAAAACCAGTCTTTTTCCATTCTTCAGTGTGGGGGGTAAGGGGTAGAGATCGTTTCTTTTTCCTGTTTGGGCCAGTAGAACAATGAGGCAAGCAGAGATGGGAGTAATAGAGAAATTATGGGAAACAAGTCATCTAGCTTCTTTAAATTTAAAATAAGATTTTTTCCTATTTATTAATTCAGTTCTTTAATTTAACCAATGAATCATTAGACCCTTCTTATCTTCCTGTTGCTTTACTCACTTCTTCTCTTAAAGATAACGAAGACTTAGGAATATAGAAAAGAGATCTTGAGAAATCATTGGTTTCTCTAACAATAGTTGGATATTTGTATCAGATTAGAAAGATAATCTTCTACTTAGAAACACCGAGAAATATATTCTACACTGTTGGTTACATGTCTCTGGTAAGAAGTTCTAAGAAATATGTAGTCCTATTAGATTAGAAAAAGGTTTCGCTGTAAACACATCTACTTATATTCTCACTGGTGATAATTACTAGCTAGACCTTAATTGGTAACCACAAATTTTCAGAACATCCGAGGAAAATGATGCTATGAATAGGATAAAATTCAGTGCGGTAAAGTGCTATTTTAATCCAATAAATATTTCATAAACACCTATTTTTAATGTAGCAGAGATGTAGAAATCATAGTCCACTTGTAGGAGATCAATGCTCCCATCAGATCAAATGGGAGTTCTTTAAAAATAATATGGAAGCTATGTAGTTATGGAGCCTTGGTGGCACCGTGGTTAAGAAACTAGGATGCGAATCCAGAGGGTAGTGGTTTGAGCAAATCAGCCCCTTCTTCAGAGAAAAGATTGACAGTAAAATGTGGCAGTCTGCTTCTCTTTACAAGCTTACAATCTTTAGGTTTACAACCTCAGAAATCCTGTGCAGTAGCTTCATCCTATCCTATAGGGGCACTGTGAGTCAGAATTGATCTGATGGTTGGGGTTTAGTACGTAGCTCTAATATCACAACTATGCTAAATCCATGAATAAAAGAAAATTTCAAACTGAAGCTTTCTGTTTGTAAGCTTTTTATTAGTAATTGTCTGCATGGTACTTCATTGGACTTATGATATAAGTAATTAGCAGCATCAAAGAGAAGAATATTAAGTAAAAACACGAAAATATTCAAATTGCTCGCATTAACATGTACTTGTATTTCTTTGTGAATTTGTAAATTCCACTATTTATATTTTATTAGTAAAATGCCGGGTTCACTATTGTCATAGTTTGGGAGCCAGCAATATGGCCTACAATAATGCCTTTTAACAAAGAACTCAAGCCTAACTAAATGCCATCGGCCCAGTTCTGACTTACAGCTAGCCTAGATGACAAAGCAGAACTGCCCCTGGGGGTTTCCGAGACTGAGACTCTTTACAGCACTAGAAAGCCTCATCTTTCTCCCTTGGGGTGGCTTGTGGCTTCAAACTGCTGACCTTGCAGTTAACAGTCCAACACAAAACCATTACATCTATTAGACAAAACAAAACAAAAAAATACAACAAAAGAAGAGACTATTTTCTTTTATGGGTACTCTGTCAAATTTTATAGCTTTAAGAAAATGATCAATATATATATTTTTTTTAATTTCAGATGATTGGGAGCAGAAGGGCAGAGGATGTGCTACAAGTAGAGTTTTTTAAAAAAACAGTTTTATTGGCCCTTCATCCACATATCACATGATTCAATGATTCAACCACATCAAGAAGAGTTGTAAAATCTTTACCAGAATCAATTTTAGAACACTTTCTGTTCCACTGTCCTCATTGTTACTCATGTAAGTTGTTTTCTTCAATTTTGGAAAAAAATACATTAAACAAAATATTCACTAACTCAACAACTTCTATATGTATAATTCAGTGCCACTGATTATACTCTTTGTGTTGTAAAATTATTATTGTTATCCATCTCTAAATAGTTCCACCACCATAAAAATGAACTGCTATCTGATAAATCAACTTTTTGCTCATTTTTCCCATTAACATATTTTGTCGATACTTTGGAAAAACCCAAACCCACTAAAAGGAAAATAGGATTTAAACTTGAAAATTATTTAAGCTTAATGCAAGAATAAAACAGAAAAGCATACAGTAACTAAATCTAACCCCAAAGGACAGTAAGATATGAAAGAGGCCTATAAAAATGTTCATTTTTGAAGCACTTAATTCTTGATGTTTAATATGTTCAAATAAAGGCTGCATGTTCAAATCATCCTGGAAGATGCTTTCAAAGGACATTTTTCTTGTTCTTTTAACTATTGCCTACACACTTGTTTAGAACGTGGGTTGCTCAAACCGTTAATTTGTTTGGCTATTAACCAAAGGGCTGTGGGTTCAGTCAAGTCAACCTTACAGTCAGTGCCTGGAAAGAATCAACCGAAATCAAACTACTGGCATCAAGTTGTTTCCAATGCATCAAGAGATCTTACATAGGGTTTCCGAGGCTTCAAAAATCTGGGGGGAGAGGGGGGAACAGGCAGATTCATCTTTCTCTTGCAGAATGATATGTGGGTTAGAGCAGCCAACCTTGCAGTTAGCAGTTACCTTGAAGGAAAAGTCGAAGAATCTACTTCTGAAAAATCAGATATTGATAACCCTATGGGTCATTCTCTGAGACACATGAGGTTACCAAGATTTTGAGTTAATTTGGGGTGACTGGTAACTGGCGGCTCATCTTGACTGAGGTGGCATTCAAAATGTGTATTCAAAAATTTGACTTTAGACTCAATAACTATAGCACCGTCATCAAATTCCTATAAGGAATGAGACATTGAGTTTGTGGGTCTTGGCAAGGCCATGATGGTCCTTTGGGAGGGGCTGAGGCAGTCTGGGTAGTGAAGGGGCACACAGGAACTTGGGACACAATATTAAACAGTCAAGTACAATGTTACAGAACAATTTAATGTTTCTGATGTGTTGCCCCAAGTGCCAGCCCTCTGTCAATGCGTGCTGTAATTCAAAGGCATAGTCTGTCTCCCAACTAGGCAGCAACATATTTGAGGGAAGAGTTTATCTCCTATTTTACTATTTTCTTTGTTTTGCCAAGAGCCAGATTAGTGTTTGACACAAAGTTGGCACTAAGTAAACGTGGTTTGAATTAACATGAAGTTTATATATCAGTTTAGAGACTGAACTAAATGGGTTCTGACAATTTAAGATTATATAATTATACTTCACAGTACACTTAGCTACTTAAAAATATCTGGGATGAATACAGTGGCCAGGTAATTTTACCAGGTTTTAAAGTTTGAATGCTTTTGAGCTCTTAAGAAAACAAAAGTATTTCATTATCAATTTGGTTTGGATAGAAAGGATTGAGACTTTAATATCTCATTGGTCTTAAAGTCATTTAGGGCATGGTGCTCAGCGAAGCGTTAGCCCTAGAACTATGCCTCCCAAGTCCAAGTCCGAAGTGTTCTATACTACAGTATACTGAAGTTCAATAAAAACAAAAACAAAGCAAAACTTTCTTTTTATAGTTGAGTAAAAGAGTTTTCTATTTGCTTTGATCTAACATTGGCACATATGATGAACACACTCAACTGAAACATATCAAAATCCACTTAATTCTAATTACATCCTTTACGCGGGACACCCATTGCTAACATGCAAATTTAAAGCATTGTTCAGAGAACACAGTATTATGCTATATAATCCATTATTTGACAAATAAATCACAATGCCTGCTGTCTTCTAATCAATCAAAGATATTTCTGCTTAGGATAGCAAGTCAAAAAGTTTAGAAACATTGGATTCTACTTAAAGAAAATAAGAGTTACAGCTTTAAGATATGATAATAATCAAAGGCTCATTTGCTTTACATAGCAAATCGTTTGTGCTGTTAGGGGTCATTGACTTAATTTTGACTCTTAGTTCATAACAGAATTGCTGCACGTGGTTTTCCAAGGTGTAATCTTTACAGGCCAGGTCTCTCTCCCGTGGGGCTGCTGTGCCCCCAGAGTGCTCTCAATGAACCTCATCAGGGGAAGTCTGGTGGAACAAGGAGAATGGTTTCGTATGCACCAGAGAGGACACAGCAGAAGCCACAGAGACCTGAGGAAGAAAGGTGCCTCATAATGTGACTACCACCGTGTCTATGGATCACATGGTGTATTGTATGCAGACATACAAATTCGCAACAAACATATATCCACATGTGAATACTTGTAAAGGGCTTCGAAAAGACTGTGGGAAAATGTTATTAAAATAGAATTGTTTCCGTAAAACTTTTGAAGCCACCTTGTTTACGCAGAGGCACTAGGAGTCAGAATGTACTCAATGGCAATGAGTTGGGTTGGACTGGGTTTATAGAAATATACTCGCCACAAACCCAAGCTCCTAGGGTCACTCAAACTGAAAAAGAACTGGAAAAGAAATCTTCATATATTTTTCTGAGGCTGTAAATGTCGAATACCTCATCGTTCTACTGCAGAGCATCTGGTACTGTTTCCTAAAGGATTTGGTATTCTTTGCACTGGGCTGCTTACCGCTGGTCAGCGACGTGACTCTACTAGTCCGCTCCATGGGAGAAAGATGCAGACGTATGTTCTTGTAAAGATTTCCAGTATGCAAAAAATCAGAGGAGCAGCTCTATTCCATCCTAGAGGGTCACTATGAGTCAGAAGCAATTTGATGGCAGTGAGTTTGGGTGAAATGATCCAACAAATCCCTACTTGCAACAGATTCCTCATCAAAACCACCTCACGACGTGACTTTCGAATCATCACGATGCACTAATATAAGGCTAACTAGTAACTGTGTGCACTTGTTCGACTTAACTACAAATTCAGCTAGAAGAATATTTTCCAGTAACCAGGGAATGCCTTTATGAAGAGCGTTCAAAAAGTTTGTAGAAGCCTGAAGGTGGGGAGAAAAATCATATTCTCGTCAATGAGGGTGGCACGTGATGGA
>NW_022103918.1:10413684-10437952 GCF_000313985.2 Echinops telfairi
AAAAAAAATTTTTTTTTAAAGAAAAAAAAAGTTTGTAGAAAAATGAAACTAAAAGGTAATGGAAATTTTCTATGAATTTTTGAAACCTCCTGTGTGTGTGTGTATTGGTATTTCTATATATACCGAATTCCAAAGAATATGAAGTAAGAATAAATGAAAGCTAAAATAGGTGTGAAGTGTCCTGAAAAAGCTGAAATATTCATTCCTGTTATTATGTTCTCCCATTATTAAAAAAGGAAAATAATAACCATATGGATTATATATAGACATAAATTGCAACAATAAGAATAAATGAGAAAATGTTGAATAAGATAAATAAATTTGGAAAGGAAATGAATGGAGGGGGTTGAATCACAGTGTAAAAATTTAAAACTAAGATGTGGTACCATTGTTAAGAGTGTTCTACTGTCCCAGGTTTTATGACGTCCATCACATGAAAACAACTGTTGCATAGTGAATAATAAAACCTTTCCTCATCCACAAACCTGAGTGGAAAATTTCCCGGGTCCCTCATTAATAGATACAAGGTTTGCTTTAGTTAATTATATCCTTGCAAGAGTGCTTTTTTCTTTTCTTTTAGGAGAATTGGTTTTTTAATCTTTCAATACAAACAAAGAACAGTTAAATAACGTAGTTGCATTATTACTCAATACGGAAGTTCTACATCATCCAGGGAAAAAAAGTTAGAAATCTTTATGAATGCTTGGACTTTGGGGGACTTCCTTAAACCTCACTGCCCTGAGCCTATTCTGACTCATAGCAACCCTCTAAGGCAGGCTTGAACTGTCCCTGTGGGTTTCTGAGGCTTTACTCTTTATGAGAGCAGTAAGCTTCATCTTTCTCCTGCAGAAAAGCCGGTACTTTTGAAATGCTGACCTTTTACTGTTAGCAGTCCAACATGTATTCCTCTTTTTGCAACTGAGTTTTTAAAATAATAATTAAACTGCAAAGAGTTCTGACTGATAAAACTTGACAAGAAGACATAAAATAGAAATTTTATGTTCATGATCTGGTTGATTTAATACATATTTATTGAACACAAACTCAATGCCAAACACTATTCACTAGAAATAGAATATATATATTTCATTTTCAATGATATATAATTATAAAATTATATATAATGATTATACATAATGTACCCAATTATATAGAATTAATTATATTAACAAATTAGTTATACATATCATTTACACAAAGAAACAATTTAAGGACCAATATAATTTGGTCCCTTCCTGGGTTTACATTAGCTGAAGACATCCTTATGAGATAACAATATATTAAAGACGATGCAACCCATCCCTACTGTCTCTCCATGGGTCTTTTCTTCAGCAGCAGAATTGACACAATTAAGCAGACAAGTGTTTACAGCCACAAACAGGAACTGTAAATCTGCAGGGCTAACATAAGAAATATGTCCTAGATATTTGATTTGGATCGGTAGATTAAAATAAAAAACTATAGTAAAACGTTGTTGTGCATGGTTCCAGTGCCATACCCAACAGAATAAAACACTGCCCAGTCCTGCACCATCCTCACAGCTGTGGTGATGCTTAAGCCCACGTCACAAACATTGTCTCCATCCAATCAGGTTGTCCTCTTTCACTGACTTCTCCACCCACGATGACTTTTCCAGGGACTGTTCCCTCCTGATAACATAGGCAAGGCACATAAGATCAAGTCTCACCTCATAATTCTAGCCTTTAAGGAGGATGCTGGCTGTACTTTTAACAAAACAGAATTGTTCGTTCTTCTGGAAGTCCACAGTACATCCGGCATGCTTCTCTAGCATGTAATTTCAAACAACTCGATTCCTCTTCAGTTTTATTAATTCACTGTCTAGCTTTCCCATGCATATTTGATTGTATAGCTTCCCATGCATAGAAGGCAATTGAAAACACCATGGGCATAAATAACAGGTATAAAATAGTACATGGAAGGAAAAAAAAAAACATTCTGAAGGCTGTTTTTGCCTATTTCTCATATTTCATTCCTTCCTTAACTGCTGATAAATATGCATTTACTATAACACAAAGAACACAAAGGGTTTATTTTCTTGGTGTTACATCACCTGGAGAGGAATTGTTTTACAGTCGGTCTTGTATCCTTTGAATCTGATGTATGCCAAAGATCACAAACCCAAAACGGGAAAACAGCACAAAACAAACAAAAAACCACCACCACCACAACAATGAAAAACAAAAAAAGCCAAGCAACTGAATCATAATTATTCATTTCTCCATTTTAAAACAAAATTTCTTTGAATCATAGACCATTCAATTATAAAATTTTCAAAACATGTTTTGTTCCTGTGCTTAACATACGCTCTTATAAGTACAACAGTAATAATACTCATCGATAAAAATACATAATAAGAGTTACATATTTTTTCCTATTTTTGCTAGTCTTAACCTTTAAAGTGGTAGTGTGAAAAATATTCTTTCTAGTAAATATTATGTGAGGGAAAAGGAGATCCGTTGATTGTAATTTTTACTCTGTCTTCTTTTGGCCTATTCTTAAAAGAGAATACAATAGTTCTTTTTTAGATTAGTCTCTAAATTAAAGCATTATGTGTATAAGGACAAAGTCACAGGTTAAATACCTATATGAGCCACAGAGATTCAAAATACTTCTGGGCCACATGCTATTGATTAAAGAGGCCCACAAAACTTGAATGAATCAGTAAGATTTATCACTACTACTGGGAAGCTTTTCAAAGAAAACTTACTTGTAAAGTCTAACTTTGCTTATTGTTTACCTATAGGGATTAGTGGTAGTTGTTTGTCCCTTCAAACCAACTTATTTCTAAGTTTTAACTTCAATACACTAGGTATATTCAATTGATATTTGTAGTATATAGTATACTTTTCTTACCTAACTTATTTTAAGAATAGGACTATGCATTAATATGTTCCCATTTTAAAATTTAAGATATTAAAGCCAAATGCATTCATAAGATTACCCCAAGACTTGTTATACTAGATATCTGAAGACTAATTTCTTGTTGTTAATATAGCCTAAATTGCCATTGAAGTCTCAAGTTATCTGCCAACTTAATAAACTTCTGAAATAGCTAGAACAGAAAATCATATTTATAAATATGTCAGCTTCAATTTCAAGGTCTAGAAGGAGGTATAGAAACAGGTAATAAAACACAGAACCACTTTTTGCTGTTCCTTGAATAAAACCAACAAAATCAATTCTACTAGATCTGGATATTATCGGATATGTCTGAGGAAGAAAATAAGAAATATAACCATTTACATAGAAGCACTGATATGTTGAACCCTAAAACAATACATGAAATCCTAGTTTTAGTTTGAAAAAAATTCCAGTTCTATCAAAGTTCAAGATCAATACCACAGGTTCCTGCTAGATTTAATTTTATTGTACCTATTGCAGGATACACTGAGCAAACTTAAGATGATTAACTATGCTATCAGAAACAAATCTTTAATCTGTGCCTTTGAGCATTACGTATAGAAAACAGATTCATATAGCATGTATTTACTACATTGTCTTGATGCAATGTGATAATCACCACCACAACAAAGATAAACAAATTAAGAAAGAGAATGACAACTTTTGCTTTATATTCCCCTTGTGAATGAGAACCAGGTAAGGATACCCTTTATCATACCACTCTTAGTTACCAATGTACTGGAAGTCTTAAAGAATACTATTAGATAAAAACAAAAATCAAACACATCCAAATTGTCAAAGAAAAAGTAAAAATCTATCTACTGGAAAATGACATGACTCTATGCGTAGAAAATCCTAAAGACTGAACAAGTTAAATTTTGAAATTAATTATGAAATTCTGCAATATAGCAAAATAAAAGATTGACATATAAAAACAAATGACTTGCTGATAAACAAGCAGCCACCTAGCTCAGAAGCATCAAAGCCCACATGGAAGAAGCACATAAGCCTGTGTGACCACGAGGTGTCGAAGGGATTAGGCATGAGGCATCAAAGAACAAAAAATCATATCATTGTTAATGAGAGTGAGTGCAGAGTGGAGACCCAAAGCCCACCTGCAGGCAACTGGATACCCCCTTACAGAACGGTTGCAGGGAGGAGGCAAGCCAGTCAGGGTGCAGTGCAGCAATGATGAAATATACAACTTTCCTCTAGTTCCTAAATGCTTCCTTGCCCAGTTATCAGGATCCGAATTCTGCCTTACAAATCTGGCTAGACCAGAGGATGTACATTGGTACAGAGAGGAAATGGATACACAGGGAATCCAGTGCAGATGACCCCTTCAGGACCAGTGGCGAGAGTGGCAATACCTGGAGAGTGCAGGGAAGGTGGGGTAGAAAGGGGGAACCAATTAGAAAGATCTAATATAACCTCCTCCTTGGGGGATGGACAACAGAAAAGTGGGTGAAGGGAGACATCGGACAGTTTAAGATATGAAAAAATAATAACAATTTATGAATTATGAAGGGTTTTCATGAGGAAGGGGGGAGTGAGGAGGGAGGGGAAAAATGAGGAGCTGATATTAAGGGCTCAAGTAGAAAGCAACTGTTTTGAGAATGATGATGGCAACAAATGTACAAATGTGCTTGACACAATGGATGTATGTATGGATTGTGATAAGAAGTGTGAGTCCCCAATAAAATTATTTTTAAAAAACCAAAAAACCAATTGGATTCTTGTATACCAATGAAGAGAACTCTGAAAAGGAAATCAAGACGATAATACCACTTACAATAGCTAACAAAACACGAGGTGCTTAGGAATAAGCCTAGTCAGAGAAATGAAAGTTATACAGAGAAAACTATACAATACCACTGCAAGAAACCAAAAGTGCTCCATGTTCCTGAACAGTAACTTTGTGAAAATGTCAATACTACCACCACCACCAGCACCGCCACCCCTCCCCTCAACAATAAAACCACCTCACTGCCATCTAGCTGATGCCTACTTGTCGCTACTGTATGGAGCAGGATTGACCTACCCTGTACCTTTCTGAGAGTGTCACTGTGTAGAAAGCCCTGACTTTCTCCCAAAGAGCAGCTGTGGTTTGCGGTTGTGGACCTTTCTGATCGCTGCCCAAGGCAGAACCATGATGCCACCAATGCCCTTCTAGAAATCCCCGAGTGATCTGCAAACATAATGCAATTCCAATCCAATTCTCAACATTATACTGTAAAGAAATGGAAAAAAAATAATCACTAACGGTATAAGCATTAGAAGCAAAGTCTTTCTAAAAAAGAAGAAGAATGTAGAAGGCCTCTCACTTCCCATACTCAAACCTACTACACAGCTACAGTGATCAAGGCAGCCTAGCACTGATACAAGGATAGATACATAGACCAATGGAACAGAACAGAAAACACAGGAATAAATCCATCTGCCTATGGACAACTGAGCTCTAATGGGGTCGCAGTTACGCTTTGGGCTGCTAACCATAATGCCAGCCCCTCCATGAGAGAAAGGCTGCACTTTCTACTTCTATAAAGGATTACCGGCTCAGAAACTCACAGGGGCAGTGCGAGCTGGTCCTGTAGGTTCACTGTGAGTTGGCAGTAAGTTAGTTGAATTAAAGACAACTAATTTTTGACAAATGGCGGGAATACACTACCATATACACTTGAGTAGAAGCTGACCCGAATATCAGCTGAAGCACCTAACTTTACCACAGACTGCATTTAAAATGTGCTGGAAACTCGGCTTATCCATGAGTATATATGGTAAATGGGGAAGAAACAGTTTCTTCAACAAATGGTCTGGCAAAATTGGATTTTCTTTTACAAAAGAATGAGTCAGGTCCCTTACTTCACTCCATATACAAAAATAAACCCAAGATAGATTAAAGACTTAAATGTAAACCCTAGAACTATAAAGATTATCAGTGAAAAACTAAGGACAGAAGTAGGGGTCCGAATACATGGCATAGTTATACCACCAGACATAATGGACAACCCGGAAGAAGACACAATAGATGGACAACAAGAGTTCAGCAAAAGCGTACAGAGAACCCTCAGACTGGAGCACTATTTTGGCAATGGTACTGGATGCCACCTAACTACAGACTCTTTAATTCTCCTAGTTTCCTTAGAAAGACTTCATTGGCCTTTCTAGCAGTGCCTGTCTAAACTCACACGCACATACACAAACCTCTTCTCCATCTCTTTCTCAGTGTACACACACACACAGATAAATGAAGGAGCTTTTAAGGGCTCATGATAAAATGAAGTTGTATGATAACTAAAATTTCTCACCCACACATATGGAAATATATATGACATATGACATATACTACGTCTCTCTATAGTTGTCTATCATAAAGATATACACAAACACATACATACATAAACAGATATATATGATCACACATATATTGATATAGGCTGGAAGGTTCTGTCAATACCACTCTTCTTTACAATCTTCATAGTTTCCATTGGTGACCACATCTATTATCATTGTCAATTCTACATGGCTTGAATGGTCCGAGGTTGACATTTCTTAACAACCTTAAAAAGAATTTCTAAACATTTTCAGCCTTAAATCAGCATAGTCAATCAGACTGCACCCTAATAATAAAAAAAATTAGCATAGAGTCATTGAGTACATCCTAAATATCAAAGTCAGCATTAGACTTTTTAGGTAGGTAATCTCATTAATCCTAACATGAGGGAACGTCAAAAAGTTCACGAAAAATTCCATTTTCCATTAATTCCATTTCCCATGGACTGTTTACAGCTACACCATGCCTGTTCTATGAGATGGATAATTGGTAAAGTGTTTATGCAGAGCTGGCAAATTTCAAGTGCTTCAATTCTTCCAGTATTCTCTATCTCAATGAACCATGTTTCTAATCTACCATTTCCTCAGGACCGATTTCAAAGCATCTTCCACTTCTTCCCAACCCATCGATCAATAATCAAGCCATGCTAATAACACAGAAGCTATTCATCTTAAAACAGACCACAGTGTCTATGAGTGGACAGGGCCTCAGCTACGCCATTACAGCACAATAAACACTTCAGGGAGCCCAACCCAACAACTAGAGAATAATAAATAATTATGAGCATTCGCTCCTTTTACTCAGATATGGTTTGTCTAAACCAAAGCAGATTAAACTGTAGGTCAAGACCCCATGTGGGAACTGGAGCACTGCAATGAGGGTCAAGGAAAATGTGGCAACAGTAACATATTTCTGAACGCATAACGACCAAAAATTTATTCAAAATCAATCTCATAAGGAATCCCAGGCTTCTGTGGCAGCACATGGCCATGGTGGAGGAGAAAAAGGGTCAAGAGTGGACAAACTTTAAGAAGCCTTGGGTGCAAATTTGCTTAAATTATTCCTGGATAGAAACATTGTACTTCAGGCCATCTTATCAACAATGGTCAATGAGCTGGCTATAGAAGCTATTCTGAGAACATCATGAAGCCTTCCTGGCAGGTTCCTTATCTACAACTTGTGTTGGCGTACAGCAAATGCAAAAGTTTGGATCCATTGACAAGACGTCACGACTAAATGGTCCTAAATTTAATTCATCGACTTTACTACATTATTAGTAGATGATTAAACAGAATTCAAATCCCTGTAACGATTCTGTGAATGCTGTACATCCACAGTCACTATTATAAATCGCTATCAGAAATGAATTTGCTGTCTTGCTGTTGATGTCATCAGCTCGCGTCCACCCCCTGTGAACAGACCTGCAGCGCAGAGCTGCCTCTGCTGCCCGTGGGTTCCCTGCCCCCGAGCTGATCTCTTCCAACTGTTGAATTTTTGGTTAGCAGAGGAGTAGTTCATCTCCGACTCATCATGGTATTTTTGCCACAATAATGTACACCTTCTACAATTGTGTCAACCACACCCCATCCTACTCCACACAATTTTTATTTTTTAAGGCGACATGTTAAAAGAAAAAAAAAAAAAAACCCTCATATAGTGGCATTTAGGAAAATCCCTCACCAGGGCAGGGTACCCGTGGGCAAACGAATGAAAGTAGAAGGCGTAAATTCTGTGTGTAAAGATACTGTTACGTTGCTCTTTACAAGGACCTGTAAAGTTTGACAAATAACAAAATAAAAATGGCTATACCCATTTAAAATATGTCAAGAGATAATAGACACTCTAGTAAAATGTGCAAATTTGGGGTAAACTCATCAAATTACCTTTTTCTAATTGCATTTTCTAGCAATGCATTTACTGCTATGTAGAAAACTTCTGAAGAAAATGTATTCATGAATTTGGCTTTTTATCTTTGAAAATTATAATAGAAAATTATTTCTATTAGACAAACACATACACACATAGAAGAGAGTTAAAAATGTGAAGAGCTCAAGGTTTTCAGTTCAGTGGATACTTTTCAGAAGAGGTTTCTAGGCCTTTCTAGCTAGTCTGTCACCGTCTGGATGCTCCGATGATGAAGCCTGTCTAGCCTGATGACCGCTGGTCTTTAAAATGCCTGTGACATAATCCCTAGCATAATAGCAACCCCGCAGACACCACCATGTAGCACAAGCTGACAGACAGCTAGTGGACACAGGAGGGGCTTCAAATGCTGCTGAACCATCCCTGGAGGAGCGCCTATTAATGGCCACCCAGAGCTCTCAGACCCCATCATCCGTGGCTTCCTTTTCAAGCTAAGAAGTCCTATGTTTGCTTTCTGTTTTGTTTTTAAGACAATAGAGACAGACGGGAATAAATAACCTTTTAAAGGCCCCTCACCTCCTTCCTTCATATCTTGGTCCGTAAGTAGTCTCAAAACAAAAAAATAGGCAAATATGGGATTGTAAAAGGGTTCTATTTTTTTCTACAGCATGTACTCAGTTGTTTGATGCAGGTTTTGAGTAAGCAAAATGATGTTAAGGATTAAGCTACATAATAATGAAGTGCTGGGAAGAAGGGTTCTCTGCATATGCAAGACATTGAGAGTGAGGGACATTTTAGATTTTGTTCCCTAGAAAGTAACATTTTATAGCAACTTTTCACATGAGATGGAATGGTTTCTCAAGTTTTCTTATTTTCACAGAGCGCAGTAGCTGTGGCCATTTCTTTTCTTAGGGAAACTTACAAAGACATATGTGTTTTCAATCTAATCCCTTACTGACACATGTGATGTAAAATTAATTTATAGGCATTTCACTGAAATCGCAAAAGGAGAGTATTTGAGATGTTATATGTAAGAAGGAATATTTTCCTGTTTTATTATACCAACAGAGGCTATGAAAAGCTCAATTAATTTTCTCTTTATCTTTTTCCTGTTTTATGTCACTGAATAATGACCTATTTATATACACATTAATTATTATTTCCCTCATCATACACTTATATAAGCTCATTTGTAACTCTAGTTTCTGTAAGATCTAAGGGTTTTAAGCAAATTCTCTTACTGTGAAAGTTTTCACAGTTGATGTCATTACACATTTGATTCAGAATACCTTTTCACAGATCCTGTTGTCTGATAGTTCCGGATAGATATGTCCTGCCAGAGACTGTAAACTATAGAACTGAATGGGAAGCCATGAGATACGACTGCTAGTCTTCATTTCCTCTAGGCTAGATTTAGAAGGGTAAGTCGCATTCCCTGCCGTTGATAGAATAAGGGTGTTCATATAGTAGTCATTCAATATGTAATAAAAACAACATCGCAATTGCTACTGAAAGTATTTCAAGTACTTTTCAATAAAAAACATGGAAAACAATATTACTGAAAGATTACAAAAGTAATTTTGTTAAGTCTTTTTCATAAAAAATATGCCTGTCCTATACGTTCATATCAGGAGCCCTCATGGTGTCATGGTTACGCATTGGTTTGCAATCTACTAGGTCACTGGTTCGAAACTACCAGCAGCTGTTGAGAAAGAGGAGGCTTTCTACTCCCGTACAGAGTTACAGTCATAAAAACTCACAGGGACAGTTCTATCCTGTCAAATAAACTCACTACAACTCGGCATTGACTCTGCTTGTGAGTTTGGTTTTTGGCTTTGGTATATGTTCATATTGTTAGCGGAATAGTTGACAATAAAGTTAATTACATCTAATTTATTTATTTATGAAAGAATATTTTGTTTTGTACTCTTGACACTAAAGCGGTCATAGTCAAGGAAGTTTCACATAATGGGCTGTTAATCACTAGATCGGCAGTTCAAAACCACCAGTTCTTCTGAGGGAAAAAGATAAGGCTTCCTATTCCTGTGAAAATGTACAGTTTTGGAAGCCAGAAGGGCAGTTCCACTCCATCCTACTTGGTTACGAAGAGTCCAAATCCACACAATGGCAGTGATTGAGTGATAAATTAGAAACAAGGACCCCTGGCCACACTATAAAGTGCTGCTAACTAAAAGGTCTGGGGTTTGAACCAAGCAGCAATTCTGCCGAAGAAAGATCAAACAGTCCTTTTTCATAAACAGTCTAGGAAACTTCAGGTGGCTGTTCAGTCCTAAAGGGAGGGTCACTATAAGCCATAACCGACTCCATGGCAGTAGGTTTGATTTTGGGGGGCTAGCAAGGTGAATCATATCTTAAAAATAATTTCTTCCCAATCAGCTATTGCATTAAATAATTACATACCCAATTTCAAAAGTCATGTGATAAAAGAATCTCCCGGGTAAACTATAAAACTATGCGTTCCTTTATGTACATCGTACTACCTAAAATACAATTTCCTTTTCCTTCCCAACTTCCCTATCCCTGATAGCTCTAATGTTTAGAGCTTTACAGGCATTATGTAGCCAGGTGTGTTCACGATGTAGTGTCCCTGAATCTGCTCCATCCAATTATGCAATTATATATATATATATGTCAACATGAGTAGGTAGTCTTAGAATTTTCTGAAAAATGGGCAGAGGAAGTTCAGAGGGCATGGCAAATAGTGTCTTTCACAAAAACAATGACTTTTCTAATGGCTTGACTAGTATGAGGTTTTGCCAAGAACAGAGACTCATGAGAAAATCTGGCAGGGGATGCCCTCCAGACTTAGTTTCCTTTTAGCACAGAAAACTAGTATTATGACTTTAAATACAAGTTGCCCTCCATTACCTCAACTATGTTCCTCAAATTCTACCTTTTCAGGCTACCTTTGTTATCTGTTTAATAGAGTTGACATAGGCTCCTTAAGTCTTGCCTTGTGGTTAAGCTGAGGATCTGAAGAGGGCCAAGTAGAAGGGTGGTTTTTGTGATGTGGTATAAGCACGTATGTGTGGGACTATGGGCGCTCATGTGTATGTGCCTATTAACTGTTCAAATAATCCAAGAAAACATAAAAAAAAAAGTTGAATGGGAGTTTTGTGGCTCGGACTAGCCTTGAAACAGAGTCTCTGCTGTACACCAGTAAGAGAATTTCCAAATGCTGCTGTTATCTAATGAAGCTACCGTTTACAGGAGGCTACCCTCAGGAAAATGTGTGCACTCGGGGCACATGGATGCAAAATACAAAATTATTTGTAGCACATCTATTGAATAGCATTTTACTTTCCTAAGAACATGTCTTTAAGAAATGAAGCTTTCTGGTATTTAAACTCCTGGGCAGTATTTAACTAATACACTATGGAAATATGCTGTGGGGTCTGCGTGCCAACATCAAGAAAGAGGATATAATTTAGAGTCTGAACCTGTCTGATAGGCAGCTCCCATCCAGCCACATAAAAGGGAGTCTGGAAGGCCCAAGCTATTACCTCCCGATAACCAACCATCGACCAAATCTTCTGAACTACAACTCGGTTATGATGATTACTATTAGCCCACAATGAAGCCATGGTGTTTACAACTCAAATTATACACGGCCTTTCCTTTCAAAGTCCTTTTGCCTAAGGTCTTGCCTGGCAGCTGAACTATTTCTTTCTTGGTATAAAATACAATGTGACGTTGAACAGAGCCCTGAAGACTCCATCGCGACAGCGATGGTCAGTGGAGAAAAGAGGAACATTAAATGTATTATTATCTTACAGATTTCTAGGTATCCTTGAAGGATAAATTTCAGGGAAAGAGTCAAAGAACAGTATATACAAAGGAGTAGCCAGAATTTCATAAAATACTAACAGTCAAAGGCCACATATTCAGAGCTGATTTGCATAGCTAATATTTAAAAAGCCCTATCAGGGAGTTTAATGGCAATACAGGTTAAAGAATATGCAGGCACACGATATGGGCATCATCAGTGGATGAGCTTTCCTATTCCACTGAACTTTGCTTGTAACTATGTAAGAGAGATTACATCTGGATTAAATTTCTAAACTGCATTTACTTCTTCAACCAGGTCACCTAGAAAAAGATCAATTGTACATGTATGGTTTCACTCTCCTAATGCACTAAAGAACTACCTGAATACTGCACAAAGAGATCAGCAAATGATAATTTATATTTGAGTGCAGTGTGTTTATTGTTTTATATCTTTTGTGTGTATTCTATGTGTATATATCAACATTTTCTATCTTAAAAAGTTTTCAGATAAAAATATAATTATAAGTACATGAGAGAAGATGGAGCTTGACACATTATTTAGTATCAAGTATTTTTAATTAAAATATTTACACCGAAATTAGCAACTGTATTTTATGAGTAAATAAAAAAAACAAAAAACTTGAGCCTAACTGGAATGCTAAATCTGAAAACTAATACAGGTTAAAAGTGGCCTTTATCATTGCCAGATGCTTAATCAGTTCAAATCATATTACTAGAATGGATTCCTGATGCCTCCTGTTCTTTTTGTATCTTAAATATTGGAATTTTCCTAAAATTAAGATTTTTTTTTTCAAATTAGGTATTAGGACAGTCAGATAATAAAGGCATTTGGCCTATGAGCTTCTTCACTTCATTGTTTTAAGGCAATGGCTCAGAAGTATATGTTTGACAATACTAAGGACATAAATAGATGTATCTTCACCATATAACATACTTCTATTAAGCCCACAAGGCTAGATGGCTCATTGGTCGAATCTAGAAACTACGAGCTAAAGATGGCATCTTGGGTAACTGATACCGGTGAGTTTTTGGCTGTCAATAATCCTGAAACAGACGGGAAACTGTAACCTATTTAGGAATTTGATCCAAAAACATAAAGAAAAATCCAAATCTTAGAATATGTCCTAAATGGATCCTTGAAAAAGCCACAGAAAACAAAGCAGATAATATGATCCACACTGATGTTGAGTTACAAGTCCCAGGATGGCCCCGGACACTTCCACAACTTTGCAGAAAAATCTAAAAGTATAAAAATTACTTTTTGCCAGGATGTAAAGACATTTCATGGCATTACACTGCGCAATATTTTACAACACCAGTCACCTCTTCCAATACAAACCAAAGTTTCTACAATAACCCAAACACACTATACAATATAGCCATGATAAATTCAAGGACAATGTGAGTAATTAATAGTTGACCTCATCATAAAGCAGAGTAGTAACTTGGATTTTCTAAAAAATAAGAAGGATTTTGGCAGGCACTGAAAACAGTCTAGACAAACTGGAGGAATTATGATAAGTAAATGAATCAATTATAAAAGCTTGAATATCATATGAGATCACTATTATAAAAAGTCACGAAAATGCTTTCAAAAAGAAATATTCTTCTAAGGTGACAAAGGTATGAGAGGAAGGGAAGAGAAGTAACTAAGTGGAAAAGTGCAAGCCTTAAAGGCAATAGAGGTAAATACAGTTAGGGACCTAATCCTGCAGTAACAGTACATACAAGTGAATGGATGGATAGACACACAGGCTCAACAGATATGGCAGTGCGAGCGGGCCTATATCCACAAATATAGAAACACCGATTTGTCAGAGGATAGTTCTACATATGTATTTATGTATGCTACAAAAGCATCCGTGAATGTGGTGGAGCACACAGGGGTCAAACTTGAACAAAGCAATGTCTTAGACATAGCAAAATATCTTGAGGAAATGAATCACTGGGCCCAGGTGCTCAGAACCATGGCCTTGAGGAACACCATGGTCAACTGAAATAACATAGTCCACAAAGACCATGCTCTACATTCTACTTCAGTGAGGAGCAGCTGAGAATTAAAAAGCTCAGGTGCTCCTTTATAGCACAGCTATAAACTCTCTCTGTCCAGAGACATTCCAATGGACGAATGGGTCACAAGAACACCGGGCTCCAGGATCCTGAGACAACAAGAACTAGATGGTGCCTGCCTACCATTATCAACTGCTTTGAAAGGGATCACATGAGAAAGATACTGGATAGAACGGGAGAAAAAGTATACAACAAATTCCAAAATCATAAACAAAGACTAGGGTTGCTGGTTGGATACAGACTTGGAGTTCCCAAGATTATGGCCCTTTGCTACTCACACCTGGTCTGGAACAGAATTCAACCTGTAGCTTTTCAGCCAAATAATAGACAATAGGGAAGTATGCACACCTTATAATAAGCAACCATTTCATACAACCATCTCAAAAGGACAGCATTTACCAAAGGACAAATTTAAGAAGGGTTGGGAAAAATGGAAGAGGGTGAGCTCAGTGATGTTAGATTTTAAAGATTGCATTTAATTACATGAAACAAGATGGCTATGAATTGTTGAAGGAAAAAAGTGATTTGCTCTATACGTATTCACCTAGTTAACAATAAAAGGGTTTTTTACTTTTTTTTTCAAAATATAAGATTCATAAGGTATTTTTTAACCATTTATTTTTAATTTTTATTTATTTGATGGCTTGAGTTTTTCAGAGACTCATGAAAAAGACTGGTATATGTATTTTGTTCTTCCAATCTGCAAGGTCCTTTTGACACTTTGTTCTCTATCTGAATGATTATCTCCAAATATCCATATGACTCATTCCATCAACACTTACCACTCTACCTTTTTCTCCTTTCTTTTTTATGATTTGAACTTTTGGGGAAAAATCATTTTATTGGGAGTTTGTACAACTCTAATCACAATCCATACATTCATCCACTATGTCAAGCACATTTGTACATTTGTTGCCATCATCAATCTCAAAATATTTTCTTTCTACTTGAGTCTTGGTATCAGCTCCTTATTTTTTCCCTTCCCTTCCCATGCCACCTCCCTCACAAACCCTTGATAATTTATAAATTATTATTACATTGTCATGTCTTATGCTATCTGATGTCTCCCTTCACCCACTTTTCTGTTGTCTGTACCCCAGGGAGGGGGTTATATGTAGATTCTTTTCATAGGTTCCCCATTTCCCCCCTACCTTCCCTCCACCCTTCCGGAATCTCCACTCTAACCACTGTTCCTGAGGGCTTCATCTATCCTGGATTCCCTGTGTTTCCAGCTCCTATCTGTACCAGTGTACATCCTCTGGTCTTGCCGGATTTGTAAGGTAGAATTGGGATAATGTAGTGGGGGGTAGGAGGCATTAAAGAACTAGAGGAAAGTTGTATGTTTCATCATTGCTACCCTGAACCCCAACTGGCTTGTCTCCTCCCCGAGACCCTGCTGTAAGGGGATGTCCAGTTGCCTACAGATGGGCTTTGGGTCCCCACTCTGCACTCCCCCTCATTCACAATGATATGATTTTTTGTTCTTTGATACCTGATACCTGATCCCTTTGACACCTCATGATCACACAGGCTGGTGTGCTTCTTCCATGTGGGCTTTGTTGTTTCTCATCTAGATGGCCACTTGTTTATCTTCAGCCCTTTAATACACCAGGTGCTATAACTCTTGATAGCTGGGCACCATCAGCTTTCTTCACTACATTTGCTTATGCACCTGCTTTTGTCTTCAGTGATCATGTCAGGAGGGTGAGCATCATAAAATGCCAGTTTAATACAGCAAAGTTTTCTTGCATTGAGGGAGTAACTTGATTCACTCTTTTTCTACACTGTGATTTTCTCAGGGAGGACTTGCAAGTTCATTCTTCTCCTCTGTTCCTCCCAAGTCCCTTGTTGTAATTATTTTTCCCCTGTCCATGTATTATTATTAAGTAAACTATATATTTTAACTATTCTTTATATTTATTATCTGATTTTTCCCACTAAAGGCAAGATCTATATATACAGAGCTTTATACTTCGGCCATCCTTGGCACATTGATTTGACTACAGTAAGCATTCAACAAGTGTTTTTTGAACTGAATAAAATGCAGATATTTAACTTTCCTACACACCTGGTCTCTATGAGCTGCAATTGACTTGACAGTAATTATTTTTAAACTATATATACACACATAAATGTAATCATATATACATACAAGATTTTATATTTACACATATGTTCATGTATATAAATATGTAATCATAAACATGAATCTCTAAATCCAGCTATAAAAACAATATCCGATTTTTTACCCTATGACAAAGAAAATATGTAAATTACAAAACAGAAGACTCCTAAGACACACATGAACTTAACTTTTGATTGAATAGCTCTGATCTCTAAAAACAAATATGCATGTATATTTTCATAGTATATTTATCGTATTAAATGAGGTATATCTGTACTGCTTAGCCAAAATGGAAACTTCAAGATTAGTAATTCAAACTATATAATTGATTCTTAAAAACATCCATTGTGCTATTTTATTAGAAGCCTTCTCTTCTCTACCTCAACCTTAGGAGATGTCATGAAATGACCCTAACCTTGAACTTTCTAAAAGTTCCAGTGCTCTCTGCCTGTCTACTCCCCACCTCCGGACACGGACACACACACACACACACACACACACACACACACACACGAAAAGAGTGTGCTATATCATCTATTTTTATGTGCTTTTCCCCCAGCTGATGAAGGTTTAAAAAGTTAAAGGCAAAACTTTTCAAATATTCCATCTTATTCCTGCTGATTGGTTTGGCTGCGATAATGTTAGATATGGTACTATAATAACAGATTAATAAGAAGACACGTTTAAAATTAAAAATCAGAAATGGCCTGCTTTTCATAACAATATGTGAATGATTTAAAAACAATAATGAATTTCAAGAATAAATGCCATATCTTTTCTCTCCAACAAGTTGGTCAAATCTTTCTAAGATGTCTATTGTATAGTGTGCCATCGAACTGGTCATGGATATGTATATATTTTTTAAAATTTTACACAAATAAACACATACTAACCTGTTGTATTATGTCTCAATAGGTTCTGGTATGAAGCATTAAGACTGATAGGGCACCAGTTTTTAAAGAGTCACTATCAAAAAAACATGAATGCTGCTAAAATTGAAGCAACAACAAACATCAAATTTATGGTGATGGTTGGGTGACAGAATGGTAAAATCACTGATGATTTATCAAAAGTTTATGGAACAATACTCCAAAGAAGTTATCAGTTCACCAATAGCGTGTACCTCAAGGAGAGACATGAAGATGTTGAAGACAAAGCCTGCAGACCATGCACATGAATTCTTGAGGAAATAATTGTGTGTCCTAATTTAAGAAGAACAAAGATTAACGGCAGAAATAATATCAAACAAAGCAGACAACTGGTTCACAATTCTGACTCAAAAGTAAAGCTGAGTAAACTTTCCACACAACGTGTTACCAAACTGCTGAGCCCACCTTGGCTGCAGACAAGAGGAGAGTTTTCCATAGGCGTTATAAACCCGTGCGACCAAGACCCTGGAAGCTAGCTTTGAAGCACTGTAACAGGAGACGAAACATAGCTTTCCCAGTACTATCCTAAAGACCAAGTACAATCAGAGCAAATGGCTACCAAAGGTGGAAGTAGGCAGATCCAAACAAAAGCGGACCTGTCAAGAGCAAAGGTCATGACAACAGTATTTAGAGGGTCCTCATGGCATTTTACTATTGGCTTTCTGGGGGCCAACGTATGATAACGTGTATGTATCACGATAATAGTTAGAGAGAGGAAACCAAAGCTTTCACTAAAAACGCCTGAGAACGTTTATCAGGCATTTCTTCCTCACCATAAGAATGCTCCTGTTCATTCCTCTCACCAAAGAAGGGCAGTTTTCTGAGAATTTCTGTGAGAAATCACTAGACAGCCATCTTACAGTACTGATTTAGCTCTTTTTGACTTCATTTTGTCTCCTAATCCTAAAATATAATTTTAAAAAATCTTTAAAGGGCACCCATTTTTCATCAGTTAATAGTGTAAAAAATTCCGCCCTGCCGTGATTACTTCTGTTCTTTAGAGATGAACTAAATGGCTTACAAACTTATCATAGCTTACAAAAGGATCTTGACCTTGATGGATTTTATGTTTACAAGTTTAAACGTCTATTTTTATCTTGTAATCCTATTTTTCCCATACATGTTGGAAGTTCTCTTGTATTTATATATATATATATATATATGTGTGTGTGTGTGTGTGTGTGTAGATGTGTATATACATGTATCCATATATGTATGTGTATATATATATATATGTGTGTATGTGTATATATATTTCACAATCCTCTCCAATGGGGACAAAACATGCATACAGCAAACCCTTAACAATTTTTTTTTGTCTGCAGCTTAAATTTGATTAGCAACCAGAGAAATAATCTGGAGATAAAAATATTCTGCACGTGGAGATTTCTCCAGCAGTATCTTTTATTAGTGTCCACAGGTACATACATTAACCAATTACTAAATCATTCTTTCCATGTTCAATCATTCTCAATGAGTAATGTTGTTGCCTTTATAAAGTACATAGTGAAAAAGGCCACCTGGCATTGTTAACCTGAAGAAAGCCCATCCAACAGAAGATTACCAAGTTATGGAGTCCAGATTTTTCAGACTATATAGAATAATACTTAGAGCTGCTTAAAACAACACTATAAATAGAAGCACAAGTATTTTGTCTTTAGAGATTTTAAAATGAAAATCAATGTTTTTTACAATAAGTCTGATGCACCTCATGGTGACCCCGAATGATAGAGTGGAGCCTGAGTTGTAAAGTGAGCTTGGTTTTCATGGTAATATGTGGTCAGGTAACCATGTGATTGATAAGCTGCAAGATGGGCAACCCTCACCAGTTACTCTGCATGTGAAAGTTGAGGCTCCCTGCTCCAGTCTACATCTATAGATTTACAGGGCCTCAGAAACACTCTATAGTGTCAATATGAGTTGGAATCAACTCACTGGCAGTGGATTTGGTTTTGATCATATGATTTGCCTAATGCCAACATTCTATAGTTGTTGATAATATAAAATTTTATAAACTATATATTATTGGCTCAAACAGCAGCATATGAGGGGGCTTGAAGTTGATAAAAAATATTCCATTATCTTTTAATTTCATCTGTTCATGAAAATTTGAAGTCCCTCTGTACTTGAAGGGCAAGTGAAATATCCTGGTAGTAAGATCTAACCCATAGAAACTACAGGAAGAACAGTGAAGGATGTATCATGATATTTGAAGATTTCTTGAAAATATTGTGCCTCTCCAGTGTGTAAGATACTAAGACCTTCAAAAAATGCCAAATGGATGAGCCATTGGTCAGATACATGAACTGCAGTCATGAACATTGATGAAGACAGATAAGATCTGGCAATACTTCAAACCTCTGACACAAATGATATCAAGATTAACTATCACCTTTGTCATACATCGGAACATAACTCCTTTATGAAAAATGCTCAGGGGTTTATATAAGTCGCTGCACTACACTACTAATCCACCACAAATTCACTAATGTAAATGGAGAGCAGATAATTTTATTCTCACTGTTTCTTTTTAAACCTGCCATATCAAATGTTCCTCTATTGAATTTAGAGGAAAAAGAGCACTGCAGCTGTTCAAATGGCAAATTATATTTACAATAGAAGCGGCTCTGAAAGAGAAAGGCAAATCAGGAAATAAACACGCATTCTCATTAGAAACTTCTCTAATGGCACCATACATAGCTTTCGCGGCTATGTAGTCACCCTTCATTTTGGTATAATCCTTTCCCATAGGATGTAAAATTAAATGAGAGAATACATGTAAAACATTGGGTCACCTGGATAACTTGTGAATAGGCCGAAAACACCACCACCAGCAACAACTGCAACATTCACTTCCATCAAGTCCATTGACACTCAAAGTGACCCTAAAGGGCAAGGTAGAACCGACTGCCCTTGTGGGTTTCTGAGACTGTAACTCTCCAGGAATAGAAAGCCTCACTATTTTTCTGTTAAAAGGCAGATTCTCTTGGAAAAAAACCAAAAAAACACTCTGTGTGACTATGGAATAGTTAGTGGTCATAATCTGAAACATGCTTCTCTAGGAAATACCTACTCGTAGTGCATCATACTCATCTTTAGGCTTATTTTCTCAAACAGTGCAGAAGCAGCCTGTCTAAAACTAGAAATCTTGTCACCCAGGTGTTCCTGGACTCTCGGGTAGTTTTAAAGCTCCCAAGCCTAGTAGCATCACATAGGCAGAATCCTACGTATAAGACTGGCTGTCCATGATAGAACTGGAGATTCTAATTACAGCAGGCCTCCAGTTATAATTATGAAACAGTGATCTATATGAAGAAAAGAAAAGAAGGAAAAAGGGGAAAAGAGGAGGAAAAGAAAACAGAGGAGATGTACAAGGATTAAGGAAATAGTATGGTAAATATAAGGTCTCTTTTTTAATATTTCAGACCCATTTAACCTGCAGGTTTTTTGGAGTTGGTTGTAATTCAATTACATCCAACCGGGTCTTATTCAATAAAGACAAAAAAAGTGAGCTCAATTTTCTAGCTGATTGCTTATTAAACAACAACAACATACCTTTCGTTCATGAAATAAAAAAATATGATGGTATTGTCAAACATCAGATCATAATTTTTCATACAAAAATTCACTTTTTAGCAAATCTGAAAGTCTTATATCTAGAATTTTCCAGACCCTTTCTGATTTTTTCAATGTATCACAATTTAGTTGCACATACATTTCATTTCATTTAGGCCTAAATAAATATGGTGGTACCTAAATTTAAGATCCATCCCTTATCATTGTTATCAGAAGAAAATAATATTCTTGCTTTCCATTGCAGCTGAGTGGACACATTGTTACAGTCTGGGGGGAAAAATAAATATGTATTTTGGCCTATGTCACTATCTTTAGCTTAGCAATTTTATGGGGGAAAAAAGAAGATTGGTTTCCATTATTCCACTTCAACTATCAAAAGAAGAAAGTCTTCTAAAAACACCTGCCATGGCTCTAGAATAACATGCAAAATATCAGACGAAAATGAAATTTTAGAAAGTCAGTTCTTTTCTTAGCGGTTTTAACACACAAGACCCATCTCAAAGCTTTAAAAGGAGCAAACCTATAGGTAAATACATCGAAATGTGATTCAGATTACAAACACCAGCCATTTGGATTTCTAGTATATTTATTAACTCTGAATCTTGTCCAAAGTAAACCATTTGTAAGACATGGTGTGTTCACTGAAATCAGAAGCGTTGGCTGAACCAAAAGATGCCATCCTCATGTGCTGGCATAGTACCCACCCTCCAGGACTTGCAGGGCAATGGGGAAGGAGATGACTACACTGGGGAATCTTATACAAGTATAAAAATTGAGCAGAGAGATGGCAGCTCTACAAGCATGAAAGGAACTGAGACCAGTCCTTCTCACAAGAGGGGGGTCGTCAGGTGAACCTGAAAATATGAGGGCCTTCAAAAGTTTGGGGAAAACGCTATTATGTCTCATTTCCATGTTTTCTACACATTTTTGAAGCCCCACCTGCATTTGAACATTATCCCACAAAGTGAGGGGCGAAGAGCATTCATAAAGATGGACGCACAAATAGTGTGTCATCCAGGTTAGAGAATGTGACGTGTCCACACATCTCAAATCTGAATGCCTGGTGGGTGAATGCAGTGGAGAAAGGTAGGAAGTTGGAGGAGGATTTGTTTGTTTACATTTAACCTATTAGCAAATAATTATTTTGCTAAGCAACCAACATCTTCTCATCTCTTCCATCAGTCAATAAACAATAATCAGGTAACTTTCATATTCTGAAGTGAAGATATTTAGTGAATGAACAAGTCACCGGGCCTCAAAATTGTCAAAACCACATGGAAGGTACAAGTATTACAAGGCTATTCTAAAACACAAATGCCATGAAGAATCCTACAATTCATGGAGGAATATAACAGGCCAACACTGAACTAGCTGATCACACTGTATCACTTCCCATGTGAAATTCCATTAAAATTGCACGTAGGGGCAGGGATCTTTACATATCAGAGGCTTTGAAAGTTTGTGGGAAAATCAAATGACAAAATCATGGCATTTTCCCAAACTTCTTAAACCCCGCTGGTATTTATCTCTATGCACATATCCATAACCCTACTGCTATTTGAAGTCCCTGGATAGTGCAACCTGTTAAGTAAGTGCTCAGTTGCAAGCCAAATGGTTGGTGATTCAAGCCGATTCAGAGGCATCTCAGCAGAAGGGCTTGTTGATGTACAGAAAGATCAAAAAGCCTTGAAAACCTCACGGAGCAGTTCTCTTCTGCACATCCGGAGCTATCAGGAGTAGGCATGGACTCGATGACAACTAACAACCACAACAGCTGATGGGCTGATGCTACTATTCTTCTTAAACAAAAGGAACCAAGCTTATAGAGAAGAGCAAGCAAGCGCATGGTAAGGAGGAATACTCAACGATCAAGGTAGTCTCAGGGAGCACTGTTTGCATTAAATCACTACCCCGTTAGGCACACAGTAAATTCCCATGTCAAACTTAGAGAATTTCAATACTTCACCTAACATTAAGGGTTTTCTCAAACCTAACCCTAACCTATAATTAGAAACATGTTTGTTTTGTTTTGTTTTCACTTTATTTGCCCTGCATTCCCAATAAATGAACCTATTTATTTATCCCTGGTAAAACCAGATGCATTACCCTGTGCTGTTCAGTATTCATTCTAACTCAGTTCTATTCTCTCTGGCCTTGAATGCCCTTCCTCTGTCTTTGCTTAATCACACACCAGCTTCTTCAATGATTTTTGAAGGCCATTTCCTCGTTCATCTCATCCCTCAGCATGCCATCCTTAAATGATCAGTTTTTCCTCCTCTGACCAAGAAACGTGTGCTTTTATGACATTATTGATCATTTCCTGATACGTGATATTTTCGTTGATTCCATTCAGAGGGTATTGTAATTGATAAACCAAACGAAACTCTGCCATCCCGTCAATGCTGACTCACAGTGACCCCCTGTGGGTTTCTGAGACTGTCAATGTTCACTGGAGCATCAATCCCAGGCTTTCTGGTGGTGGTTTCGAACTGTCGACCACGATAATCGCAGCCCAACTCATAACCAGTACACCACCAGGTTATTGATATATCTGAATAAATGTTCACCGTTAGAATGTAACCTTCCATGCAACAAAGGTGGCACTTCCTCCATGGTGTCCTGCACACTTCCCGTAAAAACTCTAAACTCCGTACTGAGTGGAATCCAACACACAATGACATTACAGCACAGACTACAACTGCCTGTACGGGTTTCCAAGATTATACAGTTTAATGGAGTCAAAAGTCGTCCTTCAGCAGCTGGCAGTTTCAAACTGCTCACTTTGTGGTTAGCAGCCTGACAAGTAACACACAATGCCACCTTTGCAGATGCCACCTTTTAATATCAGGTGTTAAAAAGTATACAAACCAAACGATGTCATGAATGAGGGAATGAATCAATAGCCATTCCTTAACAAATACATTAGTATTAACAGTGCTCATCATATCCAACAGCTAATTTTGCAACAGATACCTTTGAGATCAATTACTATTTTTGTTAATTTTTTCCAATTGATTTAACTCACTTAGAATTTCATTCCCCATCTATAGTGCCATAGCAATAATAACTTTTATAGACTAGTTTCTAGAATTAAGGTAAGTGAAATATTTAAAGTGATTAGCATAACATTTGACCAAACCTGGGCTCAGTATAAACTATATATTTTTATTAAAAATAGTATTCCTAAAATTAGAGTAATTGTGAAAAACTAATAAAATACTGTTATAGCGCTTTTATTTCTGCTCTGATAATTTGCTAGTAAAAAAGAAACCAATTTATATCTGTCCATTTTATTTTATGTACTCATTTTATACTACCTCAAAATGCGACGTGAGAAACCTGATTGGCAGGAATCTATATAAAGTCTAATAGGTATATCTTCTAATATGATCATTCAAGACAAAGACAAAAGTACCATCTAAGTAGAAGTGTGGTAGTCTCTAAATTTCCTATATACATAACACTGCATCTTATCCATACCACGAAGTGTAGCATTTGCCTGACAAATTTATTCTATTTGCTTATCACTTTTCTGGGAAATCTAGACATAAAATACATATATCCATTACATCAACAGGTAGTATGTGAATCTATGACATTGGGAGTCATTTAGAAAATGATTAATTTTCTTTTCTGAGT
>NW_022103918.1:10438988-10441667 GCF_000313985.2 Echinops telfairi
TTGCTCTGTGTAGAAACCATAGATCAGATGCAAGGTGTAGATTTAACAACAAACTAAAGTACTACTCCCATGACAAAAAGGAGCCCTAGTGGTGTAATGGTTACGTGTTGGGTTGAGATTCACCCAAATCACCTGCAGCTCCTCAAGTGTTACTCTCTACCAAAGTCAGGCACATTTGTTTTTCATTCAGATCTCGACTGCATTACTGTGTGAGCCAGCCTATTAAAATGAGCTTCTTCCTCCTTTTTAATAATTTTTATTTAAAGAGAAGATGTCGCTGCTATTATGGCTTTGAACATTGAGGGAGTGAAGGTAACTCTTCTACCTAGTCCCATTTTTTATGCCTTTCCAACAACAACCTTCCTAGCCCAAATCCCTATCCACCACCATTAGCCTAGAGTCTTGGCATGGATTATAATTTCATGTTACCATTAAAGAAACAAACAAAAAATCCAATTTTCCTGAGTTAACTGATATCTGACTATAGAAACTAAAGCAAAATAAATCAGTAATGGATCCTGTTAAATATCACTAAAGTTTGTACATCTTCGTTAGGAGGTAATTCTAAGAACTAGTTGAATATTATTAGAAAATAATCACCATAAGTAGCAAACAAACAAACAAACCCCAACCAGTTATTTTCAAATTATTGTAGCTACCTTTCAATAGTCAATAATTAAAATAAATGTGTAAACAAGTCCATGTACTTTTTAACTAGAAATATAATCTTTTCTCCACTACTATGCAACATCTTAAACTCTAAATCATCTTTTCATTTCCTTATGCATATATTTCCTTGATTTCTAACAATCACATAGTTACCTATTCTATAAATACACAATAATAACATACTCAGTCAGACCCCTGACATTCAGAATGTTCCTAATTTCTATAAAACAATAATGCTGCACCACCACACACATACCCCCACCCACCCACACAAACATACCTCTATATTCTGTCATACTGTCATAAGCTTCTAACAGAGCTTCAGTGTCGAGTGCATATCTATTTCATTATTGGTAGCTATTAGTGGTTTAATATCCAATATTCTTTATTCAATTTTAAAATACAAGCCCTGACTATAATAAGCTTGTCACTTGCATAAACACAAACTACATGCACTATAATCTTTTCTTTACTTTTCATAGTTATAAATGTATTCAAAAACAAAAGCAACAACAAAAGATGCTTGTTGAGTTTATTACAACTCATTCCAGCATACAACGGTGTTCCACAAGGTTTTCAATAGTGAACTTTATTTATTTTAGTGATAATACACACAAGAAAACATTTGTGCACAAGTGATAATATGCACAAGAAATCCATTCAACAATTTCTACATCAACAACTCAATGGTATTATTACATTATTCATATTGTGTCATCATTGTCATATTTATACCTCTATTGTTTCACCACTATTAAATTTTACTTGCTGTACTCATTAATTTTTTCATCCAATCTTTCAAGTTACTGTTGTCAGCTTGAATACATAAAGATAAGTCTTAAAGATAATCCATAAAGGAGAAAATGTTCATGGGTGACATGATTTCCTCACTGGGCTAAACTTTTGTATTGTTTGGTGATGATTTCATGGGCTAGTTTGGGTTCAAGGTTTAAAGATTATTTCACTATAATGGTTTAGAGGTTCCCTCCGTCTCAAAGGATCCAGTAAGTTGAGTTTCCATAGGAACATTCTTTTTTTTTTTTTTTACTTCTGATTTCTATTTCCTTTTCTCCTTTGGATCAGGATCCATCTATTGAGTCATCGATCAAAAAGTTCAATAACAGTAGCCACTATGCTACATGATACATGAGGCAGCTAGACTTTCAGAGCACTGATTTGTTTCCTATCAGTGAGTCTCCTTTCCTCCTACTAGTCCCAGCAAATAGACATCAATTTTACTTGCTGGGCCACCAGCAAGATTTTAATACGCTAAATACTATTCACTGAAATAGGAGGTAGAACCAGAGCGCAGAAAACAATGTTAGGCCAACCCAATGGATAGGGACCAAAGGCATAATCATAAACCTTTGAACCAAGAAACCTGATCCCATATGGTATTAGGGTCTAAGAAATTTTTTTGGCTATAGACTTAACAGTTGCAGACAACTTAAAAATTTGTGCCACTCAGGGTCTCATATATATGTGGACACCCACACACACCCACACACACACACAGCAGAAAAAAGCTCTGCTGAGTGGAACGTTCTTAGTACACATTTTTTCCCACTAGGCAAGCATCTAGCAACTCATTCTGAGTTAGTGCACCCAAGGGCATCAGCTCAGAAGGTTCTCTGGTCACAGTGATTTTTTTCATGAAAGGAATTTTGCTCAAACCTTGTTTTTTGTGATGGCCAATTTAAGAGAACAGCATGGGGCCGTGAAATTTTGTTTCCTGCTCAGGAAAAATGCTGCAGAAACTGTTGTGATGCTGAACACAGCTTACAAGGATGGTGCTATAGGTAAAAGTCAAGTGTACAAGTGGTTTTCTCATTTCAAAAAGGGTGAAATGACGATTGGTAAGAAACCTCCTTCTAGACATCTGCAAATTCCTGAACATATGAAAATGTTGACTTGTAGTGAATTTGGAGTTCCTTCCACCAGGCCAGACTGTTATTCAACCTTTCTATTTAGAGGTTCTGAAAAGATTGCACAACAGTGTATGACAAAAAA
>NW_022103918.1:10443221-10452804 GCF_000313985.2 Echinops telfairi
TTTGAAGGTTAGATTGGAGGTCTTGCGGCATTGTTGGCATCATGCTGAACTGCTAACTGAAAAGTTGGCCTTGCAAACCCACTATCTGATCTGAGGGGAACACCGAGGCAATCTCCTTAGTTAAACCCAAGGGGAAAGTTCTACTATGCCTTCTAGGGTTTCCATGAGTCTGCTGACTGGCGAGTCATGAGCGGTGCAGTGGTCAAAGGATCCAACTGCTATCTGAAAGATGTGTGTTTGACTCCACCAGCCTCGCGCGGAGGAGAGACCTGAGAGTGTGCTCTGGGCCACCCCCGGGGTTCTTCGCCTCTGTCCTACAGGGTTGCTGCTTCAACTTCGACTCCACGCCATCACACAGCAACAACTAATTTAGAATAAGAGGAACCATCACTGGATTCAGATGGTTCAAATGAAAGAAACGTTGTTTCATTCCACCCGTAGACATGCGTTTCTTGCACCTTTCTCGTGAGTTCCAACTGTCAACCTGATTTCCTAATAGCCTTTCCCTTCCCCAACCTTTTCAGCTTAGGACGTCGGTACTGACATCTACCCCAAGTATTGCAATTATGCGCGAAATGCTTCCTATGATTTAGAATGCTCAGGAAGAGGAAATCTAGTCATAAAACTTTGATTTGGTTTGGTATAGTGAATAGTTAACTAACTTATTAATAGGCAACCAACACTTTCCTGAGATTACAGTGAAAGATAAATGCAAAATCTACTGAAAGCAACTATTGTTTCTACAACCCTAGACATTATCATGAGCAGGTGCAATACTATCTTCTACCCCCTGACTCCTACCGCACTTCCCCTTTTCTGATGTCAATGTTGACGTATTGTTCATTAAACAATATAGGCCTGCAAGTTATGTACACAGCCCAGAATATAGTTACAAGCACACAGTTTACTTACGTATCACAAAACAGGGCACCAGAGTGTGTTTTGAAATTATTATGACGATGATCATTCCATGTGTGCAGCATCACAATACAAGTCCCCTTTAAAAAAGCCCCACAAATTGTTACTCTTGTGCATTCAGAGAGACACACAATGCAGGCTCAGATCTTGGCAACCTGTGAAAGTGCCCAGTCGAAAATTACTAACAGCTGGAGATGACAGTTGTTTTAACAGCTGAGCTGACAGGATTAATTTAAATGCACTGAAATCAAAAGTAGAGAACACCTGTTTAGTCTTCTAGGGCCATTCGACAAGGTAGGCCAAAGGAAAAATGCAGAGCCAGAATTATGTCTCTCTCTCTCCTGGAAGGACAGAGGGGCTTCAGAGGAGAATGTCGCCGTTTTTTTTTAAATGGAGGTGGGGTTAGATTTTAGCAGCAGGGGGCGGGTCAGCCTTTATCAATTTTTAACATCTGGTTCCTATAATGTGCCTCTTTCTCTTTTTCCCTCCCCTGTCCAAGGTCTGTGACCCAAACTCAACAGTGGATAAAGATCACTAGATTTCAAAGCTACAGTTTCTCACTGCAGCTTCCTAGAAATTCTCTGGGGTTAATTAATATATTCTCTTTGAGCTTCACAGTCACAGAAGAGCTTTTTTTTTTTTCCTCCTCCTTCTTCCCTCCCTTCTTATCTTTGGTTCCAAAATATATATCAAGCAAGGGTCTGCATTTCAAATGTCTGCCACAAAATATGCTCAGTTGGTTTATGTGTGGGGTACTTGTCAATGGTTGAATATTTTAATCTGAAAATGATTTATCCAAAATAAGTTATATATTTACATATACATATATACATATAAGTATAAACACCCACACATTATCTTGGTTTGGAGATGTATATATATGTATATGTATGTGTGTGTATGTATATATATGTGTATGTATATATATATATTTAAATTGGGGGATAAAGAACAAATGGTCTAGGTTTGTATTGGTGGGCATCAGTAGGATTTCTCGGTGTCCTCAAAGGACATAGTACGCTTAGATTTGTGTATTATTAGGAATATAAAGCACAAAAATAAAGTAAAATCAAGCAGCCTGGAAACGTAAGTATTTATTTTGGTTCATTCCAGAAAACAGGTTCCAAATTGACTCAGGGAAGATAAAGATTAGTTCTTCACACACACACACACACACACGCACGCACGCACGCACGCACACACGCACACATGAAAACAGAGGAAAGAAAAGAATATTAGGGTCTAATATTTAGATTCTTAATAGTCACATACCAAAAAGCCAACCTAGTAAACCTTCCCCCCAAAATTAAGGTCAGATTGCTTGCATCACAGAGGTAGATGATTGGATGGAACGGGTAGATTAGATGGAGTGCTTTTTATATTTAACCAAGTGATATACCTGCTTCATTGAAAACAAAATATATTTTCACCTATGAAGGAGGGAAGGATTATCTTCAGGATTCAGGCTGCTTTCTTTATTGACAGCACTAAATGTTGAATAGCACAGAGCATAAGGTTTTTATGTTTACCTGATTTATAGCCAATTGAAAACACAAGATAATGCTGTCCTTTCTCCCATTTGACGAAATATATCAGTGCATAAAATCTTTGACACAGGTGAAATTTTGAATATTTAGAAATCCTGGGGTTTTTAGAATAGTCACAAATGATGTGCAGTCAAAAGAAAAAAATAATTTAGAATTTTAGTGACAGGAAATATAAGATGATGCATTTCAGGGGAGACCACCTTCTATGCAGACAGGAAGATATGCCCATCACTAGAATTATGTTTAATAAAGAAAAAGAAAAAATAAAAAAATATAAGAAAATGGAAAGATGTGTAAACAACCAGAAACTCTTATTGAAATGCTCTCATTTACTGATTTAAAGGTGAACTTCTTTGCTAACCTCGCGATGATACTAATATATTTCAATGACCTATGTTGCAATGAAAGGCAGCTTTTAAAGTGCTCACGTTTTTTAAAATTATTTTCTCCTTCACTAATGAAAAAGAAAGCATAAGTGTAACCATCCTAATTAAGCACAAAATGTTCTTATTTTTCCAAGTAATTTGCAAGAATATTGGGATATTTTTAATTCTTGAAAAATCATTAAATCATTGCAGTCCATGAAATAAATTTTGATAATGCTAATTTTTTTAAAAGCCGAGAAGTGAATTTTATCTGCTAGTTACAGTTTCCACAACCAAACTCTGCTCAAGTACTAAAGTTATATGACAGAGACTAGCTTCTAATAGTATACATTTCTATTTTTATTAATCAACTAATAACAAGTTCACATGTGAGCACTGGTGACTGAGGTTTTAAGAACCAGCAGGCTGTAACAAATGAGCCTTTGATAGGCAGATGACCATCATATTTTCTTGTCAACGTCAAAGTTATGACTGCTGCAGTCAGTAAAATGACGATGACATATATTAAATACTTTGGGTCAAAAAAGTCTATCAATAATTTGTTCTTCTTGGTAGTTTCTTAGAACAATTTCCAAAGAAAAAACACAGATGGGAATTTTTTTCCCCGAAAGAAACATTTATACTTTAAAGGACAATCTGTTGTAGATTAGTTATTAGATCTCTTAAGAAAAGACAAGAGAACAAAAATTCCAACCCCAAAATAATATACAGAAGGCCAAAACCAAACTGAAGGGGGCTATTGAGACAATAGGTCATTTGTTAGTGCTTTATTTATAATCAGTATCTCTGTTTTTGCGGGGAGAGAAGAATGAAGGAATTATGATAACAGTTTAAAATCAGAATTTTCAATATATTAAATATCGATAAACACCCTTGCCTTAAAAGGTGAATATTGATGTACTCTGGCTCAGGAGAATATATGATTCTTCTAAAATTAGCACCAAAGTATTTCTATTTATAAACATCTAAAGAAAGTATACCATATGCACACAGAGAAGAAAAGTGCATAGACAGTGACGTTCTACTGGCAGTAATGAATTCTTTCCTAAGTGACATGGAGAATTTTTACACATATTTCATTTCAATTTTCCCTTCCATTTCCTTAATATAATGCCTTAGCAACAACACCATCATACCTTTTCAGAAAATCTAAATACATCTTTAAACCATTAACTTCCAGAAAAATATTTTGGCCCTCTTGCTTTTATGGTTATTTCACAGTTTTACATCTACTGGGGATATAACAATAAGGGTTGTTCTTTTCTTCCTCATGATGAGATATTTTACTTTTGTAAAGTAAGGAACGGTTTCTTTCCCCTGTTTTTAATTTCTTTATATAACTCAGAGACTCAAAGAAGATAATTACAAACAATGCCTGAAGAATGGTTCAGTTAATGTTAATTTATACAACAAACTAATTACTACCAAATGGTAAAAATCACATGTGGAAGTCCCTCTCTCCCACGCACATAACTAAACCAGCAGCCATCTGTCTCAGCTTGGGGAGAGCTCAGGGACACCCAGAGAAGATAAGGCAAGGGAAGGGTGGGATGCATCAGTTCATTCACCTACACACGAATCTCATTTCTGAACATTCACTGTTTTCGGGAAAAGCATCGAGGGGAGATATAAAGAGAAGTGGTTCCAATGTGTAGTCAGACAAGCACATATTGTTATGTAACCACTGCAGGTAGTGCCGACTTGTCTTCAGCAAGAAAGGCTTGTTCTGCTTTAGGCACAAAGAGCTTATTTATTTTTAAACTTTCATTCTTCATCCATGTATTCATTTTTCTATAGAAGTAAGAGCATGCTTACTTGATTTTTCTTAATGGAGTTAGTGATTCCTGGTCTCTGAGAAGTATGTTTCTGTATTTTTAAACAATATCATTATGTATTATGCCTAAAAATGGAGAGACTTGTTAAAGGATTCTCAAGGAAATAAACTCACGAGTTTTGAGAAATAAAATAATATCAATACTTGGAAGTGAATTAGCATGTATTTTTAACGGTAACGAAATAAGCATAATAGCTTTCCTTTAAAAGCATGAAGTGGTTTTTGTCATTTTAAGTAATGATGGATTTTCAAAAAAAAAACCTCCATGCCCCACCACACACACACACACATACACACACACTTTTCCAAAATAAAAATCTTGATGTGACTGTAAGGTTATAAATTGCTTTGTATTTCTGTAAATTAAAAGAACATTTATTTTAGATGAATGTCATCAGTGATTAGAATGGGATTAAGAATCCCAAAGAGGGAACGAGGTACTTAGTATTAGTGGAGTGGGAAAAAAAATGAGAAAACTAGCAGTTGTATCAATAATAAGAACTTCAGCTAACATAGATCCTCTAGGAATTAAAAAGCCTTTACACACAGTGCGCGTTCTCTGTTCTGAAAGGGGTTCTCTTCCATTATCCCTCGTGTGCACGCTAGCCTCTCTGACATGGAGTGCAGTCGGAAGCACCGCAACAAGCCCACAGCACAGGATAGAATTGCACCTGTTGCTTTCAAGATGGTAACTCTTTACAGGAGCAGAATAGTCATCTTTCTTCTGAGGAGTAGCTGATGGTTTTGAACTGCTGACTTTGCAGCTAGCAGCTCAAAGTATAGTCACTATGCTATCAGGGCTCCCTATGCTTACTGGGAGCTGACTCGATTCAGTGATGACTGAATAAACCCGGAAGCAAGCAAGCTTATAGGAAATGCATTTTCTTCCAGAGTGACATGCTTATTTTGAAGGGTTCTAAGCCTTCCATATAGAAGATGGCTATAGATAGCAATGGAACTACATTTGCAACAAAACAGCAATATCCTAATACCAGAAGTGAAGACATCTATAAATTTACCTACTTATTATTATTAGAATTTCATTTTAGCTGGATGCACAATCAACAATCATGGGACAGTTGTTAGGAAATAAAATGACATATTGTAATAAGAAATCTTTGGCAAATGGTCTTTTTAAAGTTTTTGGAAGCAAAGATGTCACTTTAAAGTCTAAGATGCACCTGACACAAGCCATTATATTTCTAATCGCTCATAAGCATGTGAAAAGTAGACAATGAGTAAGGAAGACCAGAGAATAAACAGTGCATTTGAATTATGGTGTTGGTAAAGGAATATTGAATATGCTACTGGAAAAACAAATCGGTGTTGGAAGAAACAGGGCCAGAATCCTCTTTAGAAGAAAAAACAGCAAGGCTCTCAGCAACATTGGATGTGCCATTGTCAGGCAGGACCAGTTCATGAGGAAGAGCATCCTGTTTGCTAGAGGGTCCCCAAAAGACGAGGAAGCCTCTCAGGGAGATGAACTGATAACGTTACTGTAACAACGGCTCCAACCCCCTTTAAGTCACAACCAAATTGATGGCAATTATTAACAATTATCTCTTTTCTTTTGTTCCCCCTCAATGTTGACATAGAGTATTCTTAAAAATTTTTTTTTCTGGTGTACATAATTGTTTTCGTTTCTCTTGGCAGGTTCTTAAAAGCCCCGGTGGCACAGGGAGTTACAGGTTGTGCGGCTAACCCAAAGGCCAGAGAAGGGTCCATCAGTGAGTATGCAGAAGACAGAAGTGGCTTGCTCCTCCCTTAAGGATGTATGGTCCTGGAAACCCAAAGAGGTCGTTCTACCCTGTCCACTCGGATTCTGAGGAGTCAGGATCCATTAGGGGGCAGTGGGTTTTTTGGTGGGTTCCACAGGTAACAGTTTGCCCACTATTTGTTATTTTTTCCTAAAATGTTTGTCCTAACTGTAGGAAATCAGCATTAGGCATTCCAGCTAGTTTGTCAGGGTCTTTGGAAACCACTGCAGAACAAAATCTATTGGATTTCTGTGCTGTACTTCAATGTTCTAGAGATGTAGCCAGAGACTGAAAAATATGTAATTATTCATTACAATTTAAAATATTATTTCCAATTTCTTAAAGTTCTCTGTAATGTTTGAAAATTTCTGTGATGATCAACAGAAATCTGGATTATTCTTAAAGGAGCAAAAATATTTTAAAATAAAAGTTGAATACAATTTTTAAAATATTGATTCATAGATTGCCAAAGTGTTTTCCACCAAAGAATCTTTAAATTATTTTAATATTTTAACTCAAAAAAGCTTGATGTTATTGTTGTGGTTAGGTGCTATAGAGTAAATTCAGACTCGTAGCAACCCTACTAATATCCAAAGGAAACTCCACCTAGTCTTACGCCAGCTTCACAATTGTGGCTGTTTGAGACCATTGTGGCAGCCGCTGTGTCAATCCATCTCCTTGAAGACCTCCCTCTTTTATTCTCATTCTCTACTTTATTAAGCACGATGTCTTTTCCCAAGGTCTGGTCTCTCCTGATAACATGCCCAAAGTCTTGTTTCCAAAGAGTGTGCTAGCTCTACTTCTTCCAAAACAGACGTGTTTGTTCTTTTGACAATTCTTGGTATATTCCATAATTTTCCCAGCACCATAATTCAAATACATCGATATTTCTGTGATCTTCTCTAATCATTGTTTTTACATTCTTGTAATATTTTCTCTCAAAAAGTATATGGATGTGCAAAATCACAATTAACATCCTCATTAGATTCTGAGGAGTCTGTCAGAATTCTGCAGTTCTCATAATCTATAACATTTTATCTAGTTTGTGGCTATTTCTTAGGGGGAGTTGTAGAACACATGGGAAATAATATTTAAAAGATATATAAACATAACATAATTCAGGATTCTAGCGGACATTGACATCAAATGTATCTTTGGTTTTTGAATAAAATTATTACTCCAAGCAATATATAGATAAACTATAAAGCACATTTTATTTTTACAAAGAAAGATCTTATCTTTTAACTCAATACATTAGTCACAGACATTCACAGTCTAAAGCCAATACCAACCTTATTGTGATTTGAATTATGGCAGGTACACTTAATCTACACTCATGATAAACTTGGTGTGGAACAGATTTGTAAAAGTTCATTTTTCTTTTCCTTTTCTTGGCTGTAGTTCTTAATACAGCTCTTTTCTTATTTTCCTCTTTTTCATGGGGACCTAATAAAGGTTTTCATATAAATTTCTTTACATCTTTAGGTCTGGAAAGAACCATAAACCCATTTAAAGAAATGTTTTATTTTCCAATATAGGAAAATGAAACCCCTCTGCAAATCCTGCAGGTAATGAAATAAGAAAAGGAGAGCATTCAGTGATTCATAATTCAATGTTTCCTCTATCAAGTTTTTTTGAGATCAAAGCTAAGAGCTTCAGAAGAGATGCTTTGGGTCAGGTCAGTGAGGGCCTTTACAGCTATTTTATTCACTCATTTAATTAGGAGTAACTGTGCTACTTATGCTCAGAAATGGAGTAATTAAGGCTCTTTTCCTGTCCTCTAACTCAGGCATCATGTGATTTTATCTGCAAAGGGCCCGATAGTAGAAATTTTAGGCATTGAGAGCTATACTACTCTACTGTTTCACAACTATTCATCTGTGCCACCAGTATGGAAATGACTGAGCATGACTAGGTTCCAATAAAACTTTATTTGTATTTTCAAATTTGAATTTCACATAATGTTCGTGCATCATAAACTGTACTTAATACTTTATTTCAACAATTTAGAAATAGAAAATAAAACCCACATTTTTTGAACTATGACGCATGGACAAAAATACAGCATGCATCCCATTTTCAAATGGCTGGATATTTGTCCATGAGTCATAGTTACAGATCAGGATACAGTAGGTGAAAGTTAATAGAAGAAAGAGACATAGACAAGATTTCTTAATGAAGGGTGAATGGAGTAGAGGAGATTGAGTTAGCAAACATTTACTGGTAGAATTGAATCTGAACTGAATATTAAGGATAAATAGGCACCAATTGGGTACAATTTAAGGTAAAAAGGCATTGCAACCATATGGGGCAGACATCATAAGCCAAGAAAAGCGTGTTGTCGGGAGAAAGGCAACAGGCAATTCAGCATTACTGGAGCAAAATCCATAAAGAATGATGCAAGGAGTGGTAGGAAGTGAGGTCAGTGCAGCTGCAGGCTGAATATACACCCATTTTATTAAGGCACTCTGGTGAGTGCCAATAAAATATATGGATGGCACAAGGGCCACATCACACGCCAACCGCAGCTCTTTTTCCACTCCTGAGAAGAAATTAGATCATGCTACACCCACATCCATGAGGCTACAACGACATCATCTCTCTTCTTGAGCAAATTTAATAATGACAAATTTAATAATAAGGGTTGCAATTTACTGACATCCAGCATCACATCTGAATATATAAAAATAAATGTACTAATAGATTGTCCTTTATTTAGCTGTCGTGTACTTATATTCATGAGAATTCAAAAAGTGTATTTGAAATCATAGCTAAAATTAAAGGAAACATAACTTATTTCATGAGATTTAGATGCATCTTTTTAAATTACAGATTAGCATATGAATCAAGAACACAGAAAATGAAGTAACTTTAACACTTTTGGTAAGATTTAGGTTAAACACCAACCTCACCCATTGCTAATGAGTCGATTCCAACTCATGGTTAGGCTTTAATCTTTATGGAAGCACACTGCCACATCCTTAGCAGGCAGAGCAGCTAGTGGGTTTACATCACAGGCCCTTTTGGTTGGCATCTTTGTTTAAAAGGTTCTACGTAAAATCTTTTAGATAAGTGATTAAGAATGACATGTACACTTCTCCAATCTATCTTTAACTCCATAATACTTATTTTATTAAATGG
>NW_022103918.1:10452904-10455952 GCF_000313985.2 Echinops telfairi
CCATTGTATTTTTATTAATGGGATCTTGACTCAACTTTCAAAACAGCATTCTAGTGGTACTAAAACTAAAGTCCAAGGATGATATCACCCTCTACTTTTTAGTAAGTAAATGCTAAAGATGAGCAAAGGAAACACAGCACACTGTATGGATAGCCCTATTAGCTCTAGCGCCTGAGGAAAGTGATTCTTTTCTTTAGAGCTCTAATGCTTCCTTAGAAGGCTGTGCAGAGGCAGAAATTGATAGCTTGGAAAAATCCAGACAAGACAGGATGCTGAGTGTAGTAACCAAGAGTACATTGAAAGAAGCTGAATTACGGAGAGAAAAAGCCAGTGAATGTGGTTACAGTTCTTTGCACAGGAACTCATAGAGAACTGGCAAGGGCTGCCATAATAGTCAAATTACCACCATCTGATATAAAATTAAATTTTAAAAATTTATGTCTTCCAACATGTAGATATTAATTGATTTTAAAGCACAAATAATATGTACTGATAATACTTGTGCTTTTGATATACTACCTTAGGTCCTTACCTCATGAATATATTTTGAACTGCATTTTTATTTTAGCACATTCATGTTGTGACCATGGCCACTTACTCCATCAATATGGAAAATGATAATAATAAAACTATCTGAAGTTAGTGAAATGTGTGAGAATACTTATCCGTTATCATGCAATGCTAAGGGATGTTGTAACTTACTTATGATACCTATATACTTAATGATAATTTATCATCTCACCAGTCTAAATGAGAATTTCAGTTTAATAAATTTATATAAACATTCAACGCATTCTTATTATGGGCAAAAAAAGATCAAATATGGTCAATCAACGAATCATAAAAAGTAATTCACAATTCCATATGAAAAGAGAAGCATTTCATTTCTGAAGGAATATTACATTTTTTGGCCAGGCTGTACTTTTGTTCATTCAGTCTATAAAATGAACCTCATAGTCAGTCATGATGCAGGAGCATTTCTTCGCCCCCAAGTGCCTGTCTTCTTCATTCACCTTCCGAAAGCTTCCTTTTTTACCCTGGACATTCCTATCAGAGAACCTGCCCAGAGGGCTGCTTTATAAAAGTCCTTGCTTTTTACTCACAGAACCTGCTTATGTACTTCCTTACTCATAGCTCCTTTCCCCATGAATGAACAGGACTTGCATCTACTTGTTCGCAGTGAGTGAGTAGATGAGTGAGTCTCCTTCAAAGACCATGAGCTCCTTAAGGACGGTCATTATGTCTTTGGTTCTTGTCTTTTCATTAACCTGTCGAATAACTAACACCATAAAAGGATATAAATACATGTCTACTTTCACCCGAGAATGAATGAATAGGTGAACATTAAAAAACAAAACTGTTACAGAGAAAGGAGATATAGGCTATGTCAAGGGGAGCTTTACACAAGATAATCACGGAAGACAAAAGACCATGAGAGAGAGAGAAATGGAAAACAAACAAACTGAAAAACAAGCTCCCTCCTCAAAACAAAATAAGATGTCTAGCAGTTATTTCATATCTATTCTGTACCCAGACCTGATCTGAGTGCTTTCTCTCTTATTAAAAACGTTTAGTTAAGTAATTCAGAGTGAAGGATACACTCCTACAATCTAACTTTAAAGCAAGTATATTTCTTTTGCACTCAAATGTTCATGTGGTATATAAATAACATATATAAGTATATACAATATTTTTCATTAATTCCTTAGAAATGTCAGAGATATAATAAAAGTAGCATGCTGTGTGAGCATAGATACACTGATAGTGGTATATTTATTATGTTCCTAATTCTAAGTTTTCTGAAGAAGATTTTTCATTGCTGTAAATTTAGAAAGACCACTTACATAGACATAATGTATGTCTTTCTATGTTAATGTAATATACTCTGAAATGTTCAAAGATTTTTATTTACAAAAATTTTGGAAGACATTTTCCTACAACCTAAAACTAAGGAATCGAAGATTAACTTTGTCTTTCGGCTTTCTTAATGTCTTCCATGATATGTTATTAAAATGTCTGTTACAAGAATGGCCCTTGTCCACACTCCTATTTAACATCATACTGGAAGTTTTAGCTAACAGCATAAGGCAAATAAAAGACATCAAAGGTATTCGCCTGGGGAAGGAAGAGGTGAAACTATAATTATTTGCAGATGATATGATTTTATATATGGGAAATCCCAAAAGCTCCACAAGGGGAGTATTGGGAGCAATAGAGGAGTATGGCAGAGTGGCAGGATACATGATCAATAGAAGTCTATAGGACTGCTATACACATCGGATAAGACCACCGAAGAGGAGATCAAAAAGGTGGTACCCTTCACAATAGCCAAGCACAAACTGAAATATCTAGGGATATACCTGACTAAAAGAATAAAAGATTTATATGAGGAAAACTACAAACACTATTACAAGAAACCAAGAGTGACCTCAACAAATGGAAGAATATCCCATGCTCTTGGATTGGAAGTCTCAATACAGTAAAGATATCAGCTCTGCCCAAGGCACTATAGAAGTTTAATGCATTCACGATACAATTACCCTCATCATTCTTCAAAGAAATGGAAAAACTGATTACCAACTTCATATGGAGTGGGAAGAAGTCCCAAATTAGCAGAGAACTCTTCAAGAAGGAGGGCTTGCTTTACCTGACTTTGGGAGGGCTTGCTTTACCTGACTTTAGCACATACTATACAGCCACAGTTGTCAAAACTGCATTGTATTGGTATAACGACAGATACTCAGATACTCAGACCAATGGCAAAGAACTGAAAACCCAGAAATAAAATCATCAGCATACAGACAACTGATTTTGATAAGGGCACAAAAAATATCCAATGGGAAGCAGATGCCCTCTTCAACAAGTGGTGCTGGAAAAAATTGATATCTACCTGCAGAAAAATGAAACAAGACCTTTATCTCACTCCATGCACAAGAATAAACTCAAGGTGGATCAAAGACCTCGAAGTAAAACCCCAAATTATTAGGGCCATCAGTGAGGGAATCAGCACCAACCTGAGAACTTTGGTGCAGGGAATACATAGGCTAT
>NW_022103918.1:10456111-10480996 GCF_000313985.2 Echinops telfairi
AAAAATTTACAATATTCTGCTAGCTTCCATAAAGAAAAAAAATAATTGCCCCGAGGAGGTGGGCAAAGGACCTGAACAGAAGTTTCACAAGAGTAGAGATCCGAATGGCCAATAAACATGAGAAAATGTTCCCGATCATTAACAATAAGAGAAATGCAAATTAAAACAAGAATGAGATACCACCTAACACCCTCAGAGATAGCCCAATTAAAAAAAGTTAGAAAAAAACAAGCGTTAGACGGGCTGTGGGGAGACAGGAACTCTCATCCACTGCTGGCAGACCTGTGAGTTATGGACAGCCACTATGGAAATCGATCTGGTGATATCTGAAATAGATGGAAATCGAGTTACCATACGACCTAGCAATCCCCCAACTGGGCATATACCCAGAAGAGGCAAGAAACAAACCACGCCAGACATCTGTGCTCCAATGTTCATTGCGGCACAGTTCACAATTGCAAGGAGTTGGAAACAACCCAATTTTCCTTCATCAGACCAATGGATTAAAAAACTGTGATACATACATACAATGGAGAACTATGCATCCCTAAAATGCAATGATGGATGCATGAAGCACATCACCACATGGGAAGAACTGGAGGAAATTATACTAAGAGAAGTAAGCCAAGCACAAAAGGACAAGTACAACATGAGTCCACTGAGGTAAGCTTAAAAAAAAGAAAAGCAAAAAGGACATAAGGAAAAAGCTACTATATACATACATTCCTGGGGTGAGGTCCAGGTAGTATGGCAGGGGCCAGACCAAATCCAGGGATACATATGGTAGGCACTAAAAAGGAGGGGGGGAAAGAAATGGGTAGTGGGGGAACAGGGCACTGACCCACCCAAGGGGAAGGTATTGTTTATATCTGCACAGGGAAAGATTTCCAGTTGGTGCCCCAAGATGTGAATGCAACATGCTGGCATGAAGCAGGGAACCAGTAGAAAGGTCTGAGGGGTCGGCCACTAACCCGTCCCCCCAGAAGAATTTACTTCAGAGGACAGCACTGAAGCTACAGCTCAGGGAGAGGGATATGTCTGATCAGAACACATGGGAGCAAATGAAGGGGGAGGAAGAGAGTGTGGAGCACATCCTGGCCCACCAATCCTTGAGGATGATATCCCCTCTCAGAACAGCCAATACACAGAGTGGACCATATGGCCGGCCCCACTATGAGGCATGGCATTCATCACTGACCTACAGCCCCACAGAAGACAACATTGGAGACACAGTGTGGGAATTGCACCCAATCTAACTGCACCACACCGAGACAAAAACACTAGGGGTGTGCAACAGAACAGCAAGGGGTACAAAGGAGGGAAATCCTGAGAGAATACCAAAAATAGACTTTGGAGTCAGGGCGTGGCACCCCATCAGACTTGACCAGAAAACACTCCTGAAGGTCAACAAACAGACCTTGAACTATTTAATACAGGCTTTTCTTTATTATGGTCATTGGTGTTTTTTGTTGTTGCTGTTGTTTTGTTTCTTTTGTCACTTTGTTTTGCTTTGTCTTATTTTTCTGTGCATATTATAATCTCTGGAGGAAAAATTACGGGACCGATGGTTCCGGGGGGGACATAGGACAGGGAGAGGTCAGGGAAAGGAAGTGATGTTAAGCAACCCAGGGGCAAAGGAACAACAAGTGATCCAAAATCAGTGGCAAGGTGGGTGTAAGAGGCCAAGGGCAATGTAACCTAGAGAAATTACTAAAACCCAAATGAAGACTGAGCATGATAGTGGGACACAAAAAAGTAAAAGGAATAGAGGAAAGAACTAGGAGACAAAGAGCATTTATAAAGGTCTAAATACAGGTATGTAAATATGTAAATATATTTATGTATGATGATGGAAAAATAGATCTATGTACATATATTTAGGTTTAGTGTAAAGGTAGCAGATGGACTTTGGGCCTCCACTCAAATACTCCCTCAATGCAAGAACACTTTGTTCTATTAAACTGGCTTTCCATGATGCTCACCTTTCCGACATGATCACGGAAAACAAATGTGTGCATAAGCAAATGTGGTGAAGAAAGCTGATGGTGCCAGGCTATCAAAAGATATAGCATCTGGAGTCTTAAAGGCTTGAAGGTAAACAAGCGCCCATCTAGTTCAGAAACAACAAAGCCCACATAGAAGCACACCAGCCTGTGTGATCATGAAGGGTTGATCAGATCAGGTAACAGACATCAAAGAACAAAAATTCCTATCATTGTGAATGAGGGGGAGTGGGGAGTGGGGACCCAAAGCCCATCTGTAGGCAACTCGACATCCCCTTCCAGAAGGGTTGGAGGGAGGAGACGAGCCAGTCAGGGTGCAGTGTAGCAATGGTGAAATATACAACTTTCCTCTAGTTTTTAAATGCTTCCTCCCCTCCCTCCTCTCCCACTATCATGATCCCAATTCTACCTTACAAATCTGGCTAGACCAGAGGATGTGCACTGGCACAGATAGGAAGTGGAAACACAGGGAATCCAGGGCAGATGATCCCTTCAGGACCATTGCTGAGAGAGGAGATACTGGGAGGGTGGAGGGAAGGTGGGGTAGAAAGGGGGTACAAGGATCTACATATAGCCTCTTCTCTGGGGGACGGACAACAGAAAGTGGATGAAGGGAGATGTTGGATGGTAAAATATGACAAAAGAATAATAATTTATAAATTATCCAGGGTTCATGAGGGTAGGGGGTGGGGAGGGAGGGAGAAAATGAGGAGCTGATACCAAGGGCTCAAGTAGAAAGAAAATGTTTTGAGAATGATGATGGCAACAAATGTGCTGGACACAATGGATGCATGTATGGATTGTGATGAGTTGTATGAGCCCCCAATAAAATGATTTTTAAAATGTCTGTTAAATTTGTTTTTGAGTGTGTTAGTTCATTCTTAATGATTCCAATGAGCTGGCTTGAAAAAAGACAAAGTAAAGTGGAAACGTGGTGTCCTGTCAAAACAGAGGACACGAAACCCATGACCCTCACGTCAAATTAAGCATTGAGGAGGTGAAATGTGAGAAAGCGTGTCTATCACATTTATTTTGAGATTGGATCTGTTTTTCCTTCCTGAAATTTGAAGTTTGGGAAGACTGAGAACTTACCTCTCTGGTTCATAGTTTCTCAGGCTTGCAAGCTATCCCTTCATGCGCCTTTATTCACTTAGGCAGGGGGTCTTGACACTGATGAAAAATATTAGCATGCCGGAGTAGGAACCAAAGCAAAATGATTTAGGATTAAAAAAAAAAAAAAGGATAGTAACAATGCAACAACTCCAAAGGGCAGAGGGTGCATTTTTGGTTTTTTACATGTTTGTCTGTTTTTTGTTTCGCTTCCAAGTCTTCCACATGATGAATGTCACACCGTGGTATAGAAAAGTTTCTGGCAAATGCTTACAAACAAAGCATAACTTCTCAGAAGAGAAAGGCCTCAGCAGAGATTTAATTCATCTTGAAAATAGAAAATCAGTTCTTATCTATTAACATACTAAGTACCAGCATAGGTGGGCTGTCCTGTTATAATAAATGCACATGCTCAATTACTGTGTGTGTTCCCTGCTACTGATCTCTGCAGTAATTATACCATGTCATGAGCCCTACATTGATATTAATGTGAGGGGGGAAATAAACCAAATGTGAATTTAACCAAATCTCAATATTTTGGGGAAGCTTACAGAGAGACCTAAGAACCAATGATATGTTTTCTTCTATGGAAGCAGAAAGGTGATTTGTTTATTGTCTCCTTTTCTACTTCTACTAAAAGCATTTCGTGTGAAGACTATCCTCAATCTCAAGCTTAGAAGCAGATAAAATTGTTTATCATGTTTCATAATCACTTGAATTTGTCCCATTAAAAGCACAAACAAGCATTAAGAAGGGGGGGGGAAAGCACTTACAGAGAGCTGCCATGAAAAAAGAGAATAGCAAATAGAAAACTTTTTCTACGGAGACCAAACAAAAGGATAAAGTTCATGAAAAGGTCCTCGCCCCTCTGCAGAGCTGTCAACCAACTTCTATTGACCAAGAATAGCACACAGTAAACACACCAAACAAAAGAATTGATGAAAGATGTATTTACTTGTTCATGGCCTTTATTTTTCTTTCTATTTCATGTACACCCACACTGAACAATCTGCATTGCGTTAATAAATAACCAGGAGCAACCTCCGTGAACAGAGAGGGGTTTCTATGATGCTGTCAGGTACCAGACAGTTGCTTGGCACTGCGGATATAGTTCTGTACAAAGAGCTGCACACCCACATTAAAAAAATAAAAATTAAAAAGGCCATAAAGGCTAACGGATGGATTATTTCACCTATTACATGCAATGGGAAGGAATGAGGGGGGAAAGGATATGAAACGATAGTTTGGAGTTTTTCAATTTTTAAAAGAAGAAATCAACTTTAGGACTGTCCTGCTAGAGGAAACTCTCACCCGGTAAATTGCTGGGGTTATTAAAATTTTGCTAATTTACTCACATAATCTTTGTGTACTTTTCATTAGTTTATTCTAATTCCTTACAATTTTGGCCTCATTTTTCATCTTATACATATATCATTCAGATCAAACTGAATATTCTGAATAAATTTTCCTATTTTCTAAAATACTGTTTAAAAAAAAAAGAATACACATGAATTAGGGGACCCAAAACCACACACTAGGAAAATACATTGGTCAGTGTGTTAGAATTTAACTCAACTATGACTGTAAAATATCCACACAAGAAACCTACTACATCATGTCAGACCAGGACACTTTCAGTGTTTTGATCTTAGAGTGTCTAAAAGTTTGCTTTCTTCAATTTCCCCTGATGGTCTTGCTAGAACTGGTGATAGTTTAACACAAATAAACGTAGGCCGTCCACAAGCTATTGCAGTAGAAGGGCACTCATAAGTGGTTTCTCTAGGATTATTAGGGACCTACGAAGCAATATATTTTAAAAAATGGATGAGTACAAGTTGACTTTCAAATTCCAGGCATAATGGAAAAGAAGCTTGCTCTGAATTGCAAACAAGGTCTTCCCCTAAGTCTCCAATATTCCTCCTTCAAAAATGAGAGCACCGAGCACAATCTGGTATCCAAAGTTTATCAATATGTAAGAGGGCCTGTTTTAATCAATCCAAAGTGTCCAGGTCCTATGCTCTCTCTGTTTCACCCTCGCCTCATGTCTCCCTCACGATCTGGGCCATAGTTCTCCTCCGCATTACCAGTAGCGAAGCAGGGCTCACTGGGAGTACTTGAGGTCTCGGGACTCTAGGAGCAGGTGGCAAAGGACACTCTGAGTGAGCTCTCCACCGACTATAGTGGTGTCCGTGCCTTCCCCATAAACATCTCCTATTAGCAAGAACGACCAAGCATCCACTGGAACAAAACCAAAGAGGCCTATTTAATTAGGGCAAATGCTTAATATACACTTCTTCGTGTTAAGCCCACAGCCACACAGGGCTAGGAGGTCTGATTAATTTTAATATGCACGGCCATGACAAGAGCCTGGAGGATAACTGAGTGGAAAGCACACACGGGCTCAAACACACAAGATCCTCCAGCTAGTCTGACAAATGGGTTTTGGAGAGAAGCTGTGTATGTTGCCCAGATGAGAGGGTTACTATTCAGCCAGGGCCTGAACCTTTAATGGGAGGGACAAGAGGCCTGAGAAACAGGTGGCTGGCTCTTCACTCTTGAATACACAATATTCCCCAAAGCTGTGGCACACATAAGTAACCGAGAGGGCTCACACATTGCTTTCATATTCAATTGCGACTGTACATCTTGGGTCAACACCTGTTGAAACCAAAAATCTGAAACAAAGGCGAGAACATCGGAAATGACCTTTTTATCTAGAAAGTTTAGAAATGCTGCAAACCTTGCGAGGAAAAAATCATTGGTAGGTAAGTTCATGTTGGATCAGGAATCAAATAGGATGCATCCAATACGAAGAGACAACTGTTGCTCATGATGCTAGCTGCTGTCGACTTGGGTCTTGACTCATGGTCAACCCATAAAGAACAGAACAAAATTCTATCAACCCTGCACCAGTCCCCATTCCTGCCTGTGGACTAGATGACTGTGATCCACAAGGTTTCCCCGGCTGCCTTTTAGGAGAAGAATATCAAGCCTTTCTTCCTAGTAGTTCAGAGGTCTCTCAGAACCCTGTTTAGCAAAGGTGGTGGTTATGCATGAAGGGCACTGATGTGGAATCAGGCCTGTGTCTCCCATGTGGAAGGCAAGAAATCCTCCTCCGATTCCCCAAGACCCCTGTAAGAGACAAAGAGCCCACTCAAAAAAAAAACTGATGGCTGGATGATCTACAGGGAATGAATATGAAGGACAGAAAATTAATCATTATCAATTCTCATAGAAAAAGGACAAGTTCCAAAAATAGAAGCTTTCTTAACCAACGAAGTTGCCCAGACAGAAATTATAATTGTTCAGAAATCTACTACCATACAGAAAATCCTCAATGGCATTCTGTGAACCTTTAAAATCCAAGCCAGAAGGTCTTCCATGAAAATGTATCAGTTAATTTTTAAAATTGACTTAAAAAAAAACCAACAATATCAGATTAAACCCCTAAGACAGAAGCACATTAAGAGGACAAGGCAGTGAACAGGTCTCATTTTAGGGTTGAAAACAGCAAGGCTTCAAACCCCATCAATGCCGTGTGAACGGCAACAGACTGATGCCTGAAGAAATCAGCTCTCCAGCATTCGTTGGGTGTCTTCTTTCCTGACCTTAGAAAAATAAACTTTTTTCTTTATCATCATTGGATAAGTGAGCATTTCTATACAGTGGTGCCTTTGAAAAGGGTGCCAGGAGGTTAGACTGTACAAGAAGAGAGACATTTGCCAGTGACAGACTGCACAGATGAACACAGAACCACAACGCATTAGGAGAAGCCCCCAACAGCAGTGGGTGTGCGAGGAACAAAACTTAAAAGGGCTAAATTGAAAAGTACCCTTGTTTGTCCTTCAGTGGAACGGCACTTACAAAGCCTCTTCAACATGTACTTTGTCAAAAAAGACAGTGAATAACTAAACAAAAGCAACTCAAAGCTCTGCCAATTAAAGTATCTTTAAGCTTTTCCCCTGATCTGTTCACTTTTTATTTTTCCCACCTCATCAAATGTGATTTTTAAAACAGGAATGAGTTTCAAAGTGCCTCCTTCTCTGCCCAATTAAAAGGAGGCTTTGGGATTTTGAAATTAGGAAAGCCAATCTCCATAATTTCCCCATATATATAAAAGAAAAAAAAAACAGTAACAAAAAGTTGGAAAATTTTGGAAGAAATTCTGCATTTCTATTTCAACTTGTCTATTAAGGTAATGTGGTTTAATTTAATTTCTCCAAGGCTGCTTTATAGAAGGCATTTAAATTATGATGAGAACAGGCATTGCGATTTAGGTTGTAAACTCAAATAGCAAACGTACAATTCCTATAAGGACTTTGAAAGGTACCAGGGGCCTGTATCTCCTATAGGAAATTTACACATCATGCTGGATGTACCATACCAAGATTAAAACACACTTTTAAAAACCTCTGTTTGAGTCCTAAAATAAGACTTAAGATAAGAAGACGACAACAACAACAAAAACTTTACAGGATCTCATGAACACATTTGTGGTAAAAAATAAAGGAGCTTTAACACAGTTATTTCTGGAAGACCGCACAAGTAAGAAATCATAGAAAGTGAAACTAACCAAAATGATTTTCACAATCAGATCCATAAATGTTTTAAGTTCTAAGAGAGAGTACTTCATGGACAGATAAAGCAGATGCAAGTTTCTGTTTCATAATCATCTAGGAATGCACATAAAAATTGTGCAACCCAATGCTACAAATGGGATACATTGTGGAGTTACAGTGGTTTCTTTATACAGACCATCAAGAATTTATGTTGTACTGATACAGATACTAAACTGAATCTTCTTCAAGTTTCTTCACCTAAGTGAACACACCGTTTCCCCCCTAGTGTCTGATGTAGAGGCATAGAGACAGAAAGAGAATAAAAAAGTGCAGTAACTTCTTCATCTAATAGTGGACCTCTAGTGATGTCATGGTTATTTGTTGGGCTGCAGTTCAAAACCTGGTCGGCAGTTCAAAACCACCAGCAGTTCCTTGGGTGAAAGACCCGGCTTTCTACCCCCCTCAACAGTTAGTCTCTGAAAGCCACGGGGGTCACTGTGAGGCAGCATTAACGCGATGGCAGTGAGTTGTTTTTTGTTTTGTTTTTTAGTTTTCTTCATCTAATAATTTAAACAGTAAAGGGAATTCCATAGATGACTGTGAAGATGCAGGCAACAGGCATGTCACAATATAGGACTTTTTCAAACCCACTGGCTTATTTTTATTAGTTCTACTAAGAGGAGTATGAAGTCTTTTGGGGAAGTTCATACACAAAACAAGGAACTACTGCATGTCAAGTAATAGGTTGTGTGTTTTTTCCATCCTGTATTATATTGGGTGAATTTCTTGAAATTCAGGGAAAGAAGTTCTAGTTGTGTCAATAATAATACATTCTGGTTCTAAGAACTGAAAACTTGCCAAAAAAATGCTGTTTTTCTACACAAAGAGCACATTCACCATCGTACAGCCACCCTGGAAGTGTGAATATCAAAGAAGGAAGGAGAACCCTGACAGATACAGATAGGAAACAGAATCAAGCATATGGGGGGAACTTCAAAAGCTCATAGAAAATGCAGCTAAAAGAGAAAGAGCAGAATCAATGCACTTCTGTTAGTCATGATACCTGCTATTCAGTCCATCCCCACAGAACCGAAGGTCCTGGGAATTTAACTGAGGGTCAAGGCAGTCTTTTTATGCATTTGCATCTGAAGAAAAATGGTGACCTTTAATTGCTTGATAAGATTTTCAAAATAATCTTCAAAATCACTGCCATTGACTTAATTTTGACTCAGGAGACCCTACTGGCCAGAGTAGAACGGCCCCTGTGGGCTTCTGAGATAGTACATTTTTACTAGAGCAGAAAGCCTCAGGTTTACCCTCAGGAGCAGCAGCAGCTGATGGTTTTGAATCATTGACGTTGCAGTTAGCAGTCCAATGTACAACCATTATACCACCAGGTCTACATTTTTAGTATTCGGAAACAAAAATAAGTCAGAAGGGGGCAAATCAAGATATTCAGGTGGATGTCTAATGATGTCCCATCACACTCCACAAAACTATCTTTGTTTGATGAGAGGGGTGAACAGGAACGTTGTCGTGGTGAAGAGCTCTCTAAGTTTTCATGGGCATTGTTCTGCTAAAATTTTTGCTACCTTTCCCAAAACATCCTCCTAGTAAGCAAATGTGATCATTCTTTGAGCCTTCAGAAAATCAACAAACAAAGTGACTCAGACAGGCCATGCCTCTGCTCTTGATAGGTCCCTTGTCTCTTGATTGAACCTCTTCCACCATTTGAGAGCCACTGCATTGACTGTGCTTTGTCTTCAGGTTTCTGCTGGGAAGGCCAGGTCTTATCTACTATTACCATTCTTCCAAGAAATGCTTCACCATCTTGCCCTCATTTGTTGGCAATTCTGTTTTCGTCTGCAGCTCATCCGATGCAATGATTTTGGTATACATGGTATACAGGGAACGTTTGCTCAAATTTTATTTTTTCAGGCAGAATTGTGTTAATGGAACCAGTGGACATGTGTATGGTTTTGGCTATTTCTACTGTTCATTCTTGTCCTCTTCAGTTAGGGCAAGAACAAGATCGCTTCCTTGAAAACTGATGGGGCCACTGAGACTTTCATATGCAACACCATCTCTTTTTCCCTTAAAATGAGCCATCCATTTGTCCCCTACTGTTTCCTTTGGGGTACCGTCTCCTTAATCGCTTCATAAAATACCAATAATTTCACCATTTTTCCATCATAGCTTCACTGTAAAAATGATATTTGTTCTTGCTTCAAATTTCGGAGAATCCATGTTGCTCTAATAGGGGCTCTTTTCACATAGATGTCTCATTATTTATTTGAGCACCTCAACTTGATCCTGTTCAGACATGTCACAATCAAGTATAGATTCATTTTGGTGCAAAAACAAACAAACAAAAAATAACAAAAAAGAAATTCATGCATATTCTCCATCATACGCATTTTCTATGAACTTTTTGAATACCATGCATGTAAAATCTAAAAGGAAAAACGCACACAAACACACACGTGTGCAAAAATTGTTGACGACAAGTATGATTTCACCCATGCCAATGTAGAAAAAGGTTCTTTTTCTTTGAAAAGTAATTTCTCCAGGATGAAAATTAATCATTGCGTCTAACCACGCCTATAGTTGGGGAAATTCATATACCGGATATGCTCAAGTATAAGCCAACCGAATGTCAGCCAAGGCACCTAATTTTACCACAAAAACTGCATAAAAAATGTGCTGAAAACCTCGGCTTATACACAACTATATACGGTAAATAAACATCAAAACCACTCCTGGTGTCTGGTCAGATTCAGCTTGGCGGAGCGCCTCTGGCCACCAGCGGAAGTCTCAGAGCAGCTTTCCTTACATGACAGAGACTATTGTAAGCCTGACTATAGTGGATCAAACCACGGTATAATATGATATGCGGTCAGTTGACTTCCCTTTTCTTGCTTGTTCCAAAACACAAATTTCTTCTCTGGCTTTTAAATATTGTTGGTGATCTTTTCTTTCTTATCCTTTAGTTTTATGTTAATATTATCATTTTATGCTTTCAGTTTAGTTTAGTTTTTATTGCTGCTGTCAGGTTCCCGTGTTTATGAGACACGGAAGGAGTGGGTGCCTAGAGAACAATACCCCGTACAGTGGTTTATCAGGGAGAGGAGTAAAGGTGGGAGGGGAAATGGGGGCAGACAGTGAATGCTGGAGGATGGAGGGGGCCCTGGATCTGGTTGTGATGATGTAGACACAACTCTTTTTAAAAACACTTGATGCTAGTGAATGCTAGCTGAATTTTATATCAAGAAAATTAAAATAAACCGAACAACAAAACAAAAAAACTCCTTGTCCCAAGACTTTTAGAATAATGGGCCTTTAAAAAAAATTTTTATTTTCAACTATATATTATAAATATCCATGTTTCCATAGGTCTGAATGATAACTTTTAGTATATAAAAGCATCCCAGGAAAGAAGTTTTAGAAAATATATAATGCTTCAGGTGTGCCAAAATCAATATTTTTTCTAACCAGCTGCTATGTGATAATGACAATAACTGATAGAATTACAAGTTGGTAATAATTTACAAAGTACTTTCATATGCATTACCTCATTTGTTCTTTTCAACAACGTTATGATGAAAGTAGGGCAGCTAGCATTGCCAATTGAGGGCAGATACTCATTACATTAACACAAATTTCATGGCAAATTAAAGGCAAGTAAATGCATCTTTTTTCTTAAAGTGTAAATTATAAGGTAGGGGCTAATTTTATATTAAGAAAACATATTTATTATTACAAATTATGTTTCTCAACAATTTAAAAAAATCAGCAACCAATACAGAAAGATTACAGTCCCACATACTCTTCATTGTCTTTATAGATTTTCACTTCGTAATTAAAGTCACATAAATGTTAAGCCACAAATAATAAATAACGGTGGAATCAGAACTAAAACAAAAAATAACCTATTCAGAGTCCATTTATTCCTCTTGCCTTAAGGAACCATCTAAAAGTGCAATAAAGACCATGGACTGTCTCTCAGAAAAATATGCAAATACACTTTTGACTAACATTTTTAAGGTTCATACATTCTCTTAAGGTAATTGTGAATCCTACGTTTGGAAATGTCACCTTTGATGGGGCAGGTTAGACTGGTTGGTAGATGGGAGAGATCGGTTTGAAAGGATCCAGCTAATTTTCTTTGATCCTACGATCAGAGTCACAATTGACTCCAGGGAAGGGAGTTTGTGTTTGTTTGTGGTTGGGAGAGGAACTTTATATGTGTGTGGGAGAGAGGGAAGCTGTAGAGAGAAGGATTCAATCATAAGCTGCCCTATCCTGTGCCCATGATAAGCCAAATTCCGAGAATAAAATTAAGAGATATTGAGTCTTAAGAAAAGAATACAAATTCATTCAGTAGATAAAATAGGGAAGTGCATTTAAGGCAGAGAAAACAGCATATGAAAAGGCACAGCAATAATTAAGGACTCACTCTCCCATGCCAGTTCTATCCTCCTAGAAAAACTGTGGTCGTTCCCATGATCTTGAAACACTATTAAAGCATCAGGTGTGCCCTTGATTTCTGAAAAATTATTGATAAATCAGTCCAAATCACATTTCAGTTTGCCTCCAACAGTGAGGGGCACTTTATAAACTGTGGTCACTAATCCATAAGTAACGTTAGCATATTTTCTTAGAAACACATGCTACATTCAAGCCATTTAAAATAATAATGGTTTCATTATTGTAACAAGCACAGCACACGTGCATCTACGTTTGTAATTGACATCTTACAATATTTACCTTCGTAACATAGGACCAAGTTTTGACCTCTTCAAGTAGCAAGAAGAATTGGAAATGATGATCTCCATAATTCAATAATAGGGGTCGGTGTATGAGAAAAAGTTGGCTGGAGAAAACAGGATGAATGACTAAAAGAAGCAGGGAGCTACAGAAAGCGACTGTTCAGTCATTTAAAAAAGAAGAAGAAGAAGAGTAGGAGGAAAAATGAATAACAGAAATGAAACTCAACTGATATTAAGGAGAATGTTACCAGAGGAGAGAAAATGTTAATTAGTGGAATGACTGCCATCCTCAGTTAAGGCAAACACATATCTATTATGCAACAAATAATTAAACCAAGCGCTTTTTATTAAAACATTTACACACCATTGTGGAAGACAGAAGGTAAATATGCAACACATGTGGGAAGAACAGTATCGGTGGATAAGGTGAGTTAGTGCTTGCCTGCAGACCAAACTAAATTCTGAGCAGAGAATTCAGAGATATGGAGTGTTCAAAGATGAATGCAAATTAATTAGGTAGATAAGATAGGGAAATGTGTTTAATGGAGAGTAAACAGCATATGAAAAGGCACAATAGTAATAAAAACTGAGTTTGAAGACCGCTTCCCGTTTTCTAAGATAGCAGGGGAAAATGAACCTTGGAGAGTAGTAGAAAGTAAAGTTAGAGAAGAACAGGGGAAGTGTCAGATTTTGAAGGCATTTTATTCAATATAGGTATCTGGCTTGTGTTTGACCACGAAAGAGAAAGCTTTGCAGCTTAACACCCCACAATTCTAGCATTGTCACCACCACCACCACCACCAGTGCCAAGAAAGAAAGGCCTATGATCTAATGATACTAAGATTACAGCTCAGAAAACCCTAGGGAGCAGTTCCAATCTGTAACACAAGGCGACCGTGAGTTTGGATTCACCCAAAGGTGATAACTTGGTCTTTGTTATGTTTGTGCAATGAGAGGTTTTGTATGGTGTGCTCCTTCTAATTCCAGTCTCCTGACACAATAAGAACAAGGGTATGTTAGTCAGCTTCAGGGTTTTTTCACTTTCAAGATGAGAAATGACACCAAGCGAAGGATTTCTGAGTATTAAATGAGATGATTGATCCATCTGGATGAAGAGGCATATAGTTATTAACGGTGTATCTCTTTTCTGAAGACAGTAATGGGACAACCTGAAACAACGTGGACACCTTTAAAACAAACACTTGAGAGTATTCAGTATGTGCACTGCGATCACTTGAGATATTTCATCTAGAGGGGACAACTGATAAATAAATCAGTAACCAAATGCAGTAGAATAAGAGCAAGAATTGAGGGCAAAAATCTAAAAATAGGTGAAAAAAAGTGAGTGTAGATTATTTTAGCAAATAATTCGATTTAGGGCAGCTGTTCTCAACCTGTGGCTCATGACCTCTTTGGGAACTGTATGAAAGGGTCGCAGCATCAGGAAGGTTGAGCAGCACTGCTCAGGGAGAAGAGAAAGAACTGAAGACACCAAGGCAGGAAAGAGTATTTGGAGTTCGATACACAGAGATTAAAAGATGTCTGCACTAATCTCCACATTTAGGTTTCTATTCAAATGGTGTGCCTTAGATTTTCATCGGCGTTACAGTTTTTCTTTCACCTAAGCTGGTAATGAGTCTAAAGTTTGGATTTAACTCCTGAGCTATATTTGAAGGCCACCCTGACTACCTGGAAATCAGAAACACACACAGGATATACAAAAGGATTTACACTGTCCGAAATCCACAGACGCAGTTCTAACTTCCTCTACAGGGTGACATGAGTTGGAATCAACTTGATAGCTGATTTGATTGGCACATGAGATTCAAGGGTTTCCTTAAGTAGAAAAATTTTGAATATTATCTTGCTATTCAACATTTGAAAGGAATGGAGGTACACATGTGCTATATGTAGTATTAACCCCATCACAACCAAAATATGTAATATGAAGAAGCATGAGGAGAGCAAGAATGTGCTCCCACAAAATTATACACATCTAAAGACCGTGGTTACATCTATCTGGGCTTTCTTCCGCAGAGTGGTTAGTGAGTTTGAACCTCCGACTGTGCAGTTAGCAGCCCAGTGCAGAGTCCACAGAACCACCCTGGCTCCTTAATAAAGCATAATCGTTACCAAATATAATGCAACCATACTATGTAGACAAACATTTCAAACCTTAAATTTATCTGGATCTTATTGTTCATTGTCAAAATGACACCTGAAAAATAAGTCTTTAACATCAATCTGGGTAATGCAGGGATTCTGATGGAAGAAAGATTCGAATAAAAGGTGCATAGTATGTTTTCTCTTGTTTATCAGTTTTGAAACACTTCAATTAATTGTTTGAAAAGACTAGCTAGAAATAATCACTAGAATAAAAGGGAGCACTCTTTTCATTTACCCACATGTAAATTGAACTTTTTTTCCCCCTAACCAATTCACCTGAGTGGTCTATTTTGTATGACACGCCAATCCTTTCTAACTTCTGGATTTCTGCTAGTTTGCTATTGGCAGGAATAAGGCTGGATGGAATATGGACTCTCTATTGAAAACAATCCACCCCCCACCCCACCCCACCCCCATCACCAGCTGAATGAAAGAAAGCAAGGCATGGATATGGTACTCTCATAATGATCAAGTTGGGGCTTAATGGAATTTTCATCACAACCTGCTGTTCATTTTAATGGCCTTTGAAAAACAATAGTAAAAATGGCTTGAGGGAAGAAACAGGTTTTAAGTGGCATATATTTGAGAGTTTAACATTCAGTTCTACTCACCCTTTCTCTTCACGCTCCATACACCCCATGCTTTCTCTTGCTGCTCTCATCACATGTGTTTGTACTGTACACAATGTCACTGTCCTAGTGCTAGGATGATGTAAGGTTCTTATGTCCATTCTCAGGGTCAGTCATACCCTTTGATTAATTAATACAGTGTTTAAGGACAATGCAACTTTCAACTTAGTGTAAGCCTTTATCACATCTCCCTGGCATTAATGTGCCCATTATTCTCTCTGGCATTAAGGAAGAAAAATAATTTATTTACCATTCTGATGCTTTCCTATAGTATACTTTTAAGCTTTATTGTTACCGTGTATTTATTTTTGTTGTTGGTTAACATCATTACTTTTCTCAAATATGTACAGTATTCTTTGAGGCACCACTCTGGAATTGTATTTATTAAATAAATATTCCTGCAATACCGAAATTCTTTAACATTAAAACTAAGTTGATCCAATTTCAGTGTACTCAAAATACCTACCTACGAATCTTGTATGTAAACAATATTACAGTTTAGTTGTTATATACTCAAATATATATATATATATACATTTTTAAAATTAGGCTTTTACATTTGTGCCTTAGCCAGTTCATGTTGCAGCCTTCTATAAACATTCTATGTACGATCATCTCTAATGGTCTTTATACATTACACATTGGCAAGTATGAGTTGACCTTTTAATTCATGTATTGGGGGGAAATATTCTAAAACGTTGCAGGAAACACACTAATGGAAACAATCTAATGTCCACATGCCATAGTGATGTTTCTTGTGCCGAGGCTCCCTGTTAAAAGAAATGGATGTCACACACCGGTATTTTGGCCAGTGTCCCTTTAATTGGACACATCACTTTTTACCTTGTTCATACTACCTTTAAATGGCTTCCACTGAAATGTTTGGAGGGGGCCCTGTCTTCTTCATGCCCTCATTTAGAGTCAATGAGCCCAGCATGTCACCAACTCTCAAATTAAGAGTTTGCTCATCTATTTGCAAGCCACAATGATGCACTGGGGGAATATCAAGGTCATCAGCCAATTGTACATCAAAGATATTCTCTAAAAAGGGCATAGCAAGATACCTCAGATTATAATATAAATCCCCCAATCTTAGTTTTTTTCTAGATCATATCCTTGGGCCCCAAACTATTTCCATTTTAAAAAATTAAAAAGAAATGCATAAAGAGCCTGTCCAAATTCATTTTATGATGCCAACGGTATCCTAACAGCCAAACTGGATAAAGGCATCACATCAAAGAAAATATATGTTGTAACAAGAATACCATAGCAATAAAAGATGGTGTGAACTGTGCATGGATAGGAAGACTCATATCTTCTTCAACTAGATCAATCTCTCTCATGAACATAAATGCAAACATCCTCAAGAAAATAATAGCAAACAAAATCCAACAATAGTTAAAAATAGCTATAAAACACAATGTTGCATGATCTTGCTCCAGAATGACAGTCTGATTCAATAGTTTAAAGTTAACTGATATAATCAAAACATATCAATTAACTAAAGAAAACACATCAACTAACTAAAGGAGAAAAGTCTTATGATCATATCCACTGAGGCTGAAAAAGCATGTGACCACATTTCAAACTCACTGATGATAAAAACTCTCAGCCAACTAGGAACAGAAATGATTTTAAAGGTCAATGACAAAAACATACAGTGACCATTATACTTAACAGAAAACAGCTACATGTTTTCCTTCTATCATTTGGAATAAGACAAGGAAATTTCCATACTACTTTATAGACAACATTATATTAGAAGTCCTATATAATAAAACAAAAGAAATAAAGGTAGGTAGATAGGCTAAAATATAGTCTTTGCTGCGAGATGACATAATTATGCATGTATATAATCACAAAGAAGTAACAACAGCATCAACAACAAGCTCAAACTAGAAATAAGAAAGGAAAGTATGGTTTATGTATGAGGTTAATATTCTAAAGGAAAAACCTTTCTTTATACAATCAATAATCAATTGCAATTTTGAATGAAAAACACAATACTATTTACATTAACACAAAAAATGCTTCTGTAAAAATCGAACAAAATATGTGCACATTCTAGATGCATAAAACTACAAAATTCTGATGGGAAAAAAATAAACACACATAAAGACCAAAATGAATAGAGAGATATTCTATGTACATAATAGGAAGACTCAATATTGTTAAGATGTCAAATTTTCCCAACATGATCCATAGATTCAATATAATCCTAATCAAAAGAACAAAATTAGAGAACTGATATTGTAGAAACACACATACACACAGACACTCCACTTCAATCCTATCAATTCTTAGTCATCATGACCCGATAAAGCAGAGTAGAATTGTTTAAGGTTTCCCAGATTGCAAATTTTCATGGGTACAGACAGCCTCATCTTTCTCCCTCGGAGTGGCTAGTGGTTTTGAACTAATGACCTTGTGGCTTGCATCTCAACACTAATCGCACAGGAGGACCAAGAACCAAGGATATATACATATCTATGTGTGTGCATATGTAAGTTTGTCAATGGAGGTATGTACATTACCAAATGAACACACAAACAGCCATTGTTATCAAGTCAATTCTAACCCACAGCACAGTAGACCTGTGATGGAAGCAGAAAGCCTCATCTTTTCCCACAGAGCAACTTAACGGGTACAAGCAACTTGTTGACTTTGTGGTTAGTAACCCAACCCATAACCCATTAAGACACCAAGGGCTCCTTATAGGAAAGAGAAGAACAGCTCAATAGGGTTTCCAAGAGTGTAAATCTTTACAAACGTACTCGTATACTTCCACATCTTTCCCCCTGTGGAATGGTTGGTGAATTTGAACCACTGCCTTTTTTTTTTTTTGCACTACACACATGAACACACACACACACACACACACACACACTTCTATGCTAGGTCAAATGAAAGGTCTGATAATAAACAACATCACCTTCCTCAATTAAGGGAACAACGTCATCATAGAGAAATGACTGATACTAACATTGGGGACAGAAGAAATACATGAGTTACTTGGATAGGCCAGTTGTGACCAGGGCTGCTGGTAGCTCTCAGGTCTACAGAAGGTGGCCCAGTGTTCTTTTAGGCTCGATGTGTGGCCTGAGCTACCAGAGATACCCTCTGAGAATGTTTTCAAAGTTGTAAATGTGAAATGTCAGATAATGAAACAGTCAATAAATAAATAGTAGGTGCAATGCAGTGATATGGTTAGAGTATTGGGCATAAAGGGACAAGCATAAAGTACATTAAAAAATATAACCTTGAGTTAGAAACAATGTATAAATATTGGCTCATCAATTGTAACAACTATACCATACAAATGTAAGATGGTAAAAATAAGAGAAATATTTGCATTATCTATTGAACTTTTCTATAAATCTTAGAATCCTCAAAAATGCATATTACTTGTTTTGTTTTAATATACTGTGTGGATTATAAGTGCCTGTGTCGTTATCTATATCATAGTCCTTGTCAGAACATTTCCCCCAAAAGTATATTTAATGGCAGAATAAATGCTCATGCAACAATGTTAAATGAAGCATAAAGTATGCAAATAATGTATCAATTATAAAGTTAATTGTGTGAAGTGATTAGCATATGAAAACAAAGGTAAAAAGTAAATGCTTTATAAGGTTGAGGTAGTATATACAATTTTATGATATTGGATGAGTTTAATTTTCTTCCTTATATTTTTTCTTTCTCTTTTAACTAATCTAATAGGACCAGATTGTTGTCAATATTAGGGAAAAAAATCCTCACCATATTAAAAAACAAACCAAAATTTTTGTGTCTTCACAAAGACTCATATCTACCCCAATGAGGAAAACTAAAAAACACAAAGAAGAAATAAAATAGCAAATATCAAAAGTCACTGGCTAAATACATTATCTGTAAAATTGCTTCTAATTTCAAGATCACCTCAACGATATCCATTCTAACCTAACACCACGCTTTCTTAGTTATGCATCAGAAAGGGACCTGAAATATGTGTTATGTGACTACCACATTTGCTGGCTAACACTTTTTGTGCAGTATATAGTCAAAATTTACCAATGTTTATAACAATAAGAGATTATAAATTATCCCAATATGTTGTTACATAGCATAAACACAGTAACTGTTTTGAGGGGGTGGGGCAGTATTAAGTACTTATTTGCATGTAGCTGTCTTTTTGTTTTGATTGTTAATTTTTGGTTTGTTTTTATTTGAAATTTCCATCTGACTAAAACAGGAGGCAGAGGTTGAATAGGAGTTAGTAAGCATCAGTAACATGCAGTATGACTGTAAATTATACTTTAATTTTTCTCAGAGCCGTTACAGTTTGCACGATTTGTTTTATTGGGTTGCTTGCTATAATTTTAAGACCAGTTAATATGAATATCATCTAAGGGATACTATCAATAATGATTAAAGGGATTTAGAAGATAATTCCTAAAAGAATAGTACCCTGGAAATTGAACACATAAGAACTTCATTATATCTAACAGTGTGAGAAAGAGCTAATTTATAAATATATAATAGGGCTAACCATACTAACTGGAGAATATATAAGAAAAAGACCCATTTACAAGAATAACACTTTGATACAAATGGTAATGAAATGACAAAAGGATCATAGGACAAAAGGAAGGAGAGGAGAAAACTAAACTAAAGCTATTTGACACGGAGTGCCTGTTCTGGATGTGCCTTCCTGCTACAGTCCACCCTTAAATGTCTTAAGTTGCAGTAAATCACAATGTCTTCATGTATAAAAATAAGGAAGACATCACATCAAAAATGAATGATCACCAAGGTAGTATGTCTACCTATTTTCAAAAAAATGCTGCCCATCTTCCCAGTGTTAGGTTTCCATTTTTCCCCATCCATAAAAGAGAAATAGATGTTAATGTCAAACTACTTAAACCAGGAGATAATAGCAACTTAGTGCACGTTCCCAGCTTTTACCTTCTGGCTCATTTTTGATGAGCTCCTCCATTTTCCTTTGCTTCAAGGTGTCCACAACATCAGCTAAGCTGCCTTTGCGCCTTTCGGGGGTGCCCAGAGCTGTCGTAGACAAGGACTCGCCACTCTGCCGCCCACCTTCTTCTGCCTTCTGAGGTGAGGTAGATGGGTTGTGTGGGGCAAATGAAGACATAACTTTATTGCCATCAACTTCCTGAAAGAGAAACAAAGAAAAAAAAAGACTTTTGTTTAAAATCCGAAAAGGTTGTTTTGTGTTTATTGGGGTGGGGGGGTTGTTGAGTGACTGATTCTGCTGAGATAGTGAAGGAAAAAGTAAAATGCCATTCAGCAAAGGGAAAGTAAAGACATTTCAAAAATGAACTTTACAGGTCAGTAATAAATCCAACCAGAGATCAATTCATAAGATGAATCTAGGTATGATTCATAGATAGAGACGGGATTCCCCCCTTAAACAAAACACACACAGCAATGGGGCTGTTGGGAGCCATTGAGTCCACCCTGACTCTTAGTGACCTAATGGACAACCGAGTAACAAACTGACTGGCCCTGTTCCATGTTCAAATAGTTGTATCTCGGAACCCATGGTGCAAATTCACCTTGTGGAGAGGGTTCCTCTTTTGTGCTGACCCTCTATGTTCCAAAGCCTGATGGCTGCCTCCAGGGCCTGTCCTTACTGATGTCCTGTCCAAACTATGTGAATCAAAGTCTTACCACCTCTGTTTTAGGTCCTCTTCAGTCATTGTGCACCATTCATATTCATATGAGGTGACTGAGAACCCCATGGCACCAGTTAAGTGTACCTTAGTCCTCAAACGGACATACTTGGTTTTGAATACTTTAAAGAGGCCTAATCCAGTAGGTTTGCCTTATTAAATACATTATTTTATTTCTATGGTTACTTCGATAGGTTTTGATTGCAGCAACTAAAATGAAATCCTTGACAATTTCATTACTTTTTCTGTTTATAAGGTCTATGAGGGTTTCACATGAACCCTCTTAAGAGTTCTGGAATTCCAATTCTTTATAATCTTCTTCATAATTTGTTATGGTACATCCTCTCAAATGCCTTGGCTTAATCAATGAAACATTGTTAAGATCTTTCAGGTATGCTTTATTCTCAGCCAAGATCCATCTGACTTCAGAAAAGATAATCCCTCATTTTACATACTCTTCTAAATTTGGCTTGAATTTCTGGCAGCTCCCTGTCGATGTACTGATGTAATTTAAAAATTATCTTTTTCAAAATCTTATTTGTGTGTGCTATTGATGATATTGTTTCAAGAGCATTTATATTCCATTGGACCAATTTTCTGTGTGAGGGGCACAAATATAAAGGGGGGTATGAGTGATTCTCCATTGCATCACATGCATGGGAAAGGTGGACACTGCATAAGGGAGATCATAAAGAGAATAGGTACATTTGAATTGCGGTGCTGAGGAAGAACATTTTAAAGCTTCATGGGCAGCTAACAGGACAAAAAGATCTGTATCAGAAGAAGTAAGACCACGTAGTCCTTAGGGGCAAGGATGGCAAGGTTTAGTCCGGCATACTTTGGACAAACTGTTAGGAAAGACCAGTCCCTGGAGGAGGACAACACGTTTGGTAAAGTGGAGGGGCAGCGAAAAAGAGGAAGACTCTCCATCGATGAGATGGAATGACACAGAGGTTGCATCAATGAGCTCAGGTATAGGCACACTTTTGAGGATGGTGAAAGACTGTGCAGGGCTTCATTCTGTTGTGTGTGGAGGAGCTATGGGTGGGAGCTGACTCTGGCACCAAATAACCACATAAATGAGAAGCCACCTGATGGCATTTGTTTTTCTTTTTTTCAATTTTGCACTTAGATGGTCCTTTCCAAAATTCATTGTCCAGGTAAGTGAGCCCTTTCAGTATTGGGTCCCTTTGACGTAAACATTGCAAGGAGTCTCTAGCACCAATTCCTGGGACCTTGCGTTCCACCAACGCCCCCAGTGCAGCTTGGAGTTCTCCAGCCGTTCAGGGACATGGGTTCTGGGTCACATGCTACCTCCTGAAATGGTTGAACATCTACCGCTTCTTCTGAAAACTGTTACCCTGTGTGCTTCTTCCATCTCCTTTTAAAAATCATTTTATTGGGGGTTCATACAACTCTTATCACAACCCATCCATCCAGCAATCGTGTCAAGCACATTTGTACATTTGTTGCCATCATCATTCTCAAAATAATGTCTTTCTACTTGAGCCCTTTCTTTTGATGCCCTTTCATTCCCATAAAATCCTCAATATATATATAATTTTCTTACTTTTATTGGGGGCTCTTACAGCTCTTAACACAACCCATCCATCCAGCAATTGTGTCAAGCACATTTGTACATTTTTTGCCATCATCATTCTCAAAATAATGTCTTTCTACTTGAGCCCTTTCTTTTGATGCCCTTTCATTCCCATAAAATCCTCAATCCATACTTTCATCCAGTGTGCCAAGCACATTTACACATATGCTGCCATCATTTTCAAAGCATTCTCTTCCCACTTGAGCCCCTGTATATCACTTCTTCCCCCTCCCTTCTCTGCCCACTCTCCCTAATGAACCCTTGATAAGTTATACATTATTATTTTCATATCGTACATCATCCTCTGTTGCCCCTCACCCACTTTTCCATTATTTGTCTCCCTGGGAGGGAGTTAGGTTGATCCTTGTAAACGATTCTCCCTGTCTCCCCACACCCTCCCTTCATCCTCCTGGTATCTCTACTCTCATTGCTGACCCTGAGGGGTTTGTCTATCCTGGATTCCCTGTGTTGTGGGCTCTTATTTGTAGCAGTGTGCAGGTTCTGGTCTACTCTGATTTGTAAGGCAGAATTGGGGTCATGATAGTGGGGGAGAAAAGAAGCACCAAAGAAATAGAGGAAAGTTGTGTGTTTCATCAGTGTTATACTGCACCCTGGCCCATTTCTGTCCTGTGATCCCTGTGTGAGGGGATGTCCAATGGTCTACAGATGGCCTTTGGGTCTCCACTCCACACCCCCTACCCCATTCACATTGGGTATGATTTGTTCTGTCTCTCAGGGGCCTGATACAGAATCCTCAATATTTTAAGCCCAGGATTGATTTTTTTTTATTTTTTTTTTTAGTTCTTTCAGCTCGATACATGCCTCATGTATCCTTCCCTTTTGGTTTTCTAAAACCATATGACTATCGGGATAAAATTGGCCAGTACTTGTCAATTGTCAAATGAGATATTCATTTTTATGCATTCCATTTCATTTTTTATGAGTTGCCATTCTCATAGATTCATGCTTTATAAAAAGGGCTTCAAGAAGCTCATGGGAAAATGAATGGAAAGATAATGAAAAGCTTTCACCAACTTACTGAAGCCCCCAGTACATTGCACAATCTGATTATCAGTAGATGCTTGCAGCTGTTTCTTCTCATTGTAAGCAGTGCCACATCAACAGCGAGTGAAGGTCCCTAAGCTCTGCTACATCCATATTAACAAGGTCGGCTCCACTTTGAAGAGACTGCTCTCTCCAATCATAATGTGGGTGTCTTCCTACTTGAGCGGCTTCTCTTCCATTACTATGTCATGCAATGATCTGTTGCTATTCATAAGGATTTCAGTGGCCAATTTTTGAGAAGTAAATCACTAAGCCCTCCTTCTTAGTCTGTTAGCTGGAAAGATCCCCTGCAATGTGTCCACCCTGGGTGACTATCCTGGTCTTTGGAATCCTCGGGGTATTGTTTCCAGCATCACAGCAACATGAACATGACCATACTAGGAGAGACGACGAGAAGAGTAGTGGGTAAGTGGGAAAGGAGCTTTATAAAGGTCTATACCAATTAGTGTATATTTCTTCTTCAGTTTTGAGGGCCTCACATTTCCCTCTGAACCTTAAATGTATTGGACATCTGTCTTAAACTTCCTCATTGAAGTTCCAGTATCTAAATCCTGAGATGTATCACCTTAACTTCCATTTTAAAGAGTCTTATCAAATTAAATTAATAGTACTCACAATGGTGTCTTTTTTATTTCTTTGCGCCCCTGCCTCATGAAAAAAGAAAAGAAAGCAAGGGAGCTACATAAAGATTATTTTGATATCAGATGGAAATGTTATAACTTCATTCCTATTTATACTGATGATATTTCCAATTCCATTTTTCTCTGAAGCAATTTTTGCCAAAATTATTCGGTAATCTATATTTTAAACTTTAGGTCTCATTTTCTCAGGGAAAAAGCTTTTGCAGTCTTTGTTCCATAATGATGTATGATTGAGTTTTGTATAGGACAATAATTTAGTCTATACATTTCAAAATTAAATATATTTTTGGTGTTCTTACTGTCACCACCTTCTTCACTACTCCCAGCGCAGCACTGGTGATACTAAAATATTTCTGGTATATCTGATACATAAAACAGTAACTTTCCAATGATCCTTCAGGACAGAGTAGAACTACCCAGTAGAGTCCAAGGCTATAGACGTAAACTGCTATGTTTTCCTTCTGTGGAGTGGCTTATGGGTTTCAACCACAGGATTTTGGTTGGCAAAATTCAACCACAGTGTTACTCGGGCTCCTCCTTCAAGTGCATTTCTGAGAGGATTCCAAACCAAAACACAAATCAACTCAGTGCCATCAAGTTATTGTCAACTTATAGAGGTCCTATAGAGCAGGTTAGAACTGGTCCTGTGAATTTCAAAAATTGTAACT